>NW_008359075.1:907876-978392 GCF_000622305.1 Nannospalax galili
CTCCCTGTAGCCCCAGCTGTCCTGGAACTCACTATGTAGACCAGATCTGCCTGACTCTGCCTCCCGAGTGCTGGGATTAAAGGCATGCACCACCACGTCTGGCACAAAAATATTGTTTAAAAGCACAGTATTTACTGGTTTTCTTTATTTCCTCAGTTAAGGTTGAGGCTTCTTCCCATCTCCCCATGTCTATGCTGGGATTCTGTCTGGCTTGAGCTTGCATGGGTCCTGTGCACGCTGTTGCCATTGCTGTGTGTTCATATGAGTAACTTCCCATTTTCTGGAACAGTCTGTTTCCTTGTGGTCTTAAATAAAACTAAAATATGCTGTATGAAATTTGGAAAAATTAAATATATTTTTTTTAAATACACATAGGAAGATACTCATCTTCCTATGAGGGTATATACCATTTGTGACTAAAGTTCAGAGTCATTCAACCCCTCCACCCCCAAAGGGTCTTTTATTAATATGCCTCAGAGCCAAAAATTATATTTCTAGCTATGATAGTTGAATTTGGATATTACATTATAGCACACTGATCACACAAATAAGATAACCATTTTGGGTGTATATTCAAGGATTCTTGAATGACTACACAAAATAGAAGACAAACTATGACCACTCTGGGCAGCACATGGTTTGATGTAAGGTAAGGAGTTTTGCCCCTTCATTACTGCTATTTTTCTGCCACAAATACAGCAGAAAAATTTGGTAATATCATTTTTTAAATTTTACTTCTCAGCTTTCAAATTATCTGGCATGATCATTATGACTGTGGTCCATGTGATTAGTTTTGTAACAAAATATTTTAAAGAAACCTTTCAGTAAAAGTTCACTAAGGTATATGACATACAAAAACTTGATATGCTGTTATTTGATGATTATTAGTTTATGTACCATTAAGGAATAAATGATACCTTTCTTAGTATCTTAAGATGAAATGTTTTAATATTTATTTAGAAGTAATATTTTTACCATATATAACTTGTTCATTAGCCAAAGGATAAAAATATCAGAATGGATTTGTTTAAAGTATTATGTTCCTTCCATTCAGAGTTCAATTTATCTCTTTACACACTAGCATCTTCCAGTGTTTCAAAACTATTGATAATAAAGTGTTTCTTAAATGAATGTTTGGTTGCTATGCTTGAGGATTTTTTTAAACTTGATGCATTTTATTAATACTTTGATTCCAGTAAATACACAATTGTGTATTTGCATGACTTGTGTGTATTTATAAACATTTTTGCAAATGTGAACTGTGGATAATATTTATGTGTTCTGTTTGTAGACTATAGAAATTCAAAAATGAACCCTTGTATATATTCACCTTGATAGCCCTTTCAATATTCACTTCATTATCATTCACAGAAAAGACTCAGAAAATAAGACATGAAATGAGGCTAAATTATTTTACTCTGACTTTAACAATGTTCTAATTACTTAAGTTCGTGTGTAACAAAGGACTTCATTAACTAGGGTAAATTTTGTACATGTATTGAAAATATTTCCTTAAATGCTAACCACTTAGCAGCAATAACAAAACAATCAGAATAACAAATTGCAAAGAATACCACTGAAGACAAATTTATCCTTATGAAAGATAATTTTGTGCTGCATTATTTCTTAGAGTTTGGTGGTGTTATTTGTTGATTTCTACCTAATTAAATGTAGATTATGAAGAAACATCTGGCAGACTCAATCCCATGGATCAATTGTGTAAATACGGTAATGAAGTAGCTTGTTTCCTTTCCAACAGTCTCTGTTTTATTGCTCACATTTAAAATGAAATCTTATTGTCATCTTATGTGTCTTGAAGTTTGTACATTAAAAATAAAGGTTTCAGTATTAATGTCCACTTCACATTTTGTCAATGGAAAATTAGTGATATGAAGTCTTATTTTGAATACTAAATAAGATTCCAATGTGTAAATTTTCCATATAACAGCTAGTATTTCCAAATATTCCTGTATTAATAACATCAAGTTACTCTGGTGGTTTTAATGAGAAGTGCTTCTTATGGCTCATGTATTTGAACACTTGTTCCCCCATTGGTGGAGCAGTTTGGGAAGTTATAGAACTTTAGGAGGTTCAGCCTTGTGGGAAGTACATCACAGTGTGGGGAGGGTGAACTTTGAGAGTTTGTTGTCTCCTCTCCCCTTCCAGGTCACTCTATCCACTTCCTGTTTCTGTTGTTGATATGTGATCTCTCAGCTCCGGCTACCTGCAGCCACACCTCCCTCACCATTGTGGCCTCTCCTTTTGTAACTTTAGGCCAAAATAAATATTCTTGCCTAAGTTGCTTCTGGCTATGATATTTTACCACAGCAACAGAAAAGTAAGTTTACTTTGGATATAATTTATTTAAATATGCCCTGTATGTTTGTATGGTCTAGAACAAGTCATTCCAAATTGCAATCCTAAGAAAGAACTTTATAGCACTAAGTGCCTAAATTAAAAAATCAGAAAGAGCACAAATAAATGATTTAACACTGCAACTCAAGACTCTGGAATAGCAAGAACAAATGAAATCCAAACCCAGCAGATGGGAAGAAATAACAAAAATCAGAGCAGAAATTAATATAACAGAAGCAAAGAAAACAATACAAAGAATCAATGAATCTAAGATTTAGTTCTTTGAAAAGATAAAGATAGACAGACCCTTAGCCAAGTTACCCCCCCCCAAAAAAGAAAGAGCAAATCCAAATCAAGAAAATCAGAGATGAAAGGAGAAACATCACCCCCCCAAAAAAAGAAAGAGCAAATCCAAATCAACAAAATCAGAGATGAAAGGAGAAACATCACAGCAGACACCTAAAAGGTCCAGAACATTATAAGGGAATACTTTAAAAAAATCTATACTATATTAAATTTGAAAACCTAAAAAAGTGGGTGAATATCTAAAATCATGGGAACAACCAAAGCTAAACCAAGAAGTGATCAACAGCTTAAGCAGACCCATAACACATAAGGAAATCAAGATAGTAATGCAATACTTCAATATTTTAAGAAAATTATTCCTTCAGCTACTGGTTTCTAATAAGCCAGCTTTATACATAGTGAACTTGTTCATATTTCCTATAATTCTGTGAATTTCGCATTCTTCTGATTCAAATGCTTATTGCAAAATACACACATACATATACACATACATACACATTTTCTCTTTCATAAACACACATAGAATTGACTTATTTAATATTTTTATTTTATTTGTATGAGTGTATTGCCTACATGTATGTGAGTGCACCTGTGCCATGCAATGCCACGGAGGTCAGAAGAGGGCTTCGGATTCTCCTGGAACTAGAGTTAAGAACAGTTTGTAGCCGCCATGTGGGTGTTGGGAATAGAACCCAGGTCCTCTGAAAGAGCAGTCAGTGCTCTTAACTGCTTAGCCATCTCGTCAGCCCATAAAGTTGTCTTTTTAAAGGAATGACTTAACATATGAAGGAAATGGCCTGAATAACACAAGGTCTGAAAGCAAAGGCTTTTGAACCAGTTCCTGAGCTCAATTTCTTGTTATGCACTTACTGGCTCTACTGCTTTTACAGTCACTGCTCCTAAGTTTCTTCATCTGTGAAATGTGCTAATCACTCAAAACAGGAGATGATTTGAAGACACACTAATGTATTTAAAGCATTTAGAATTCTATCATATGTTTATTGTCATATAAGTGTTTGTAATTGCATAAAATTACATCTCTTTAAAATGAGTCCTATTTTTTTTCTATTGAGTTAGTTCTGTATTTTGGATATAACTCCCTATATAATATTTGGCTTATAAATATTTTTCTATCATTCTGCAATTTTTAAATTTTATTCATTGCTCCTTTAATGGTTCAGGAGTATTTTAATTTGATATGAGTGTTTATTAATTTTTTATTTGTTTGTTTTGTTTTGTTTTATTGAGACAGGTTCTGCCCGTAAAGCCAGCTGACCTGAAACTTGCTATGTAGACGAAGGTGATATCTATCGCACAGATCTCTGCTTGCCTCTGCCTCTGAAGTACTAGGATTAAATTCATAGGACTGCCCCTAATTTTTTATTTTTATTTTTAAAAAGTAGATAGAAATATGTGGCATTAATTGCCAACATTGTAATTACCTGAGCAAAAAAAAATTCTGACTCATAAATTTAGTTTTTGAGAAAGGACCTGACCTCAAACTCTGAGGACATGTGCTTTCCCAGATATTTCATGGCTCTCTCTGCTCCTGAACTATGCCGATGTTACTGTGTCTGGATCTGCATCCCTGGAACTGTATCACTGAGTCATGTCTCACTCATGATTTTATTCAAAATGGTTTGTCCAGTGTCAATTATGGAAGTACAAATCTCATTTTACTCTTATCTTAACAAACCATTCTGCCATTTCATCCTTAGTTCTAGAAAATCTCATTCACACATCCTTACCAGTAGTCACTGTGTGCAGCGGAGATGGGTGTACCACCTTGCAGAGTTTTGATATTTAGTCCTCAAGCATACCCACATTCACTCATTATCCTTTTGGGTAGAGTACCAAATTGTGGTTTCCAAGGAGATGAGGTCAGGTACTCAGCTCACAAGACACAAGGCCACATAGTTTTTCTAGGGTTAATTAAAAGTCATTAGTCCATTTTATAAATAATGCCTACAGTAATATATGAAAACTGTTCATAATCTATTATAATCACATAAATGGAAATTATAACCTGAATGAGATATTATCTCACACTTGTTCTAAGGGTTATCAAAATTATGAAATATTTTATAGAGGCTGCTAAGAGCAGAGAATTCTTAAAAGTTATTTATGGTAATATAAATTAGTAGAACAATTTTAGAAAAAAGGTATAGCGGTAGCTCAAAAATGAAAAATAGAGTATGTGCTAATAATACAAACATTTTATGTGTGCTGAATAAATGAAACTAGTATGTCAAACGTATATCTACATCCCCACATTCCTAGAAAATTATTCACAACAACCAAGATTTAGAAACAATCAAAGCATCCAGCAAGGATGGATAAACAAAATGTGATATGTGTGTGCATATATATATATATGTGAATTCTTTTCCATCTTAAAAATGATACTTTCTTTGGGTTGGAGAGATGGTTCAGCAGATACAATCACTGGGTGCTCATACAGAGTACCCAGGTTTGGTTCCCAACATCGACATGATGGCTAACAACTGTCCATAACTCCAGTTCCAGGGGCTCAAATGCACTGTTCTGAGGGCATTGCTTCTGTGAACATTGCAGTTCTAGGGACTCCAATGCACTCTTCTGAGGGCAATGCCTCTGTGGGCATTGCATGACATGGGTGCACTTGCACATATGCAGAGTATACACTCAGACACATAATATTTAAAAATATTAAAAATAACACCTTTTCATTTTTCAAAATATTGAACAGCATAGAAGATATTAGGTTACGTGAAAGAAGACAGCCACAGTGACAAAAGTCATGTAACTGCTCTTACCTCCATAATATTAAAAAAACAGTCTCAAAAATAAAAAATAGAATGGTGGTTTGTGGGAGTATGGGGGTGTGGTGCTTGCTGATCAAATAAAATTCCATTTACATAGATAAATAATTTCAGGAGAGGTAACATACAACATAATATTATTGGAATGTCCATCTATATTTTATGTGTTTTCTTCTTTTTATTCCAAATAAATAAAACATTTTTTATTCCTCTATAAAATTTTTCAAAGCATATAAATTTGAATGAAGTACTCATATAATTATTCTTATGTTCAGACTGTAAATTGTAAACCACAGGCTCAAGTATTTGAACAATTGATCTCCAGCTGGTGGTGATATGTTTTGAGAGATTGTGGACTGTATCCCCTACTGTAAGCCAAAATACATCCTCATCTTTTAAATTATTTCTGTTAGGTATTTGGCCACAACAGCAAGAAAGGTAGCTAACAGAGCTGGTTAATCCAATGATAAAACTAGTCATCCCCCAAATGGAACTCTGTTCCATGCTGAGAACAGAATTGATAGGTTGTGATCATGCAAGCTTGCATAATATGAATGAAACTAGTACTATCAAAAGTTGCAGCTCAGATGTTCTTAGTGATGAGTTTCTGAAGAAAAGCACAGGAGAGAGAAAAATTGACAAGGTCATAAGGTGGCACTGGTTAAGACCGCCAATCAAATCTCGCTTTAATCAACAGTTGTCTAGTTATACTTAAGACTCCCTCAGTGGGCGGGGATTCATGTGTGGTACTGTATACTGAGCCAAGTACAAATGACTGAAGAGGTCATAGACCTAGAGAAGAACCTACTTCTGTCATTTCCCTAGATCATAGTAATTTCTTACTACATCCTAAATGTGTATCTTCACATTTACAGACAAGTGCCCCTCTCACCTCTCATCAAAGAATCTTCTTTTTGTAGCAGGTGGAGACTATTAAAGAGTTCCACAACTGGTCAAATGCAGTGAGTAAGTGACTGTGAGGTGCCCAGCACTGCTTGATATATCTACAAGGCAACCTGTACAGTTAAAGTTCAGGAGAGAGAGAGTGCAAAGAATGTAAAAGCCAGAGGGAAAAGACACTTGCTGCTAGTTCTTGACATGCTAGAGAAGCTACATCAATGAAACTTCCACAGTTATAATACTTTGATGTGATCTGTGTAATGACAAAAACCAATTGACATGCCAAGGTGGATGGGGCCCCACCTCAAGATGATGAGCTACAGGATTCTTCCTCCCTCAATGGATGATGAGGGCGGGAGAATCAGTTTTCTCCAGAGTCTGCTCCCTTTAGAGGTTATCCAATTCCCAGTGGGAAGTCCTAAATGTAGTGTACAAAACAGAAATATTTTAATAGAGCAGTTGATACAGCTTTTGTTTTGGAAATGGGATATTATAGGCAATTTTTCTCTATTTTTTCTATGATTGTTAGAATCTAGCATCATAAGCTGTATAACTTGTGCAACTGTGAAATATGGAAAGAACACCTTGACATTGTAAATATGGGACAGAAAAGAGTAAATTGCTGCCGAGTCTTCACAAAAGGCATCACCATTGCTTCTCAGGCTTGTAAAGATTTCACAGTGAACAGGTCCAGATGTTTCAAAATAACCAGGACAGAAATAAGTCAAGGCATATGCTCTGTTCATTTGAATCAAAAGATTGAAATCTTTTTCTAACTTATGTAACCTGAACCTTGATTCCTTTCACAAACGGAATTTGCTTGTGGAAAACATCATTTCATCTCCTTTTGTTCTTTTCAATATTGCGTATTAATTATGAGTGGAAGTCTTTTATGGATTGTGCACCTTGTTAGAAAGAAAAGCTATTTCATTACTTAGTGAGGCAACTGGGTATTTTCTCCTTGACCTTGGAAGATCTGATTAGCTCGCATTAGTCTCTAGCCTCATTAAAGTAATGCAAACAAGGTAGAGAAATTTCACTGAGCATCTTTTCACCATTTCAACTGGTACTTTTAACTTTTTTTATTTGCATACAAAGTTATGTTCTAAATTGTCCAGGAGTATAGATTTCCTACTTTATTTATGTTAGTATATTATTTCTATATAATGTTAAATGGTATGATTAAGAAAAAAAGTTTGCAAGTTTACTTGAAAACCTATGATGTAATTCAGTGGAAGCAGCTTCCTTTATCATTGATTTTCTTCAAACTATGTCTTCATAAAGACACACACACAGACCCTATTTCTTAATTGAATCACTGTGAGTGTGTGTGTGTGTGTGTTTGTGTATGTGTGCATGTGTAAGCATGTATATGCATTCATATGTGCCATGGTGTGTTTATGGAGGTCAGAGGGCAAATTGAGGAAGTCAGTTCTTTCTTTCTACTATATGGATCCTAGGGATTTGAGTCAGGCTGTCAGAGTTGGTGGCAACCTTCATGCTCTGAGGCAAATTATTGGCCCAGGGTTAGCTTTAAATATTTTTGGGTATATTTACTTTGAAGTGTTATGAGTGTGTTGCGTGCATGTTTATAAATATACCATGTGCATATAATTTGGATCCCCTGGAACTGGAATTAGGTTAGCCTCCATGTGGGTGCTGGAAACCAAATCTTGATCCTCTGCAAAAGCAGCCAGTGACACTACTGAACCATCTCTCCAGCCTTGGGTCATCTTATTTTTAACTTAAACTCTCTGTTCCCACTAGTATTCTTTGATTTACCACTTAGGAATATCTATTTGATATATTTTGTCTTAGTTTGAAACTTGAGACTAAAATAATAATTCACTTAGTCCACTTGCATTCTATTATGAGTCAGTCTTTCTTATTCCTTGTAGAGAGTGGAATGTTAAGGGAAGTAGTGAAATCAAGGCAAATGCTAAGAAATAAATATAGGCCACTTAGCTCATTCTCCCCCTGGGAACAGCTTTGAAATTTACTCTTTCTGTCAACAGAGGAGAAATTGATAGTATTGAGCATATTCAAAAGAAAAGCTCTTAGCTAGTGAATCTCCAGCTGTTTCTCTTAGCCTAGGCATTGCTTCTCCTCCTAAGTGGAACCAAAAACACAGGAGGAAGCTTTCTACTTCCAATCAAACTATGACCAAAGAGTGGCTACTTGAGGAAACAGTCTTTGACATTAATGTGAGTAAAAGTTTCTAATTCAGAAGAAGAAACATGGTAAAAGACGTAAGATGGCAGATTAAATGCTGGGACAGCAGGATCAAGGTCAGTCAACCACAGCCCTTGAGTTAGACCATGTTCCTTCTTGGAAGAGACTTTAAGAGAGAGATTTTAGTCTCTATGCCAACTCCAATTGACATCTAGCTGCTTTCTCAGGGCTATGGGGAAGAAAATTTGAACTTCAGTTGTGATGAGTATCTGCCCTAATTAGTGAAAATCATGCATTTAGGAGTTTTAGGTTTGACAGTTGGAAAACTTCCTTGCCATTCCTGATCAGTTATGTAATTTGCTCATGGGCTATTATGATTCACAGAGCTGCATAGCTTGTTCAAAGTTATAACAGGTTTTAAGAATAGAGCTAAAATTTGAAAGCGATGCTTACATCTTGAGTCAGAAACCTAAAATCTGGACAAAACTGAAACTACTTCAAATTATAAAGCAAGCCGCTGTGGGAATTGTGTTGCTATATTTAGTGAAGAACATAACTGAAGTATAGAGAAATTTTTTTTTGTCTTTTTTTGAGACAGGGACCTTCTGTAGCTCCAAATAGCCTGGAACTCACTATGTAGACCAGGCTGGCCTTGAATTCACAGAGAGCTCTCTGCCTCTGCCTCCTGAGTGCTGGGATTAAAGGCATATACCACCGAGCCCAGCAGAGAAATATTTATTTTTATTTTCTGGAGTGGGGTGGTTCACTGCTGTGACAAAACTTATCATGTAAAGCTGGGGAAGGAGTCTAACAACCAAACTGTATCCCAGACCCCTGCTTTGAGCATTAAGAAAGACATTGCATTTAACTTTCGAACAATGTTGGAAGTAATTTTTGTGCATTTTTAAGACCTTAGACTCTACTTACGTTTAGAAGTGATCTCTCTACATGTATATCTGTACATCTCACAAGATCTACTGAGAAATATGAAAACTTTCATTGTAAGTTTTCTTTCCTTGCTTCCTTTTCTCGTTTTCTTGGGCTTCTAATAAACATAATGCCAAGCATCTGTTTACTTTTATTGTGAATTACATCTTTAGTAAAATACAATAACTGACAGGCTTTTGTTTTGTGATGCAAAAAACTATGGAAAATAATATATTCTAAGCTTTAGGAGGCAGCTTACATATCAGAACAGAATGGCCACTCACAATTTCATGCTATGTTCATGTTGGGAAGGTATCTTTTATAGATACAAGGTACCTATAAATCTAAATTTCCATAAGGATTGCTGTTGTGTTGGACCACAGAATTGAAGTCATAATTTTTGATCAGTATTATGCTAATTAAATACAAGATGTTGAAAGACAGATTATATTACATGGAAAAGAAATAAGGTATTCTTCAATCCTGTGAGAGATTTAAAATGTTAATGCATTAAAGACTAAAGCAATCTCTTTTCCAAATGAGGAAACAGGAACCTCAAAGACATCCTGACTTTCCTTAAGTTCAATGTAGTATGAACAAATGTGAATTTCAAGCTGTAAGCCTATATCATCTTTATCATAAAAAAGTACAAATAAATTCTACTTACTGAGAGTGGTTACAGTGTTGATAATCACTTTTCTTTATTATTTTCATAGTACATGTACTGAAATAATGGATTTTATTAGGGAATATAGGACTTCTTTTAAAACATGATTTTTATTCTTTTATCTGTGTGCATGTGTGACTGCCAAGACACTCCAGGACAGAGAACAACCTTGAGTGTCAGTCCTCACTTTCTACTTTGACCCCAGTGTTTCTTGTTCAATTTTGGGTACACCACGCTACCTGACCCTGTAGTTTCCTGGGAATCTATTTTGTCTTCCCTTATAAGAACACTGACGTTACAGATGTGTGCTATGTTGCCCAGTTTTACTTGGGCTTTAGGGATCCATACTCAGGTTCCCATGTTTGTGCCTCAAGTACTTTACATAATGAGCCACTTTCCCATTTTTTAATATAGGTTTTCCATTCAAATAGCCAATGTAGTGGGATATTCAGATTGTTAACTTTTGAAGACACTGCTATTTCCAAACTCTTTTTTTAATTTTTGTAATGCTTTGTCACTTACTTTTTATACATCAAGAAAATTAAGGCTTTTATAATTTAAAAATTATGCAACAGCTGCTTCAAACACTTTCTTACATAGGAACACGAAATTTATATTGAGAAATACCTATTACTAGCTACAAAATATGTATGGAGTTCTGTGGACAACTTGTAAAACAGAATTTTCCACTAAAAGTAAAATGGAATGGTTACTTTTCTTGGGGAGTCACTGTCAAAGGAAAATTGTATTGATATGTGTTAGGTATCATTTGACAATACATAGTTTGTGAAATTATTTCTATATTGCTTTACGATTCAGACACCAATTTATATGCCTCCTTTTCAACCTAGCTTGTTTTGTTTGATAGAATGCACAATTGTTTAGATAGTAATGATAAAAGTATTTTGTGCTGCTTGTATATTTTACAGCTAATGAGTTAAATGTCTCATGAAGCTATGTACAAAATTCCTGAGAAACAAATATATATATAATATTGTTAATGGAAAATGTAAAAGATTTGCTTGCTTTAAAATTTGTTTTCAGAGCCAGCATGGTGGCACACGCCTTTAATTCTAGCACTCCAGGGGAAAGAGGCAGGCGGATCTCTGTGAGTTCAAGGCCAGCCTGGTCTGCATAGTGAGCTCCAGGCCTGGTCTGCATAGTGAGCTCCAGGCCAGCTAAGGCTACAGGGAGACCCTGAGACCCTGTCTCAAAAATACCAAAGACAATGTTTTCAGATTATTTATACAAAATCAGAAAAGAGTTTAATTACATGTGTGTTTGTGGTTTGTGTGCTCATTCATGTGTATGAGTGAGCGTTCTTGCATGAACAGTGTACGAGTAGAGTCGGAAGAAAGCTTTTGAGGGTCGGTCCTTGCCCTTCTATTTGGTTCTCTTCATTTCTGTATGCCGAGGTGCAGGCACCGAGTTTCTGGAGGCTCCTCTGTCTGTCATTCGTCCCCTGGCCAATGTTCACTGGGGACATAGATGCTTATGCTACTGCATCCATTTTTGATGTGGGTTCTGGGAATTCAAACTCAGATCCTCAAGCTTGTATGACAAGCACTTTTGCCCACTGCACCATCTCTCCAGCCCCTTGTCTTAATTTTTATTTTTTGAGACTAGGTCTTACTATGCAGTCCCAGTTATATAAACCATCCCAGCCTGGCCTCCATTCACAGCAATCTGCCTATCTCTATCTCCCAAATGCAGGGATTAAATCCATGACTAATTTGTCTTAATTTTTAATGGTGAATGATTTACTGCATTTTTATCTGGCATTTGTAGTCAAGACTGGTTGATTAAAAAGCTTAACTTCATTCAGAAAAAACTACACCCAAAAGCTAGACTAACCCTTTCTACAATATTTCTAACAAAACATCACCTGTTATCTGTGTCATCTTCACTGTTTCTAATGATCAAATGAATGGATTGCAGGTCATAGCTCATGCAAACATTTAAAATATTCCAAAGATGTGATCAAACCAACTTTTCAATTCCTTCCAAATCCATTTTAATAAATACACTTTACACCTTTTGCTGAATATTTAGTCATTTCTTCATTTCTACTTTTTTTTTTTTGGTCTTTTTGAGACAAGGTCTCCCTGTAGCCCCAGCTGTCCTAGAACTCACTATGTAGACCAGGCTGGCCTTGAACTCACAGAGATCCGCCTGCCTCTGCTGGGATTAAAAGGGGTGTGCCACCATGCCCAGGAATAATTCTTTCCTGTGTTCTCCAAAATAAACTCTATTTACAGCCCTCCCTCATAATTATTACCACCCTTTTAATGCATTTCAAATTCACTTACTTTTCACAGTTTGATTTCCTCTCACTAATGCAACTTAGTAATTTTTGGAAGTTGTGAGTGGTAGCGTGGTATGGATGATCCTATTTTCTCATGGGGGGCAGTCAGGGAATGCTGAAAATTAAACTTATGATTTCATGTATGGTGAGAAAATGCTGCAACACATAGCTATACTCCCAAACTGATTCTTGAATTTCAGTCCTATGTAGTTGTCAATTTGTTGAATGGAGATTCCAGATCCCTGGATTGCAATCCCCAAACTATTTCTTGGTGTGTGATCTAGAGTTATTCATTTAACCATGTTGTACCTTAGTATATAAACTAGTTACAAACAGTACGCATTTCACATATTTTAAATGCACACAATTACATTGCTTTTCTAATAGCCAGTGATGAGCTAGTGTTTCCCATACCTTGGGGTATTAAATTAAGATTTAATAAAATCATAATCACATAGTAGTTTTTGCTCCTTTTCTGCTTTCAAAACTTAATAAATTTTATATATCTGTCACTTGATAGCATTTATATTTATATTTTTTTCTTTTCTATTGATCCAAATTCTAATATAAATTTGGCACATTAAATAGATACTTTCACATGCTCAAAGTCAAAATACTTCAAATCAGTGCCAAATTCTTGGTCTCATATGGAAATTAAGAACAAAAATTCTATATTCTATCTAAATGGGATCTGCATCCTTTTCTTCTCATTACATACATGGAAAAGTATGGTATTTAAGACTCTGGATCTGAAAATTTTCAGAAATTTGTTAACACTGACTTTGGGAACTTCTCAGAAGGTACAAAAGCTTGAATTCTTCACCAGAAAAAGAATTTTAGCTTCCAAAGCCCATTTATTTGGTCATTTGAGAGTAAGTAGTGGATCCCAAACTGCACAAGAAAACCCACCTGACAGAGTTTTCTGGAAGCTTGTCCAATGTGCTTCCTGTGGTATAGCTCAATAAGTTGATCTTATTTTCTGTCAGTGTGCCAACTTTTACTTAATATTCACCAGTACAAAGTAGATACGCTGTCAAGAACTAAAGTAGTGTGGTAAGGTGTGTCTTAAATTATTCTGATGAGACTCCCTGTTTTGGAAAACTAATAATGACAATTAAAAATTAAATCACAAACAAATAAATGTGCATCATTGTGTTTAATGTTAATAATGCCTCTAAAAACTACTGAGTTTAGGCTTAATTCCAAAAGATTTTTAATGAAAATTACTAAATAAACAAAATGATCTCACTGCTTAATTCATGGAATATCATAGAACTGGGGATGATTAGATAAAATCCATAGTAAATATAGCAATACAAATCTAGCCACTATAAATGTAATTGCTTACTTACTATTGCCTGAAAATATTCAAATCTATTAACCAGATTCTGAAATACAACCAGTGGAATGAATAGTGAGATTAATGCAAATCCTAGAAAAGAAGTTACCACAGACATTATTCTCTACTTTGGCCTCCGTCCTGCATCTGTTCTTTTCTTTCTTTTATTACATTTTGTACACAGATTACCTTTTGCCTCATAGGTTTTAATTGTTGCACCAATTTTATATCTCTGCCAAGTTGTTCAGATTTTGACTTAAAGGTTATTTTTACAGTGAATATGGCTTGATGATAAAGTTAGAGCCATGTGTACAGTGTAAGTTTGAGCCTCATCAAAAACACGAAGCTTTGTGGAATAACTGAGATGTGTTTTGTCATGGGTATCTTAATGCTGTACTTAGTTTGGTATTTTCTATGTAACACATTTACAGATTCACCTAAAGTAAATTTCAATTGAACCACAATTTTTCCACTTCTAATATTTACCCTCTGTTACCTTCATTCATATATGTATCAGTGATACGTGTGTATATTCAGTTGAATGTGAGCTCACATGTGCAGACAGGGACTTGTACATACACATGTGCTTGAAAGTGAAAATATAAGGTTGACATCCTGTTTGCTTTCCATCTGTCACTACCTTAAGTTTTGAAGCAGGGTCTCCAAGATGACTCAAGAGTTCATAGATATATCTGGTCTAGCTAGCAAGTTTGTTTGGGAAATGTCTGTCTCTGCCTTCAAACTGTTTGAATTATATGCAGGATACCTGTGTTCTTGGCAGTTTTGTGGATTCTGGGTATCTGAATTCTAGTCCTTATGCTAGTATAAATGTTTAGCAACTGAACTATCTCCCCAGTCCACCTTGTGTTTCTAAGTATAATGACAATATTATACATTTGCTTTTTAGTTCAATAATTAATAATTTTAACCAATTATGCTGACCTCCCTAGCAATAAAGTCAATTAATGAGATTCAAGTGAGATTGCTCAACCGTGTCCTCTTGGGTTATATGTAACTTTCCCCACACCCCATTAGTTAGACAGTTCAGTGTGATGAAGTAGTTTCACTCCTTTTCACTGCAAACTAAGCTGTTATCAGGTTGTGTTGGTAGATTAACCTCAACTCTTGAAAATAATTTGAAAGTACAAATGACAAGTATACATTTCTTAATTGGCTGGTGTTTATTATTAAATGTCTTCTATGCTGTGTTAATTTTCTGTTGCTGTGATAGAAACACCATGATCAAGGGAACTAATAAAAGGAAGAGTAAAAAACTCTTAACCTAGTTAAAAGTTCCAGAGAGGCAACAGTCCACCATAGTGAGGAGGTATGAAGGCAGAGTAGGCTGGATTAGGAGCAGAAGCTAAACTCACGTTTTCAAGCAGGCTCTGGAAGAAGTGATGAACTGGAAATCTGTCAAGCTTAAGAACTCTGTAAGCCTGCCCCCAGTGACTCACTTCCTCCAGCATTGCTACAATCTTCTAAGATCTCCCAAAACAGCAGCACCAACTGGGGACAAAATGCTCAATTCTTAGAGCCTGTGGGGGATGTTCTCATTTGAACCACCACATATGCTTAATTCAGCGATTATTTTTTCCCTTTTTGTACCATTTAAGAATAAAGAAGGAATGTGGATAAAATATACTCTTATCAAGATAGGATGGTTTATGCTGAAGGAACAAACAATCCCCGGGATACCAATAGTTTCAAAGTCCATTTTTTTTCCTCATGTACTGTTGGCTTCTATGACAATGGCCAATCCCATGTCTTATTTTTAAAGGTCAAATGTAATTTTAAAAATAAGAAACTCAAGGTATTTGTAATTAGCCTCATTGATCATCAAATATACCTTTCTGTTTAGCACATATTTAATTTAATCTTTTACTGACTACCTACCTACACACACACACACACACACACACACACACAAAAAAAAAAAAAAAAAAAAAAAAAAAAAAAAAAAAAACCCACCAGTACCACCTCCATGACCGCCACTAACAACAATAAAGCAAACACGTATCTGGTCAGTGAATGGAATGCTCATAAATCACTGTTGCTAACTCTTTTCTGGGGGAGAGATCTACACAAGGTCAATTCTTCCTCCCAAGGTCCCAACTACAATCTGAAGTATTGTTCTACCAAAGTGAATTCCAGGGAACCAAGGATATTATTGAGCTTACATCCGGAGCATTGAATGAGGGGTTAGGAATCTTGGCCCTCCCTCCTAACTCAGCACCAGAAAGTCTTCAAGAACCATGGATGATAGTCTACCCAAAGTCACATAAATGGAGCCCTTCTCCTTTAGTCATTTCCAGGTTGAATGGGTTTACATACAAAATAATAAATTTTACCTCTTTTGACTAATTTTCTGGACATGTATCTGTTTTCAATAAAATATCTGTATATTTTAGATTTGGAAGATTTCCTTTTAAAATCTAATAAAGGGATTGGAGAGATGGCACAGGAATTAAGAACACAAGCTTCTTGGGTGGCTGGGATCTTTGTCTACCCCAGATCTGCCTGCTCTCACAGACAAGCAGTGCTAGATTTGAGTATTCACCATCTCAGAATTCAGGTCAGGTTGGGTCTCTGGGATCTTTTCCTAATCCAGACATGTGCTCCTGAGGTTCCCTTCTTGAGATTTCCCTGTGTCCCACCAACTGGGCTCTCAGGCCTGCTCAGGTGGCTAGGACTCTCTTGTGCCCTAGACCTGGAAACTCTGCAGTCTAACTTATCTGTCAATCTGTTCTCCTAAAAGCTCACAGCCAACCCTGATGTTCGAGGACCCCATGGAGTCAATCCTAGAATTTCAACTCAAAAGTTGTACTTATGTCTAGCTGAACTGAGACCACTTACTTCACCTCATTTGTAGATCAACATAAACTGGCCCCTAAACTGAATACCAAGCACTATTTGCTTGGCCATAACCTGGGAAGTTGTAGAAATATCAAACACAGATACAAAACTGCAACAAAGGCAGGATCACCCGTACCCAGAAGCGTCACCACAGAAGTTCAGATGCCTAGGTCACGTAGAAAAATGTAAACAGTATGAAAAACCAAGATAATATGTCTCTTCCAGAAATTAATACCTCATTATATGTTTCATAAGAATGACAACATAGTTAATGCACAATAAAATGTTTTCAATTATAAACATGTTCAAGGAACTCAAATAAGGTATGAATAAAAAACTAAATGAAAAAACAGAAACAGTTGAGTGAGGTAAATAAAACAACTAAAAATGTGAAATTAGAATTCAATAAAGAGATGGAATCTCTGAAGAAAAGCCAAACTGAAATAAAACTTGAAATGAAAAAACTCAGGAACTTAAAAAAAATCTTAGAAGAAAGGAACAAATAGGAAGTGGAGGAAATGGAACAAAGAATATCAGAGCTTGAAGACAAAGTTCAGGAAGTAGATCACTCAATCAAAGAAAATGTTGAATCTGAAATAAACAAAGAACAGAATATACAAGACCTCTTGGACACTGTATAAAAACCAAATCTATGAATCATAGATAACATGTCTCTGACAGAAATTAGTATAGTAAAAGAAGAAAAAACCCAGGCCAAAGGCACAGAAAATAAAGTGATACCCATTAAGATACAAGAAGTAAACAGACCACCACCCAGTAGACAGAACTAGAAAAAATAACTCCCCAGGTCATACAGTAATCAAAACACTAAAAGTACAGAACAAAGAAAAGATATTGAAAACTGTGAGAGAGAAAGATCAAGTCACATCAAAATAACAACTGACTTTTCAGTGTTGACTATGAAATCCAGAAGGACTTGGACTGATGTCCTGCAGGTTATGGAAAGAACACATATTCTACCCCAGACTACTATACTCAGCAAAACTATCACTTCTAATCCAAATATGAAGAAAATATTTCTATGATTAAAAACAAATTTAAGTAATTTATGTCCATGAAATCAGATCTACAGAAAATACTAGATGGAATACATAAGTATTAAAAAAGGATTAAATATCTCAATGGGCACAAATAATAAAAACTATTTGAGAAGGGTTAATCAAAAGATGTCTAAATAAAACAGGACTACACCAACAATATAACAGGAATTAATAAACATTTGTCAATAATAACTCTTAATATTAATTCTCTCAACTCCCCAGTAAAAATTCACAGACTAACTGATTAGATTAAAAAACTGGATCCATTGATTTCCTGCCTCTAAGAAGCATGCCTCACTAATAATGATTGACACCATCCTTGGGTAAATGGGTGGAAAAATATAATCCAAGCAATCTGAAATTTAAAAAATTGAAAAAAGCACATGTAGCTACTCTAACATCAGATAAAATCAATTGCAAACCAAAACTAGCGAGGAAAAGAAAGAGAAGGTCACTCGATACCCATTAAAGCAAAAGGCACCGAAAGTATATTATAATTCTAAACATATCCATATCTCACATAGGTGCATTCAATTTCATAAAAGGAACTCTTTTAAATCTAAAAATCACATATTGACTTCAGCATAGTAATAGTAGGTGACTTCAATATCCCAATGTCACCAATAACCTGATTAGCAAGACAAAAGCTGAACAGAGAAAACTTTGAGTTGATTAGCATCATAAATCAAATTGATCAAAGTAATATCTACAATGCATTCCCCCCCAGCATCAAAAACTGCACTTTCTTCTTAGCAGTCATGGATTCCCCTCCCCCAAATTGGCCACATATTAGGACACATAGAAAGTATCCACAAATTTAGAAAACTTTAAATAATATCCAGTATTCTATCTGATGACAAAGGAATAAAGCGAGATAGGAACAATAATAAAAATGGAGAAAATACACAAACATATGGATGCTACATAACACCGTATTGAATAAAAATTGGATCAAGGGAGAAATCTAGAAAAAATGGAAACATTCCTAGAATTGAATGAAAGTGAGAGTAATCAGACCCAAACCAATGGGACAAAATGAAGGCAACCTAAGGTGAAAACTTATAGCGTTAAGTACTTATAGCAGAGAGTTAGAAACATCTCATATAAAGAAATCAATAATGCACCTGAAGATTTTGGAAAACAGCAAATACCACTAAAGAAGAGTCCTTGCAGAGATGAATAAAATCAAGTCAAAATTCATGAAATACGAAATAATACAGCAATACAACAGGTCAATGAAACAAAGTTGGCTCTTTAAAGGTTAACAAAATTGATGAACCATTAGCTAAATTAAACCGAAATAAAGAGAGGACCCAATTTAATAAACTCAGTGATGAAAAACAATACATTACAAAAGACCATGAAGAAATTCAGAAAAACACAAGCACTTACTTTAAAAATCTGTATTCCAGTAAATTGAATAATCTGAATGAAATGGATGTATTTCTACATATGTACAGAATGCTAAAGTTAGATCAAACTGAAATAATTTTTTTGGTTCTTTTTTCCCAGTGTTTGTCCATCTGCTGAATCTAGTCAGCCTATCTAGAGTTCCTCATTTTAGGAAGATCATCTCTTTCTCATCTAGCAGCAAGCAATTGCCAATATTCCTTTAGATAAGATTGGGGTCTGCTGCTCATTTTCCCAGTTCTATGCTGGGTTACTGTCTGGGAGTCTCTTGGGCCACACTGGCCAACAAGTCAAAGGAAGGTATCTCCCGTCTGGCATTGTTTCTTGTTATGTAGCCTTTAGCTGTACACATGGACTCTTAAAGAATTATACTGATCCCTTTAATCTTTGGTTATACTTTTCTTTTAGGTGTTCAAGACCATGCAGTTGGCCCAGATAAACCGATTTATTTTTACTCTCAAGGTCGTTTGAGGATCTGTTCCTCAGGGGTCACATGGGCTTGGGAGGTGGCCCTGGCTCCTTCCTTCTACCAGTTCCATCTATGTGAATATAAGTCAAAGGTCCTACTCAACCACGGCTGGCTTCACTTGGAAGCATGGAGGAAATGTTTCTTCTGTGTTGACCCTCCTCTTTGTAGACAGGGACACTGGTTCAAATCCATCTGGTAGGGTCTCCACAGCCTCCTTGATCAAGAGGACAGGTGACTAATCATAGCTACAGGACATTTTGAGAGATGCTCATAGTCTGCTGGAACTTAGTCAACCTTGGAAGGCAAGGAGAAAAAGCTGTCCTTTATGTCCCTCTGACAAATTAGTACAGGCCTCAAAGTATGGCTGTAAACATCCAAGAAGGTTAGTTCTACCAGTCTGGTACATTAAATTACCATGTGCTATGTAGATAGCGCTTGGGCAAAGACAAAAGGTTCTCAGATAAACCTTGACTAGACAAATATAATGATCCTTGAGCTAGTTGAAAGTATAATTTGTAGGTAGGTTTTTGGACTAATATGGACCCTCTGTTTTTTCTTTTTGAAACTACCTAGGCATTATTTATCTCTCACATTATCTAACCCTTCCACCATGGTTCCCCTATTTAAAGTTCCCCCATTTTTCCTATTGTTCGGTTAATACGACCCTTCTCTGTGGTCCCACCTCTCTTGAGCTCCTTCTCTCGCTTTATCCCCTAGGTTCCTTGTTATAACCTTCCCTCTCCCCTCCCCTTAAAATAATCCCATTTTTATCTATATCTCCCTTACTAATGCCTGTTTCCTACTTTTCTTCTCTTTCAGATTCTTTTCCTTTACCTCCCTGGTACCTTTTCATTATCCTGGTTCCTGTAGTTATGTCTAGATATATACTTACTTATAAGGATTTATTGCTAAGATCCACATATGAGGGAGAACATACATCATTTGTTTTTCTGGGTCTGTGTTACTTTACTTAGTATAACAATTTCTAGTTCTATCTGTTTACCTGCAAAATTCATGATTTCATCTTTCTTTGCTGCTGAGTAAAACTCCACGATATAAATGAACCACATATTCATTATCCACTCATCAGTTGAGGGACACATAGGTTGCTTCCATATCTTAGCTATTGTGAAAAGAGCAGCAACAAACATGGATGTACAAGTGTCTCTGCAATAGGAAGAATTCTTTGAGTATATGTGAAGGAGTAGTATAACTATGTCAAATGATAGATTCAGCTTTAGTTTTTTTAAGAATTCTCTACACTGCTTTCCATAGGGATTGAACACGTTTGCAATCCCACCAGAGTGGATGGGCATTCGCCTTTCCTCACAGCCTCTCCAACATTTGTTAGCATTTATTCTCTTGAGCTTAGCCAGTCTGACAGGGGTAAGATGAAATCTTAAAGTGGGTTTAATATGCATTTCTCTAATTAATAATGATGTTGAACATGTTTTAAGACACCTCTTAGTTACATTTATTCCTTCTTTTGAGAACTCTCTGTTCAGTTCCTTAGCCCATCTATTAATTAGGTCACTTCCTTTCTTGTTTCTTTGTTTTCTGAGTTTTTTATATAGTCTGGATGTTAAACGTCTGCCAGATATGTTGCTGGTGAATGTTTTCTCGCACTCTGTGGGTTTTCATTTCACTTTCTTGGTTGTTTCTTTTGATATGCAGAAGCTTTTTAGTTTAACGAGGTCCCATTTGTTGATTCTTGAACTTATTTCCTGAGCAATTGATGTATGGTTTAGAAATCCTTTCCTACACGTATACCTTGTAGGTTATTGCCAACATTTTCTACTAACAGTTTCAGAGTTTCAGGCTTCACAATGAGGTATTTGATCCATTTGGAGTTGACTTTTGTGCAAGGTGAAAGACGGGTTTGTTTCACTCTTCTACAGGTGGAGATCCAGTTTTTCCAGTACCATTTGCTGAACATGCTGTCTTTCCTCCAGTGAATGTTCTTGGACCCTTTGTCAAATATCAGGTGGCTGAAATTGCATGTACTCATATTTCCATCTTCACTATTGTCCCATTGTTCTCTGGGCCTATTTTCTGCCAGTACCATGTTGTTTTCATGAATATAGCTCTGTAATACAGTTTAATATCTAGTATAGTAATCCCCCCAGCATTGTTCTTGGGGCTCAGTGTTGCTTTGTCTATCTGAGGTCATTTGTGCTTCCATTTGAATCTTAGGATTTTTTTTTCCAATTCTCTGAAGAATGTCATGGGGATTTTGATTGGCATTGCATTGAACCTATAAATGGCTTTTGGTAGGATGGTCATTTTCACAATATTATTTCTTCCAATCCATGAGCATGGGCAATCCTTCCGTCTTCTGATGTCTTCCTCAATCTCTCTTTTTTAAAAGATTTAAAAGTTTCATTGTAGAAATCTTTAATACCTTTGGTCAGCTTTATTCTGAGATATTTTATTTTATTTTTATTTATTAATTTTTTTGCAGCTATTGTGAAGGGGAGTGTTTCCATGTACTCTTTCTCTGATTGCTTATTATTGGTATATAGAAAGGCTACAGACTTTTGCAGATTAATTTTGTAACCTGCCTCTTTACTGAACATGTTAATAATTTCTAGGAATTTTCTGTTTGAATTTTTGGTGTCCCTTAGATATAATAGCATATCATCTGCAAAAAGGGATAATTTGATCTCTTCTTTTCCAATTATTACTCCTTTAATTTCCTTCTCTTGGCTTTTTGCTCTTGCAAGAGTTTCATGCACTATGTTCAAGAGGAATGGAGATAGTGGACAGCCTTGTCTGGTTCCTGATTTCAATAGGAATACTTCCAGTTTTTCTCCATTTAGAATGATGTTGGCTGTGGGCTTGTTATATTTGGCTTTAATTATGTTGAGATACATTCCCTCCAGTCCAATTCCCTCTAGGACTTTAATATAAATGCATGTTGAATTTTGTCAAAGGCCTTCTCTGCAGCTATTGAGGTGACCATGTGGTTCTTTGTCTTTGAGCCAATTTATATGATTTATGACATTTATTGTCTTATGTATATTGAACCATACCTGTATCCCTGGAATAAAGCCAACTTGATCATGGTGGATGATATTTTTGATGTGTGTCTATATGCGATTTGCAAGTATTTTTTTGAGAATTTTTGCATCTATGTTCATTAAGGATATGGGTCTATAGTTTTCTTTTTTGGTTGTATCTTTACCTGGGTTTGGTATTAGAGTGATGCTGGCTTCATAGAAGAAAGTTCTAAGTTCTCCCTCCATTTCTAGCTTTTTGAATAAATTAAGCAGTATTGGATATAGATCTTCTTTAAATGTCTGGTAGAATTGTGCTGTGAATCCATCTGGTCCTGAGCTTTTTTTAGTCAAGAGTTTTTATATTACTGTTTCAATTTCCTTAAGTGTTATGGGTTTGTTTAAGCAGTTGATCTCTCTTTTATTTAGTTTTGGTGGTACTCATGCTTTTAAATACCTGCCCATTTCTTTTAGGTTTTCAAATTTTGAAGTGTATATGTTTTTAAAGTATTCCCTTCTAATGTTCTGTGTCTTTTTGGTGTCTGTTGTGATGTTTCTCCTATCATCTCTGATTTTGTTGATTTGGAGGTGCTCTTTCCTTCTTTCGGTTAACTGGATGTATTAGTCACTTTTCTGTTGCTGTGATAGAAACACTGACCAAAACAGCTTATAAAAGGAAGAGTTTATTTGAGCTTATTGTTCCAGGGGAATTGCAGTCCTTCTTGGCAGGAAGGCATGGTGGCAGTGGTTGCTTGAGGAGGAGCAGCAGAAGCTAAGCTCTACATCTTCCAGCAGGCACAGTAAACAATAGAGCAACTGGAGATCAAGCAGGTCTTAAGAACTCTTGAAGCTCACCCTCACTGACAGTGCTTCCTCCAAGATAGCCACACCTTCTAAAGCCTCCCAAAATAGCATGACCATCTGGGGACACAATGTCCAAATACTTGGAGCCTATAGGGGACATTTTCATTCAAACCATCACACTGGGCTGAGTCTATCAATCTTTTTTATCTTTTCAAAGAATCAGCTCTTCGATTCATTGATTTTTTTGTATTGTTTCTATTTCAATAATTTCTGCTCTGATTTTTGTTATTTCTTCTTGTCTGCTGGATTTGGGTTTCATTTGTTTTTGCTTTTCAAGTGTCTTGACTTCCAGTGCTGAGCATTTACATGTGTTCTTTCTGATTTTTTAATGAAGGCACTTAGAGGAATAAACTTAACTCAAGGACTGCTTTAAATGTGTCCTAGAGGTTTTGTTGTGTTGTATTGTCCTTTTCATTTAGTTCAAGGAAACTTTTATTTCTGTCTTAATTTCTCACTTAACCCATTCATCATTCAGGAATATGTTGTTCAATCTTCATGTGTTCATGTAGTTCCTAGGGTTTCTTCCAGTGTTAATTTTTAAGCTTTATTGCATTGTGGACTGATAGAATGCATGGAATTATTTCAATCTTTTTGTATTTGTTGAGGCTTGCTTTGTGCCCCAGTATATGGTTGATTTTAAAGAAAGTTCCATGGGGTGCTGAAAAGAAAGTACATTCTTTGATGCTTGGGTGGAATATTTGGTAGATACCTGTTAGGCCCATTTGATGTATGTTATTGTTTAATTAAGATGTCTCTCTGTTGATTCTCTGTCCTGTTGACCTATCTAATGGAGGCAATGGGGTATTGGAGTCCCCTACTATTAATGAGTTGGGATTAATCTGGGTCTTAAAGTCCTATAGTAGTTTTTATTATGAAGTTGGTTGCCCCAGAGTTTGGTGAATATATGTTCATCATTGTAATATCTTCTAGGTCAATTGTTCCTTTGATCAGAATGAAGTGGCCCTCTTTATCTCTTCTGATTAGTTTTAGTTTGAAGTCTCTTTTGACAGATATTAGAATTGCAACACCTTTTTTTTTTTCTTAGTACCATTTGCTTGGTATAATTTTTTTCATCCTTTTACTTTAAGGTGCCTGTTCTTGAAAGTGAGATGAGTTTCTTGCAGACAACAAAAAGATGGATTTTGTTTCTTTGTTTCTTCTTCAACTAGTCTGTGTCTTTTGACTGGGGAGTTCAGTCCATTTATACTTAAAGTTATTAATGGAAGATGTGTATTGATTCCTGTTGTTTTGTTGTTTTTATTTCTTCTCACATTCTTGGTGAGTTGTGCCTTTCCATAGTTATTGCTTCATTAAGTGTCTTTCTCTAATCCCTCAGCTATAGTTGTTCCTTTCTTCAGTTCTTTGTATTGCTTCCAGAACTCTCTGAAGGGCTGGTTTTGTGGACACGAATTCTTTCAGCCTATTTATTCATGTAAGATTTTTCTTTCCCCTTTGACTGTAATAGACATTTTGGCTGGGTAAAGTAATATGGGTTGGCATCTGTGGTCATTTAGAACTGGAAATACTTTAGTCCAGGGTTTTCTGACTTTCACAGTTTGCACTGAAAAGTCAGCTGTAATTCTGATGGGTTTTCCTTTATATTTGACTTGTTTTCTTTTTCAACTTTCAGTGTTCTCTCTTTGTTCTGTACATTTAGTGTTTTTATTATAATGTGCTGTGGATAGTTTCTTTTCTGGTCCTGTCTATTCAGTGTTCTATATGCTTTTTGTATTTGTATGGGCATACCTTTCATTAATTTTGGGAAATTTTCTTCTACAATCCTGTTGAAGATCTGGTCCATACCATTTTCCTGAGATTCTTCTCCTTCCTGTGTGCTGATGATTCATAATTTTGGTCTTTTTATGGTGTTAGAGAATTCTTGCATATTCCAATCTTGTGTTTTCTTAAATTTTTCATAATTTTTGCTTGAGTGGTCTATTTCTTCCACTTTATCGTCCAGTCTTGATATTCTGTTTTCCATTTCATTCACCTTATTGGTGAGGCTTTATCCTGTATAATTGGCTTGTTGAGTGTTTCACTTCTTTCTTCATTTCAGTCTAAGTATTCTTCAATATTTCTTTCCTGAATTAATTCAGAAGTTTTTCCCTATCTTCTTTCAGTTCTTTGATTTCTGTTTATATATTCTATAAATTCACTGAATTATTTTATCATGTTTATGATTGTTCTTTTGAATTCCATGTCCTGTGTTATCTCTAGGGGTTTCTCACTATAATCCTCTACAGGACTGTTGGTAATTGGTGGGGGTATATTACCTGGGTTTTTCATGTTATTAGTTTTTCAGTGTGACTTTGACATGTGGATTTCTTTTGTAGTTTCTGATTCTTGTGTGAGACTCAAGTTTTCCTTTGTTGAGTTTAGGTCTGCTTCTTTTTGTAAACTTTATGTGTCTTTGTGGTTTACTTGTTGTGTATGAAAAGCTGGTTGGTCTAGGCTTCAAATTATCTCTTCTGATTTTATATTGGAGGTGCCAAATTGCTTTTTTCTTGCTGCTCAAGAGTTCCCACAGAGGCTCAATTCAGATGAGGATCACATGTTCTCAGACTTTCTCCTAAGGTCTGGATCGCTCCAGGAATGATACTGGCCTCTGGAATTTGGGGGCTGGGCTGGCCTGGGTCCAGGCCAAGGAATGCTGGCCCCAGGAAGCTTGTGGCTATGGAGCCCAAGGATGCAAAGGAAGGTGGTGGTGGGAAGAGGCTCCAAGGGCTCTCAGGGACTATAGGGAGGAAATGGGTTGGTCTGGATCCAAAGAATCAGGAAGCAGTGGGGAGTTTGGCCCAGAGGTCAGTCCTAAGGTCTGGGGTGCCAAGACAAGAAATGGGCCAGTACCCAGGCTAGGAGGGGAAATGGGGTGTGGGAGCTTGGAGGCTGAAGGAAGTTTGGGGAGTCAAGGAGCAGTGGGTGCTACCAAACTTACCCAGGAAAGATGCTGGCCCCAGGCTTCAAAATGAAATAATTTAAACAAATCCATAACAAGAAATGACAAAGGTGATAATGAAAAATCTCCCCAATAAAAAGAACCCCTGCCAAATGTATACAGTGCAGAACTCTACTAAAATAGAACTGATGATAAGTCCTCTAAAGTTATTCCTTAAAATAGAAAAGGTAGGGACACTCCAAAATTCTTTTTTTGTATTTCTGTGATACAAAAACCAAAGGCATAATAAAAATATAAAATTATAGTCTGATATTTCCGATAGGCATAGGAGCAAAAAATCATCCATATAATATTCACTAACTAATGCAAGAACACACAAGAAAGATTATCCCACATGACCAAGTTGGCTTATCCCCATGTATGGATAATTGAAACTATGTAAGACAAAACATGCAATCTACAAAATAAACAGAGAGGACAGAAGTACAGGATCATCTCATTATATGCAGAAAAGACCTTTGAAAAAATCCAACATCCATTCATGATAAAATCATGGAGAATCTAGGGAAACAGGAGACATATTTCAACATAATATTGGCAACATAAAACAATCCCAGAGTGAACTTTGTACTAGATGGAGAAAAAAACTCAAAGCATTCCCACCAAATTCTAGAATAAGACAAGGATATCCACTCTCTGCATTTCTGCTCAATATAGTACTTAAAGTCTTAGCTAAAGCAATAAGAAAAATGAAGGGGAAAGGAAGGAATCAAAGTATGCTATTTGCAGATGATGAGTTTCTATGGTTTAAAAACCCTAAAGTATCCACTGGAAAACTCCTATAGGTGATAAATACATTTAGAAACAAGCAAGACATAAAATTTATACCCCCAAATCAAAAACCTTTCTATATACCTAAAAAAAAAAAAAAACATACCAAGAAAGAAATCAGGAAATGATCCCATTCACAATTGCCTCAAAATCTATAAAATATCTGGGAATAAATCTAACCAAGGAAGTAAAGAAGTTTTGTAAGAAAATGTAAAAGACATGAGAAAATGAAGAATATACCAGAAGTTGGAAAGACCCGTGATGCTCATAGATACCTAGGATTAATATTGTGAAAATGTCTATCCTTTTACAATCTATAAACTCAATACAACACCTATTAAAATTCCAGCAAAATTCTTCTCAGAAATTGAAAAAATAACCTCACATTTCATAGGGAAACACAAAATCCCAGGATAGCTAAAATAATCCTGAACAATAAAATAATTACTGGTAGCATTTCTACCCCTGATCTTAAATTATACTGTACAACTACAGTAATAGAAATAGCATGGTACTGGCAAAAGAACAGACACATTGATCAGTGGAATGGAACTGAGGACTGAATTTTAAGTTCACATATTTATAGCCACCTGATTTTTTACAAAGAAGCCACATATACACATAGAGAAAAGATAGCGTATTTGACAAAGAATGCTGATCAGACTGGATAGAAGCATGTGAAAGAAAGATAATAGATCCTTGTTTCTCTCCATGCACTGACCTCAAGTCCAAATGGATCAAGGACCTTAACATTATATCTAATATCCTGAGTCAGATAGAAGAGAAAGTAGAGAATACACTGGAATTTAAAGACACAGGAAAGAACTTTCTGAAGAGGACTCCTCGAGACCAAGCATTAAGACCAACAACTGGCAAATGAGCCCACAGAAAACTACAAAGGTTCTATAAATCAAAGGACACCATCATTTGAGTGTGGGCTACATACAGAATGGGAAAAAAAAAAAAAAAAAAAAAAAACCTTCTCTAGTTAAACTTCTGTCAGAGGGTTAATATCTAGAATATACAATGAATTGAAAAAGATTAACATCAAAAAAACAAACAGCACAATTAAAAATGTGGCAAGGAGCTGAATGGGGGTTCTTTAAAAATGAAACAGAAATGGCTGAGAAATACTTAAGAAAATGTTCAACAATTTTATCACCAGGAAAATGCAAAATAATACCACTTTCAGGTTTCATCTTACCCTATTCCCCACTCAGAATGACAAAGCTCAACAACAAGTACAAGTGCTGGAGAGAATGTGGGGCAGGTGGAATTCTTATCCACTCTTTGTTAGAGTACAAAGAGCTACAGCCACTATGGAAATCAGTGTGGTGATTCCTCAAAAGCTACAATTTGATCTGCCACATGACCCATCCATTCCATTCTTAGAACATACATCCCCAAACCCTCTATATCCTACTACAGAGATACTTGTGTATCCATGTTCCTTGCTGCCCTTTTTGCAAAGGCCAGGAAATGGAAACAACCTAGATCTCCATTGACTGATGAATATATGTGGAGAATATCATGCATTTACACACTGGATTTCAATCTCCTGTTAAAAACATTATGAAATTAGCAGGTAAATGGATAGAACTGGACACAATCATCTTAAGTGAAATTACTAAGATCCAGAAAGACAGATCTCACATGTTCTTTCTCATAGCTGAATGCTAGCTTTGAATTCTTAGATATGTGTGCTTCCGTCCAGGGTATGCAAAAAACAAATAAATGGCAAAAGGGGGAGAAGGCTTCATTTGAGAGGAGATAGAATGCAGTGATATAAAGGGGGAAAAGGGAAACTAGAGAAGGAATTGTTAATTGTGATGGTGAAGTGGATAGCAGGGCAGAGGAGAGAATATTGGGGTGGGGTATAAATAACTCTAAAGGAATTTAGAAAAAGTCTTCTGGAAATATGCATCTTGAGAAGCTTCTTAAAGTATATTCATATACACTATAAAAGGAGATTAAAAGGAATTACCTTTCAACCGGGTGACATTGCCCCTAGCACACATCATTGTCTTGCAAAGTAAAAGCCCAATGTCATTTTTGCACCTGCTGAGCAGATATTCCCTAGACCCTCAAACAATACTGGAAATTGTCCCTGCTCTTGTTTACCTATTATAACTTGATGGTAAGATCCTATTATTGAAGACACCACATGTATGAGTTGTAGAACAAACAAGGAGAAATCAAACTGGTTCTAACTGTGAAGCTTTCTTCCTACTCATCTCTGCTGGCTATCTTAATTAGTGTTGGAAGGTGTTATACCTATTACCAGAAGAGAAAATTAATCATCAACATTACCCAGCTGTGAAGCCTATGAGATACAACAATAGCTAGCCTGACAAGATATTCCAACTGGAATAAGAGTGACACAATGATTATGAGAGTAATAAACCACTTTCTAATTGGATTTAAGGTCTATGTCTTAAGCTGGAGACCACATCTGACATTGATATCAGGCCTAGAAACTTGTGGCTAGACAGGTCACAGGCCATAGGGGAAAACCAACTGCCATTATTCTACTAAATAGACATAGTATTAAAATAACTCCTAATGACTTATTGTTACACTCATAGATTAATGCATCTCTCACCTCTCAGCAGAGAAGCTTCCTTATGTAGCAGATGGTGATTAACACAGAAAACCACAACTGACCAACATGCAGAGAATAAGAGAAAATGAAGTGCTTATCCCTGAATAGAGCACTATATCAAATGTCTCCTTCCAGTCAGTGACTTAGGGATCATTGCCGATGAGGTAGCAGAAAGATTCTCAGGACCAAAGGTGGTAGATGAGCACAAGGAAACAATTTTTTTTCCAGATTGCTGGGAAACTACTCACATGAACTCACAGCAATGCCGGCTACAAGCACATGTGCTATGTAAGCTCAAGTCAGACAAAATCCTAGCATAGATGTGGGAGAGTGGGTATGATGTGTGAGGACGTTCATGGAACCTTTAGGGGGTGTGGCCTAGCTGGAGGAAGCATGTCGCTATGTAGGTTTGTTTGTCTGGTTTTTTTTTTTTTTGTCTGTTTGTTTTTGTCTGTCTGTTTTGTTTGTCTGTCTGTTTTGTTTTTTTGGGATGGGTCTCCCTGTAGCCTCAAATGTCCCGGAACTCACTATGTATATGAGGGAGGTCTCAATATTACAGAGACCCTACTGCCTCTGCCTCCTGAGTGCTGGGAACAACAGTATGTGCCACCTTTAAGAGTTCATACCTTCACCCCAATTTCTCTTTTGTTGTGCTCGAAGATGTGCGCTTCATGCTTTCTGTTCAGCTGCCACCTGGCATGCCTACACAGCCATGGTGGGCTGTGATCCCCCCAGAAGTGTTGATTTATTAGACCCTTCCTCCCCAAATTGTTTTGATCATGGATCATGGCAAAAGAAAAGTAACAAATACACTTTGCTTCTTAATTCTTAGTGCAAATGAAGGCCTCATGTACAGTGATAAATGTATAGATGATCCCTAATTATATGTAAATAAAATACAAAGATTTTCCTGTTTGAATTTCAACTTTTTATCAGAATTTTTTTTACAGGAAAACATCAAAAGCTCAAATTAATCAACTGTGATTCAATTACTAAAGAATAAAAGATACAGATTTTAGTTGGCATATCATTAATTTTATTAAAATTCAGAAACATATATCACCATGTTGCATATGTTGCTACACACTGAGGGTTATTGTATTCATTGGAAACACTAACAACCCCTGATAATATTTATTGTGGCCCTACATAGAGCTGGATAAAGATTCTGTAGCAAAAGAAAGCCGCATGTTAAGTCACACTTCCATAAATGATGTTTCTGTTGTTGAACATGTCACAGCCTTTCTCTTTAACCATCTCTCATTTAACTTGCTTCTTCAACATATGTGTTCATCTTAATCACTCACTCATCCTTGAAGTAGCCAAATTTAAATGTCATGTGTTTTTATTCACAGAGCATGGAATCAATCTTATTATACACTTGAATGCACAGCTTTTACTAGGAGACCCTCCTTCTAAGCCAGAAAATCAATTTATGTTTAACTGGAGGAATGATATCTTTTTCTGAGTGTTGGCAAAGGGAGATATAGTAGAAGGGCGGGAGGGTGCAACTGTACTGTCTACATGCTAAAATACCACACTGGGGCTGTCTCCTATGCACAAGGAGGGTATTGCAGCTCATTCACACTGTCCAGTTATGTTACCCTCACACTCAATTTAACTTGTTCATTCCAGATAATGTAACTGAAGTTCATATTCTGCCGTAGGTAATGCAAGATCATGTCACATGGGTTGATGTGTTCATTTATTACAGCTTAGTATGATCAATCTTTAGGTCAATTCTCATATGACCCTTGGGAATCTGTTTGTCACAAAGATTGGTAGGACTGACTTTGTATTTATTAGCACATAGTATTATCTATATGATCATAAATGCATCTGGTGGAACTGACTCAGGAAGGATGAAGTTTACATCCACTTACATCCATATCTTCATAATAAGTTGATACTCTTTTTGCTTCTATCTATAATTAATATAATAATATGAGCACAAAGCTTCTCTTTTAGATGGCTCTTTGCAGGTCAGTGTTGTGGATTAGACAGCTTTAAGAAAGTCCTGGTGCTTCATATCATAACTTACAATTCAAACCTGAGTACAGGTCTTTAAAGTTTTATGAAATGCTTCTGACATACACAGTTTTAGTTGATCCTAGAATAAAACTTTTTAAGTTGGCAGAGCAGTTAAAAACTTTAGTAAGTTTAAAGAATTTGAGGAAAGCCACAGCTGGTGAAATAGCTGACTCATCACTCTTGCTGAGGGAAGAACGCATGCATAAATAAATGAATGAATGTCAAGCAAACAAATTCCAGGGTTTCTTACAAGTACAGCGTTAGACCTTCTAAAGCATGGAGAACACACTACTTTCATCATGCCCCAAATTCTTAATTTAGTCTTCACTATGCATTTGGAAGTAATATTTTAAGAGAGTGATGTGGATAAAGTCTAATGTAATTATTACTTTACTAATAAATAATTACATGCATTAATTTAAACAGAAAACATGTACAGATAGGTTCTGGTATTTGTATAGTTTAAGATTTTTAGATTTGTTTACAGCTGAAAGAAGCAGAGGCTTCGTAGTGTTGTAAGGAATCAGCCCGGTTTGCGCACTGAAAATATACAGCATCACTGTGCACGATATTTGATATTGCCAGTTGCTATGAAACAACACCCTTTTTCTTTTTAAACATTTTATTATTTTTATTTTTTATGAGTATGAGTGTATTGCCTATATGTACGTATGAAAGTGCACCCATGTCATGTAATGCCTGCAGAGGTCAGAAGAGGGCACCATATTCCCGGGAACTGAACTCTTGGACAGTTGTTAGCCATATGAATGCTGAGATGAGAACCCAGGTCCTCTGCAAGAGTAGTCAGTGCTTTTCCCTGCTGAGCCATCTCTCCAGCCCCAGGACTCTTTTTCTTATCATCATAAACTTTCAGCACAGAAAACGCAAACAAGGGAAGAACGATCTTTGAAATTTTCACATTTCTTGTTCTATATTTTCTTTTCTTCTTTGGGACAAAACCTTACTAGGTGTCTCAGACTGGCCTTAACCTTGTGACCTTCCTGCTTATGTCTCCTAGCCCTGGAATCACCATGCCCAGCCTCTAACATCTTTATTCAAACCTTGCAAATGATCAGATTATCATATGCCTTCACTTCCTGTATCATCATCAATATGAATTCTACACCATATTGATGCCATTTCATGAACTAGTGTATATCGGTGATTGGTTAAGTATATTTTAGGCCTAAATAATATGTGGCTAGGCTTAATTACTTTAATAAACATGTTTCAACACTTTCTGCACATATGCCATTTCATTGAATTAATGGTTTTCAGAAACACTGATATAGTTGACAGTTTGCAATAACACAAAGAAATGGAATGAATAAGAGACTGTGTATTTTATGCATTACAAGCTGTGGAATACAGGTGCACGGGTCTCTTTTGCTTCTCCAACCTTCATTAGCTAATGATGTTCTCATTAGTTATATATTACACATGTCAGAGCAGTAGGAAATAATAAGTGTATTTGTACCAAGAAAGGACAAGTGGTAAGTTGGGAATTGCTTTTTCCTGTAGTAAGCAAAGTTTAGGCACAGCTGTTGACAGCCAAGATTAGATCTGGTTCAAGTTCCATCAGTACTTCTTGAAGCACTTGCGTCTGTTCTGCCTCGTCTTAAACAATTCTATTGCCAAACTGTAGTCAAGGAATTTTTTTTCTTTTAATTTAAATCAACTATAACAACATAAATTCCATTGCTTAAAATCCTGAAGTGACTCAAAACTGCTTAACTAGTTAGAGAATGAGTAGCTGCCATAGAAACTGAACTCCCACAATTTTTTCATTTATGTAACTACACAAGACAGATTATTCTGATAGGTAACACTTAGTCTTATGCTATAAGAACTTGGATACCATGCATTAATGATTCAGAATTGTCTATATCTAATGGAAGGGTAAAGTCAGCGTAAAAAATTCACAGTTATTCTTAAACATGTTATCCCAGATGTTCATGAAATTTTAATGCATTCAATTTACCAGAATTAGTCTCTTAGCCATAATTATATGAACTCATGTCTGGGGATACGTTTTTTTTTTTTTTTTTTCAAATGACAGTCATTTCCCGGAGAGAATTTTATACTGCAGAAGATGGGTCACAGTTTTATAGAAAAAGCTTAGGATCTGGACTATAAACCTGTTCTTTAAACAGCATATAAGCCACTGCATCTGCAGTTTGAGGAAGCATGCTACTCTTTTTGGATTCAAACATGCATTTTCTGTTTTTTTAATAGGTTTCCTTCATTGTAATTCTCGAATCTGCTCCCCACCCCACCCCTGCTTTTTGACCTACTTGATGACTGCTCCTGCTCTGAATTTCAGCATGATTTTGCTTTCCTATTAGGCCCTTATTCAACCTTTTAAAAATAATTTCTGGTGTTACATAGTATCATGGCAACCTCCCTCTTCTCTATGACTTGTTGCAGTTTCTTTTGCTTGCTTTTAGTTAAAATACCTTCGGATTGGCTTCCTGATGGTGGATATTATATTTGTGTTTGTTCAGTTTTATGTTCAACCTTTACTGCTTAGTATATAGTAGTAATTCAGTAAGTACTATATCAACAGATCAGACTATGCATTGTCTTCAAAACTTCTAAAACAGTATAATTGTTGCCTGCATTCAATTTAAAAGTGTCCTTATATTTACTGAGGTCAATGCATTTGTCTAAGTTTCCATTACAGGAAGACTGTGATTTGAATACTTAAGCAGAAGTAGTCTATTAGATGTAGGTAATACTGGCAGGGAAAGGGGGATGTTGTGTCTAGAAGGGTGGGTGGCAATGGGATGAGCGCTAGGGAAAAGCTGAGAGGTGATTTAGGGCTAGGAAGTCGACTCAGTGTATAAAGTGGATGCTGCACAAGCATGAGGAACTCAGTTCAGATCCCCAGCTCCCACATAAATACCTGGAGTAGCATTACACAGCTCTAAGCCCAGTCTCGACAACATAGGAGACAGGCAAATCTTGGGGTCAGTCAGACTAGCTGAATCTGTGAGTTCTGGGTTTTGGGACCCTATCTAAACCCATAAGGTGGAGATCAACGGAGGAAAAAAAATCAATGTCAATCTCTGGCCTCCGCATATTCAGGCATAGTTAATGCTTACACACAGGTGGTGCACCCAAGTCATGCAGCTTTGTGACTAATGTCCTTATATGGAGGAATCTTATTTCCTCCTGGAGTATAGTCAACATAATGGCCTTCTATGAAGAGAATCTGAACAAGGAGATGGAAACTTTGGCTCGAAGTCTATCATGCATGCTATGAGGAAGGGTGTGAGCAGGATTTTTACAGCACCTGTCATAAGATCAAGTTATTTCCTTATTATGTTTGATAATGTCTCATGTTGTTAGTGTCTGGCATGTCCTCTTCCCCAGTCTGTCTGGAAAACAAGAAGGGATGAGCCTAGTTCAATTCTTTCTCTTAGACTCAGCCTAAACCTCTCAGATTTCATTCAATAATTTGTATAATTTAATCTTGCTTTTTACCCTACCTTTGGTATCCATCATCAACTTATCTTCTGCCATAGATTTATATGTTTTCTAACATGTTGCTAATTCCCTCTATGGGAATAATTTTGGTTTATTGAATTCTCATTTATTCAAGACTGAACTTGAATCTAACTATCTTTATTAGAATATTTTATCTCAACACTATCTGAATAGGATACCTTAGGAAGCAGGGTATTTGCTATTTTTCTGTTTAAATTTGGCAAAAATATGATTGTATTACTCAGCTGAGAATGGAAAAATATCATGCTAGATTTCAAACCACCAAATGTCCTTTCTGAAAGTGAGACCGTGAATTGTACTATAATCAGTCTTAGCAGTATTGATTGTATCATGAAGGACCTTTGACACACTCAGTTTTCAGTGGGTATTTTTTAAAGTAATCAAATATTTTTATATTCTATGACAATTTTCATGCATCAATGACTCATCTCTTTCATTGCATTTTAAATTCACAGAGGGCAGAGATATGCTGTAATTCAATCTATATCTTCGTGTGGCAGTACTTTGCTTGTGGTAAGCACTGAAATTATCTAGAATGAGTCAATATATTTTCAACAGTCTACAGGAAATTTTATTTTCTTTCCTTTGTGGGGAAAAAAAATCCTAAACATCCCCCAACATGTCCTGAATATGTAATGAATTTAGCCCTAGTGACTCCAGCTCAGGTACAGTGGTAACACATGGTTCTGCTCCAAAGTGAATATGTCCCTCAGAAAATAAACCATGCAAATCTCTTTGATTATCTTATTTCTAGGAATCCTGTTAGAATTTTCAATGTTAATGAATAAATAATGTATACTCTCTTTGAGAAAATTGTGCAGGAGAGGTGAAATACTGGTATTTATGTTCTCTGGTCCTTGAGGGAATTTTTTTTTCAGTCTTGCAGACACATCCAATGTCTAATAATTGTACCTTACCTTAAGGGTGTATACCCAGGAGGCGTATTTCCAGTACATTTATGTCTCTCTCATGTTTAATTACTAACTGGGAAGGGGATATTTACTTGCAAAGCAAAGAAACAGTGTCTGATATTTATACTGTTGATAGATGTGCTGAATTCCAAATTATAGGATTTAAGACACACCCCAAAATTAACAGTATTAAATCAAATATGTTTCTAGTGAGCTCAAACTTCTTTATTAGTGGTTTGTCTTTTGTTCTGTGACTCGTATTTTCACAGTTCATGAACAGATTAAAAGTTTCTTCTCACCCTCTCAAGAACGCAATTACCCACAATCCACCTCACCACAGTTTCATCCTGATTCTCAGCTTGTTATCTGAGCCAAACTTTCTCAGCAACAAATTAAATGCACTGTCTTAAAAATGAGACTATATATTCCAAAAAGATTTTGTAAAGAGTGGGATATTTTCTAATATTCACAAAGTTCGTGTATTGCTTCAGGTTTTTCTTACAGAAACCACCACTACCAGTATCACCTTGCACAGACAGAAAAACAAATCAGATAAATCAAAGACTGAATATATTTTAACTTGAGGACCAGGTTATTTCACATCTACCAAGAACAATATAGCAGATAGTCTGTATAAAGAATAAACCAGAAATTTGAAATTCTTTTTACCATATCTCTCTCTATGTGTGTGTGTGTGTGTGTGTGTGTGTGTGTGTGTGTGTATTCCTGCAAGAGGGTATGTTTGCATGTGTGTGTTTGCGTACGTATGTAGTTACATGGAGGTTCAAGCTGGTGCTGGGTTGTCTTCCTTGATTGCTCTCCAGTGTATTTGTGAAGACAGAGTCTCCTGCTTGGCCCTCTGGATCTCTTGTTTCTACTTCATGAGTACTGAGGTTATAGGCCAACTCTATACCCAAAGGGCTTTTTTATATGGTTGCTGGGATATGAAATTCAACCCACAGGATTACAGAGAAAAGGTTTTATCCATTAAGTCATCTCCCCGTTCCTAAACTAGAATCTTTAAGTCGTTATTTGATCCTTAGGGCCTCAGCTTAAGGACTAGTTTGGAGCTCATTGGAAACATAATTTGAAGTGCTATATCCAAGTCACTGTATCTCAATTTACAATCTCAGGTGCTTTATATACTGTTTAAGGCAACTGGAAAGCTAGGATTCTGGCAGCAAAGTTTGCTAGAGTTTCACAAAAAGTGTTCATTTTTAAATCATAGAGCTACCTGCTTGGACTGTCTTGGCAGTTTTGCTTGCATGTTGGCAGAGCCACAATACTAAATATCAGTCAATGGAATTTTGTGTATAGTGTGAACTAACACCAAGGAAGTAAATATGAGAGTAAACAGGTTCTTCTCCCATGTGATGTTCTTGATAGACAAAGTGTGAGGAGCTGAACTGGACCCAGAGAAGGGAGTCATGCATTAAATATGAGTTCACCAATTCTGATCTATTCTGAGAAAAAAAAAGCTTTCATTCTATTTAAGTCGCTTCTGCTTTTTCTGACTCTAATGTCATAGCTAATATGTCTAAATCTGAATCTCTATGACTATATTTCTTTGATGCATAGTGACACAAAGAAAGACCCATGAATTATTTTTATAACCTCCCATTACTGACTTTCTCAACAGCTAAATCATGGCAATCTATTCCAATTATTAATCCAAGTCAATGACCATTTTTATCTGATTTGCAGCTTTCAAATTTTACTACTTAACAGTCTTTGAATTAAGGATATGTCACTTTCTCTTGAATGTAAAATGATCAGAATATTATCAGGAAAAATACCCTAAAGCATGCAATCTATTTAAACAGTTATTTGTCTTTCTGATTTTGAATGTTAATTTTAGTTTATGTCTTAAACCCACTATAATTGCATTTCTTTGGTGCTCATCCAGTTTTATGCTTGACAAAACAAATTGTATTTAACTTAAGTACTTATCTTACTACAACATGACCCAATAGAGTTTTTGGAAATATTCCTGGCATCCTGCTTTGCATAGAGAATGTGCTTATTTATAGACTGTCTCAACTTTGTGTCTTTGGTTTGTACAAATAATTTTATGAAACTTTAAAAAATAATTTTAGGTTCACAGAAAAGTTACAAAGATAGTATAGGAAAATTTCCCACAGACTTCTGATTTGCTGAGCCTGTGGATATCATATCAATAGACTGAATCTACTATTGGATGAAAATATGTGAAATAGTTGTGTCTGTGCTGAGTTTTGTTGTCATTATTCCATAAATAATTTGGTATGACAAGTATTTATGTTCTATATTGGGCATTATCAGCAATCTAGAGATGATTTAAAGTACACAGGAGAATACATAGGTTATGTGAAAATAATATACCATCTTACAGAAGGGATTTGAATGTTTTTGGATTTGGCTTCCCACATAGATCCCAGAATGAATCTCTTGCAGATACTGAAGGAGAATTATGTCACTTCCAGTTCAGCAGCATCTTTCATTAATGTGGTCCATTTGTTACTACTAATGAAAAAAAAACATTGATATATTATTATTTACTAATTTCCATGCTTTATCTGGTATCTTTAGTTTTTACAAATTATTTTCTGTTTTAGTATTGCATCTGGTTTAATTCATTGTCATGTCCTCTGAGACTCTTCTTGGCTATGATAATCTCATATACTTTCTTTGCTTTGAGGACATACTCAGTTTTTATTATTACTAATTAGGTATTTTGTTAGGAGGCTTACTTTTGCAGTTTTATCTCCCATGATTAAAATGATATAATAAAAAAATTCTTATGAAGATCACAGAGCTACGTACAATTTCCCTCCTATCATATTAAGTGTCTATATCATCTGGGCTGGAGCAATGGATCAGTGCTGAAGAGCAGTTGCTACTCTTGCAGTAAACCCTGGTTCCAACCCACATGGTGGTTGACAACTGTCTGTAATCTCAGTTCCAAGGGATCAGAAGTCATTTTCTCACATCCAAGGGCACTGCATGACCTGGGTGCACTTACATACAAGCAGGTGATATACTCACACACATAAAATAGAAATAATAAAATATTTTTAAAAAGAGTATAACAAACACTATTTATTACTCAATACTGACCTTGGTAATCTGTCTAAGTTATTGTTAATCATGTTTTCCACCTTGGAGTCACTGTTTTTCTTGTTCTCTCCTTTTATACCCTACTCCTTGGTAAGCAGTCATACACAGCATAGATTTACAGAATGAAAAGTTGCACTTCATCAACTTAAGAGCTGACTGTTTCCATATTTTGAGCAGAATTATGCATTTCTACAGTCAATTCATATGTTTGATATGAAACTTTATTGAGAATTTCATACACACATATAAGGTATTTTGATCAAATCCATGCCTGCTCCCTTCCCTCCAACATTCCCCCCTCTGAAGAGGTAACCCCAAAATATTTTAAGGATTAGATACAAGCTCCTAAATAATTTTGACATTTTTGGCCTTGGAACAGAGTATGTTACTAACAGGTCCAAGGACATTTTGGCTTTTAGCCAGGAAACTGGCTACATTTCTTTGAGGTCTTTTTACCCTAACTGCCTAGCTAATTCCTGGCTCCTATTCTTATTATGCCATCCTCTGAAGGGGTTACACAAATTGCCAATGGGGAATAGGGACACAGGCCGCTCTGGCTTCTTCCGTGCTGAACAGGGACGCAGGATGAGGCAATTGGAGTATCCCTTCAGTGGGTCTATCTAAAAGACTCCCAAATTGCATAACTTTTGTCTCTAAGGGGAGAAGAAAGTCCTTAAATAATGAATGGGAGATGTGAAGGAGAAATAAAGGCAAGAATAATTAGCATTACAAGTTCTATACAATCACAAGTTGGGAACTAGGAAAAAAGTCAGAACAGGGCAATTTTCAAATGTTCATATGAGAGACCATTGGAGTTTCTTGACAAGGGCTTCCAAAAGCATCCCTCTATTGGGTTCTTCCTCATTTTTCTTTTGTCTTCCAAGGCTGGACTAGTTGGCTGGGAAGAGTGGGTGGATACTCAGGTGAGGTCCAGTGACCCTGCTTAGCACTTCTTTAATGAATGAGCACAACCATCAACAAAGAAGACTACTTTTTATTTTATTGTTTTAATTTTATGTGTATGATTGTATTGCCTGCAAGTTTGTAAGTGCACCAGTATCATAAAATGCCCATGGAGGTCGGAAGATAGCATCTGGTTTATCTGAGAATACTTGTTTTTTTACCCAAGCCTTATCAACCACATGATATCAAGCACATGATAACTAAGAGTACCAGACTGATGGAACTAAACTTATTGAATGTTTAACAGCCATACTTTGAGGCCTATATTAATGTGGTCAGAAGGACTTAATGGATAGTTTTTGCCCTTTGCCCTCCAATGTCAAATTCGTTCCAGGGGACTATGGAACATCTCTCAAAATGTCCTGTAACTGTGGTGAGTAACCTGTCCTCTTGTTCAGGGAAGCCATGGAGACCCCAGGAGATGGAACTGAACCAATGTCCAGTCTACAAAAAGGAGGGTCAACTCAGAGAAAACATTTCATTCATGATTCCAAGTGAAGCCAGACATGGTCGAGCAGGACCTTTGACTTGTCTTCACATAGTTGGAACTAGTAAAAGAAAGGAGCCAGGAGCTCCTCCCAAGCCCATGTGACCCCTGAGGAACAGATCCTCAAATGACCTTAAGTGTAAAAATAAATTGATATATTTGGGCCAACTGCATGGTCTTAAACACCCAAAAGGAAAGTATAACCAAAGAGTAAAATAATCAGTATATTTCTTTAAGTGTCCAAAGGATTACACTGCCCAGATATTAGGCTTATGTCTATTTAAAAAGTTATTTAGACAATTATTTCATATTGATGATTTGTTACTAATCAGAAAGTGCTGCTCCGATGTAAGACTTCAAATCTTGGTCTCCATTACTGTAGTGTCCACCTGTAGTTAAAGGAGACAACCAGCTATTGTTCTAAAATGATGGGCAAATTTGTTTTCTCCCCCTATCTAGAAGTCTTTGAGAGGGAACTGACACTGATTCTGACCACTCCAACAGCTATCAAAATACCTGAAAGCAAATCCTGAATCTATCACTTTAGAGTCCAGCCTTGGAAGACGAAAATTGAGGAGGAACCCAATAGAGGGCTGCTTTTGGAAGCCAGTGTCAAGAAATTCCACTGGACTCTCTTGAACATTTGAAAATTGCCCTGTCTGACTTTTTTCTAGTTCTCTATTGTAGCAGGAGGCCTCCAGAGGTGGTGCGGACCCAGAGCCCCAGGATTCAGTGAGAATTCACTTCACTTCTTGGTCTGCAAATAGCCCACCCAAAGGAGCCCATGCCTCCGTACCCTGCTCACGAGCCCAGTGACTGCTGAAATACTGCATGGCGTGGACCAATCAGAAAACCATACGCTGACTAAAGGGACTTGGGGACGGAGAAAAGGGAAATATAAGGCCTGTCCCCTTCTGCATTAAACGAGCCTGCAGCACCTTGCCTAGTGCTTGCTTTTGCCTGACTCCCAGTGTCTGTGTGTTGACTCCACACTTCTTGCCCCCCCAATGGGCAGGTGACCAGATCTGGGTCAGGGTCTTCACACCTGGCCTGAGGAAAATCCGCAGCACCTGGTGCCCAGACTGGAACCCCTGCCCACAGTGTTGGCAACACCCAGAACCTTGATTCTTTCAGTAAGTAGGCCCCTGGATTTGTCTGTTTCTTCGGCTGCTCGAGGGTGAGCAAGTAGCCCCCTCCTCTGTCCCCTCCATCCTGTCTGTCATCTTTATTGTTGGACTAGTTTGTTAGATCAGGGAGGCACACTCTGCCACATGGTCCCAAAGCCCACATCAGCACCTCCCCTCTCTCAGCTCGTCCCGGTGAGTTCACATAAGGGCTGATCCATCCCGAACTCAGAGCCCAAGCTTTGGGTCACCCTGTTGCCTATCCTGTAGACACCATGTGAGCAAACAGCTGGAGGTGTCACAGCCTCCATAAGTCCCTCACTGAGCATAAGACATTTGGATCCGATACACCTTTACATGTCGGGGAGGTTTACATCTGAGTGGCTCACAGTGCTTCTTTGCTTCCTTTGTGCCCTCTTCGTAGTCACCCTTATTTGCTATTTTTGTGGTGAATTCCCCTTGGCAAGACCCTCCCACAATGGGCAATTTACCACCACAATGAAGGTAACCACAAACGGCAGCACTCAAGGTGCTCCTTAAAACCAGGGGGTTGAAAGTAATACCCAAAGATATCTAACACTTCTGGGATGAAGCCACTAATTTAGCTCTGTGGGTCTCCCCTGAAAACATGTAGGAGCCTGACACATGGATGTGGGTCCTCTTCCTGGCCCAAAAAAGGGAGGTCAGGTCAGGGATCACTCCCCCCCCCGCATCGTTTGTACTGATGCTCTTAGCCATCATTGCTAGCCTTAAATCCTCCTCTCCTGAGGAAGTCATCTCGGCCCACAACAAACACTGCCAGGAGCAATCTAGTGTAGTTCTGGCTATTACCTCAACCCCAGACCTCCTGGACCCAGAGGTGGATGCTGCCTCTGGGCCCGCTTCCAGTAAGGAAGGAGCTCCTTTGCCTATAGCTCAGGATACTCTCCTAAAGCTACCATGCCCAGATATTCCTCCGCCCTGATACAAATGGAAGGAGTTACTCTCTCCCCCCCCAGAAACTATCCCACCCTTTCCCCTGCTACCATGCCCCTCCCTCCTAGGCTGCACTCCTTAAACCCTCACCCGCCTTTGTCTGCATTTCCGGTTAATGTTGGCCCCGATGCAGCACAGCATCCATGGCTGCCCACCCCACTCACTGACCTCGTTCTTATCCACAAGGCAGCTGAGCAATCAGTCCCTGACTCCCTGTATTTCGAACAGGTTCTTCACCAGTGGTCCTTACATTTACAAACCCACTACGATTGGTCTAACTTACTAAAGCAGTCTAAGAACCCTCAGTCTTTCTAAACTGGTGTGTAGCCTATGATGATCAGACTGACAACCAGGCATTCCTAAATCTCAAATATGGCCTCAACATTACGTTGGACATGCTCACAGGACATGGACAATATACTGACCCCATCTCTCAGTCTACTATTGGCCTCCATGCCTATTTTCAACAAGTTTCTGACTTGGCCTTTAAGGCCCTTAAATGTTGCTCCCCCTGTGACCCACAAGTCTTTTTCCGTAATTTGATTCAACAGTCAGGGTAGTCCTTCATGGACTTCCTTACCCATGTTGCCGAAGCAGTAGAGTGGAGGGTGGAGTCTGGACCCACCTGAGTGGTGTTTATCAAACAGTTAACTTGGGGGGGACTAAGCATCCCTACTCATAATGCTATCATGCCTGTCCGCAATGATAACATTCACAATTTGGTACTCACTACTAGAGACTTAGACCCTAGGGTGTGTCCTATTGAGGCTTTGACTGCCTCCTTGGAGACTCTTGTTGCAAGGAAAACCCACCCACCTTGGCGCATAAGAAAGCTGCTGGAACTGTGGGGGGCCATGCCACTTTCGTAGCCACTGCCCAAGAGGTACAGCCCACCCCAAACTTGCTGCCCTAAGTGTAAAAATGGGTTCCATTGGGGTAAAGACTGTAAGTCACAGCCTCAACCAGACTTGGCTCCTTTAAACTCCACCCAGGGTGCTCCTCAGCCCCACCCACAAGAGGGGAAATGAGACAGATATTATGGACTCAACTAATGATGTCCGGGTTCACGGGGGAGTTGGATAACCACAAACCCCCAAATAAATGACTGGCCAGCCTGGCCTGTTTGGAAATCACCACTCAGCACCACACTTCCCCCTACAAAAACCCCCTACCTTTAGCCACTCTAGCCTTCTCGGATGCCAATAAATCCTGTTATGGCACTGTCATTCAGTGCACGGGAAAGGATGACACCTGTTATGTACAAGCTAATTCCAGCTCTGTCCAGTTGGGGGAGCTATTGGCCTTGTTAAAAATCTTCCAAGTTTGCCAGATTGAGCCTCTCAATATATTCTCCAACAGGCAGTATGCGGTTCAGGCTCTCAGATGTCTTCCCTTTGCTCGAGTAAAAGGCCACAAGGATCCCATCACTAGAACAATGAGAGGTCTCCAGATTATCTTAGATAACAGACAATGGCCCTGGCACATCTCCCACATAAGATCACACACCAAGCTCCCTGGGATCTCGGCAAAGGGAAATGACAAAGTAGATAAACTTATTATGTCCATAGAGATTCCCCTACTAGAACAAGCCAGAGCCTTACACCAACAATTTTACCTTTCTCCTCACAGTCTGCACTGCCTTCTACATGACCTACCCATCTCTGAATGCAAACATCTGAGCAGATCTTGTGTTACATGTGCACCCCTTGCTCCCTTAGCTCCCCTGAATCAATATGGAGTTAACCCACGTGGTCTCCTACACAATGCCCTCTGGCAAATAGATGTCACCCATTATAACTCCTTTGGTAATCTTAAGTATGTCCATGTCATTGTTGACACGTACTCCTCCTTTCTTTTCACCATCGCTCAAACTGGTGAAAAGGCCTCACACGCCATTAAGGCAGTCAAATCAGCAATGCTGGTAATGGGAGTGCCATGGACCCTAAAAATTGATAATGGGCCCGCTTACACCCCTGTACAATTCCAATCATTCCTGTCAACATGGAAAATTAGCCACTCCCTAGGCATCCCTTATAATCCACAGGGACAGGCCATTGTAGAGTGGGCCAATAGGACCCTCAAAGAAACATTGCAAAAATTTGCTACCTCTGAGTCTAAAAGGGACCTGCACCTGGCTCTAATTGAAGTTCTATTCAGTATTAATTTGCTGTCCTTCAATAAAAATGGGTTAAGCCTGGCCTATAAACACTGGGCTACCATACCTAGGCCTATCTATACCTCTGCCACTAGTGAGATGGAAAGACCCTGTAACATGTCAATGGCAACTGCCCACCCCCTTGTTAACAAGAGGGCGAGGCTATGCTTGTGTGTTTCCTCAGACAGAAACAAAGCCAGTATGGGTTCCAGCGAGAGATGTGAGACCAGCAACCAACCAATGGGACCCTCAGGAGACCTTGCCGCTATCTGGATAATTGGTTTGCTCTTCCCTGCCCCTGCCACGGACCATGATCTCTGGGCCTTCATCCCCTCCCCACCTATACTCTTGCCCTTATCGCTTCTTTCCCCAGCCTTCCCCATCCTCTATTCAACTAATTCCACACTTGGCCTCCCCACCATGGACCCAGTTACTTCCTGGGAATCACTCAACAGCTCCTGGCCCCTAAATAACTCTCTATGCTTCACTACCAACAATGCATCCTCATGCATTGGGCTGTCTAACCTGACTGTCCAAGATTATGCTGGCAGTCCTCTGGTAATCTAAAAGCACTGTTTGACCTGTCTTGGATTGTCACTTACCTACTCCTGACAGGCATAATTATTCTTCTGTTTCTACTTCTTAAATGCCTTGTTCTTCATTCCCTCAGTCAGAAAAAATTCAATCACTTGGTGTATCAGGCCTTCAGAGCAACACACGAAGATGATTTCAACCCGTCCTATGCAGCCCCACAGACTTGGCTTGCACAAATGTACGAGGCCTCCTACAGATAATTCCCCACCTCGACTGATCCCCCAGGATGATACCCCTTGGAGGACTGGTAGTCAATGACAGGCAAGCTCCTGTTGGGCTGAATGAACCTAAGCCAGGACATGGACATGAGAATGAAAAAACACAGCTGTAGAAAGAGGGAGAGGCCAGAACACACAGGGGCATATATGAGTATATCAGTTAAAGCACTTTTCAAATATATTGTTGGAAACATTAAGTAGATGGGTACAGCAAAGCAGAGAAATCTCAGCTAGAGGACCCAGGTGCTATGTGATGACAATCAGCCTTTCAGTTGGTAGAAACTAGGTTTTTGTTAATACATTCCAAAGTGTTTTTATCTGTTGCCACCAAGTGATAGGTCCAATATGGAGGTGAGCAAGGAATGACTATATACCGGGTTAAACATAGTCCAAGATAAATTGCAGTTAAATAATGTACCTGCAATATTACAGATTTTCTGCAGGTATTGAAGGTCTGATCAGTTAATCAACCTTGTAGGAGGTTCAGTTTGAAGGTGCAGCTTTTCTTATGGGAACTTCTGTTCACAGTTACCCATTGGCCAAACATCACATTTTGTGCATGCTATGGTTAGATATTAGTTTTTAAATATAATATAATGTTCTTTGTAGCTAGGAAGGCTATTCATAGGATCCAGTGTGGATGAGGCTGGGTTGTAGGCAAGACAACAGTGTTCAGGAGAGCGAAGTAGCTGGTAAAGTCACTAGGTAAGAAAGTCCTAGATCATATCATTAAAATCTACCAGCCACTATGAGTGGGGTGTGATTTTTATCAATCCTTTGTATTTGGCATAATATATGACATATATTAAGAGTATATTTCAAAAATTAAAATAATCAAGCAAAATGTTTGGTCTAATGGAGAGAAGGTAGCATTTGAAGGAAATATGCAGTTTAAATAATCAAAATTTACACATTTTTAAAAAGCTAGATTGACTATCTTTTCCTCTCTATTTAGTTGTTTGTATGCTATGATCTTATTTATATTTGGAGTATTTAAACAAATTTATTATCTTTAAATTTTATTTTTCTTTTGTCCAGGTTGATCATGCAACTATAACTTCATATGGAGCAGTTAGCTTTAATTCTTGAGATAAAATGGTATTTAACATCTAAATTATTATAACTCTTACCTGTGGATACTAATTTCATGTTCTATTATGTTGGTATCACATGTGATTTACTTTGGAAAAATAAATGAAAAGCCATATTGTAAAAGAAGAAGATGGAGTCTGATCTCCTGGGAATGAAGTTTTGAACGAAGTTGTTATCTGCCTTGTGGGCACTGGCAATTGAATCTGGTCCTCTGCAAAAAGCACTGATCTATCTCTCAAGCCCCCAATGAAGACTTCAAAACACATGCTAACATTAATGCTCACTGTGTGGTAAGAATTGCACTAACTGAAGATATTTGATATTATAATCAATTATAGTATATGACAGTATGTATCATTACTATTGTGGCACTCAGGGTTTAATTATTAAACTATTTCCACAGCTCTTATAATTATTGGGTGGTAGATAATGGAATTCAGTTCAGATTAAGTCTTAGTTGATGTTGAAATTTGATAGTAGGTAAACTTGTCTTCTGTTGGTAGAATGGAACAGAATTTTAGGCTTAACTAAAAGCTCTCACTTTTATTATTTCCGAAAATAAATAAAATCTTTCCTTTTTAATTCCATTTATTATAAGAGAACATAATAGCTTGACATAATCCACAAGCACCTGAGAAATGTTACAATGTTACCATGACAGACCTCACAAACTGTAAGTACTTTTGCCTGCATATTTAATAGCCATTAATATTTTACTCCAAATTAAATGTGCTTGTAAATAGCACTTAAAGAATTAACAAGATATCCTTCATTTGTACAAGTTTCCAAACAGAATGACATTGATTAGAAATGCCCTTGCTCCAGAGTCAGCCAATAGAAGGACTTGAAGATTCTGAATTAATAGAAATGATAACAAAGCATTTAATAGGCACTTCATATAGACAATAAATTAGGAACAATTTTGCCATAATTTCAGTGAGTGAGGGAGTGTGTGTGTGTGTGTGTGTGTGTGTGTGCGTGCGTGTGTGTGTGTGTGTATTATGGATGGTGCTCCTTTGGTTAAATTTCATGTTGAAAAGTGATCTCGTTTACTTTATTCTTGCAATTACAGTTGCTCCAAATTAAAACTTAGATAAATTCATTAGCCTGCTTACTTTGACATATATATTTAAGCCTATAAATTCCAGGGAGATTTCTATGGCTTTAAATATCTTGTTTTTGGATACAATCTGATCAGATTATTTTATAATTTTAAAAGGATCAGTGTTTGAAAACTGAGGTCATTGATATAATTAAGTGAAGGTTGTAGAATTTATTATTTCAACTGAATTGGCAGAAATTAAGCTGATCAATGAACACTGGGGATTACCATGTTCATGGTCTAATATTTCTTCAAGATGCCTGTAAAAATTCACATCATCAATTATGCATTATAGAATCCTGTTAAAATATTCAAGGACGTGTCTATACTTTTAATTTTCTACCAACATTTATTATTACTTGTTTGTTCTAAGTTTTGTTTTTCCCTTATTAAAATCACTTTTAAAAGTCATTAAGTGAATTTAGTTTCACCTATACATGTGTTCAGTATTTCTTGTCCTTGATAAAAATGCATTTAAGTACTTTAATTTTTTATTTATTTTTATTTCCACCCCTTCCTCTCCCTTCACAGCTCCTCTCTTCCCCCATTCCATCTTAATTAATGACTGCTAAAATTATTAATATTATACACAATGCACACAGACACACACACATTCAATCTACTAAGTGCATTTATTACACAATTTCAGAAAATCTTTACTATCTACAGAGGACTAATATCTTAAATATATGAAGAATTTAAGAAACTATCAAAACCTCCACAATTTACTCAATAAATGGGTTATTGAATATTCAGTTCACACTAAAGGAAATAACAATGGTCAATCAGCATAGAAAATTGTTTTCACTATCCTTAGCCACTAGGTAAATGCAAATCAAATCTTCATGACATTTTATCTCACACAAGTCAAAATGAAGATCCATTTCACACAGGGACATAAATTCATATAGACATGCCATGAGAAAGGAGTGAGACATCTGGGACAAGGATCTAGATTGGCAGGAGAGAGAGCCCAAAACTGAGGGTAGGCAGAGATTAATATGGCCAAATACTTGACACATGCTGGTATTGAAATGCTGCTACAACTGTGTAAAACACGATGTGCTATAGCTATATGCCAGGGACAAAGCTTCCACCACTTCTCAACAGTGCTATACTGGTTTAACACATATACCTTTCAGGGATATCAGCATCTAAAGTATAGCAACCTTCATAACCTGCAGTTATTTAAAAGATAACTTTACTGAAACTCTAACTTCAGGACTTGTGGTTATAAATTTTTCATAAGAAAGTAGTTATGAATTGATCTATATAAATAGTTAAAGAGATTCCCAAATTACTTGACAGAGAGGAGAGGAATGGTAAGAGGCCTCCATTATTAGAGGTGGCAGCCATGAGTTGTGTATTTACAGGATAATGATGCGTTGAACAACTGCACAATTGGGAGTTGAAAGAATGGAGACTTAGCCAAAGGCTCAGTTTTTGTGGCATGCTAGAGATCATGGTCACATGGTTTAGTTCTAATAATTAAGTGGAAACAGACATATTAAGAGCTTTGAAGATTTATGACATTCATCATATATTCATAGACTGTCATACATGGAAGGAGATATTAATTATTGTGTCAGGGATTAGTGAAGAATTGTCACTTTCCTTATTTGGATAGTCATACAAGAGAGCAAATGAGGTTTTGGTTTTTTATTTTGTATTTGTTTGTTTTAACTTTTTTGAGCTTCTGTATTCTGATACAACAATTTTCATTCAAACTCAGATCCCCTCCCCAATCCATGCTTCCCCCATCCCCCCACGGAACCCCATGCACTCTGCCACACATGGTTGTGTCCTACCCAGTTAAGAATTTGCATTCAGATTCCCTTCAGTGCAAATTTGTCCACTGGAGTTCAGTCAGTCCATCCTGAGATGGTTTGCAAGATGTACTTTCCCCCACTCCGCAGTAACCAGCCTCCAATAGCTCTCAATCTAGGGCCGGCCTGCAACCCATTTCTCTCCTCCCCTCTTGGGCCTTTGTTCAGTTGAGTTGGCATGGGTCCTGTGCTTGATGCCCCCATTGTCACAAGTTCACATGTGCAAGATTCCAGTGGCCTTAAAGCCTCTGCATCCCTGCGCTCATGGACTAGTCCTGGCTCTTACAATATTTCTGCCCCCTCTTCTGCAATGGTCTTTGAGTGATGGGAGGGTGAGGTTCAACATAGGAATCCTATCCAGGGATGCACACTCTGTACTCTTATCCTTTAAAACTTGGCCAGTTGTGACCTTCTGTGTGCATCACACTCTGTTGTATAAGAAAGCTTTATCGGTGAGAGTTAAGGAATGCATTACTTTTCTCTCTAGCTCTGTTCTGCTATGTTCTATGAGCCTTTGTTGTCGAGGTTCAAATATAGATGTGTCACCTAGTACTGGGAATCTCTCAGATGTATATTCTTTGTGTCTAACCAGTTGTACAATTTGGTAGTCGCCTATATCTGTTACAAAAAAGAAGCTTTTTTGATGAGTGGTGTACAGTATGCTTATAATATATAAATATAGGGGTCAATAATTAGGATATAGTAAGACATTTCATTTGTCTCCAGATAGAGTTTTCTCTAAGATCTATGTTCTCACCTATTATGTGTACTTGACTGAGTTACAGTGCCACCAGGAGTTCACTCCCACTGAGGAAGCTTCAAGTCCAATTAGATAGCTGTTGATTGCCTGCCACTAGAGGTAGCTTGCCATGCCAGTCCTTACGGCTATTAAGTTTTAAGCCTCCATTGGACCATTGATTGTTTTTGACAGTTTTCATATTATCATCTAGCATTATGATCATCAAACTTCAGGTCAGTTCCTGCTCCTTTGCTCCAATTTCTGTATCTGAAGTATGTGCTGTCTTCAGCAACAGGGTCCCATCTACTAGTCCTGGCAGACAGCCAAGAGGTTTGGCAATAGCTTGTGTTGTCTTGGGAGTCTCCTGGACCTCTTCCACCAATCACTCAAATGGAGGTCTCCTCTATCTATCACTGTGACCCCTGCCAAGCATCCCAGGTACACACAAGTACCAATGTTCAGACACTATATGTGCACCTCCAATGGGGTCCCCCGAGCATCACACCCCCCTCTGGGTTTCCTAGGCCCCATGGACACACCCATCACCACCCTCCTTCTTCTTATGACTTAACTGTATGCAAACTCAGAACTTCATTTCATGAATTTGTGTTAAAGCAGGTAACTAATATTCTCTGAATTGAACATTAGTTAAGAAAGAAAGAGGGGTGGAAAGAGGAAGAGGGAAAGGAAAGAAGAATGAGGGAGCAAGAGAGAGTAGAAAAGGCATTAATTTTTATCTGTATTAAATATTGCAAATATTTTCTTCTAATTTATCAGTTATATTTTATTTTGATATTTGAATTTTCTGCAAAATTTAAAAACACATAAAATTTAATAAAGTTCAGCATTTTTCCTCAAATTTTGAATCATAGAAAGTTGTTCTCTGTAGGAGGCTAGGCCCGAGACCAACAGCGCAGGCATGTCCTGTTTCCTGTTGATGAGCAGGAAGGTGCAGTTTTGGGGCTTATGTCCCAAGCTGATTCCTGCGGAGAGCCCTGGACACTGCTGATGTGCGATGCACGCCAATGGAAAGTAACACCTCGGACTCAGGGGCCAGTGGGGAGGCAAGGAGTGGTATAAAGGGTCCTCCCTTGTATGCAATAAACGAGAGCTCTGCTTACAAGACAATGAGCCTCCCGGTGCCTGTGTTGTTGACTCGCGCCTACTCTCCCTCTGCCCACTCGGTGGGAGAGGCGATGGAACCGAACCGCTACAGTTCTCTTTACCAAGATAACAGAAAAGATGGAGAAATAGCTCAGTGTTTTAGAGCATGTACTGCTCTTGCAGAGGACCAAAGTTCAGTTCTCAACAACCTTGTCGCGTGGCTCATGACTGTGTGTAATTCCTGCTCAAAATGGATCTGGTATGAGCGCTTCAATCTCTCTGGACACTTGTACTCACACATATAATTTAAATGAAAATTAAATATTTTTTAAAAGATCGTAGAAAAATTACTTATCTCAAGTATTTATTTGAATTTATTCTTTACATTGGCACTTCAATCCATTTCCAATTATTCTCACATATGGTGTAACATATGGGTCTAAATTCCTTTTTCCAAATGATTACTCACGCATCCCAGGACAACTTATTAACACATGTATTGCTGTTTAAGCGAATTACTTCTTTTTAATAATTTATTTTACTTTATGTGACGAGTGTTTTGCTTGCATGTAAATGCACCCATATCTCAATGCCTGTAGAAGCCAGAAGATGGTGCTGTATCCCCTGGAGCAGGAGCTACTGGCAGTTGTTATCCACCATGACTGTGCAGAGAATCTAACCTTGGTCCTCTGGAAGAGCAGACAGTGCTCTTAACCACTAAGACATTTCTTAAGCCCTGTTTAAGTGATTTGTGATGTTGCTGTTTTCAAAATTGAAATCTCATATGATAACTCTTACACCTTTTGTTTCATTGGTCTTTTGTCTAATTTTGTATCAGAAACAGTGTATTTGAAATAGTCCTTTCAGTGTATTTTAATTTATGGCAATAGTAATCTCTCTTTGATTAAAAAAAAGGATTTTTCTTGGTAACATTCTATACTTACTTTTCCATATTAACCTTATAACCAATTTCTCTTATTTTATAGCTTTAGTGCATTTATCAGAGCAATACTGATTATATAAATCAACTTAGAATTATCATGCTTATAATGTTAAACCATTTTGTTCAAGAATATACAGTTTTTTTTAACACATTCAAGTCTTTTAGTGTGTGTTGAACCTGTAAAATTATTCACTATTAGAAGTCATAACGGGTTCTGACCTTTTCATATTAGATCTATAGCCAGCCAATGTGGAAAAACATTTTTTTTTCAGCTTTTTCATTGATCCTGTGGATTTTTCAAGGTATATCATTCTACCACATGAAACTATACCCATTTTTATGCTTACCAGTTATTTTTCCCTTCTAATTCAATTGATGGTTTTTGTGGAATAGTATGACTTAGCAGTAGTGCTAATGAGACTGTGCTTATTTCTGATATTTCTGATATTATAGAAAATATCTGTAAATGTTTCCTAATCAAACACAACTTAATAATGTATTATCACGTTGTCCTAGTTTGTCTCTTCACTGCTGTGACAAAATACTCTGACCACTACCAACTTGGGGAGGAAAGGGTTTATTCAAATTACATCTCTTCCAGGTCACAGTTCACCAGGGAGCCCAAGGTAGGAACTCAGGGCAGGAACCTGGAGGCAGGAGCTGGAGCACAGGCCATGGAGGAACACTGCTTACTGACTTGCTCCCCTTGCCCCTGCTCAGCCTGCTTTCTTATGCAACACAGGCCCACCTGCCCAGGGGTGGCACCACCCACAGTGGGCTGGGCTCTCCCACATCACACAACAGTCAAGAAGATGCCTCACAGGCATGGCCACAGGTCAGTTCAATGGAGGCAATTCCCCAATTGAGGCTCCTTCAACCCAGGTGTGGCAAGTTGATACTAAAGCTGTGCAACACACATGTTTAGAAAGAAATCCTAAATTCCTATGTTCTTGAAATACTAAAATGCTAAATAATGCCTTATTGTCAAAATCATTCTTATCATTTGTAAAACTGATGATAAAGTTCTAAGTAAGCTGTTCATAGGGTGTGTGATATATATGGATTTCCTAATACTAAATTAGACGTGTATTCCTAAAATAAGCTATTTGGTCATGTTGTACATGAAGATTTAGAGTTTATATTTTTGAGTAAAAATTATCCATAAATTTCTTTCCATATGATTTAGTAACCTAGTCTAGTATTAGTATTGTTTGTATCATAAAGGAAATTAATGTCTTTCATTTTCTTTGCACAGTTCTAAAATCATAGAGCCTTGTGATGATGTGACCTCTGAGGGTTACGAAGTTACCTGGTAAAATCCTACAGACCAGATGCTGCTGTGTGCAGCTCATTGCTGACCTAATTGCTTTTCTGTGCAATTAGTTTACTTAAACTTTTTAATTTCTATTGGAGAAATTGTGAGAATCTGAACTGCTCTAGGAAATAATGTAGAGTTGAAAATTTACTTATATAGAAATACCAAAAGAAATACATTTTTAATATTTTTTTGTTTGGATAGTGAGTTTTCCTCTTCTTATTTCTAATTCTGTATAATTGAACACTTATTATTTTTTATAGATCAAATGAGCCAAACATAAAAATACTTTCAGTGCGTATTATTTTAAGCTTAAATACAAAAGCTCATCTGAATTCAGTTGCTAGAAAACCTGAAGTGTGTTTGAAACAATTTGAGAAAGTGAATTAACCTTTAGTTATATTAGGATATATTTGAACTAAGTTCAAATATATTGATTTGTAGATACATAGTTGGAGATCACCAACAATAACTGAATATAATGAGTCATCCACATCTTTCAAGTAATGGTTACAAGCCAAAAATATGAATTCTACAGGACATTCCAAACAAGTAAAAGTCATTTAATATTTTAAACTATAAATGCTTGTTACTTTTCTGTAACTGAGCACCTATGTTCTATTTTTTAATATAATTCAGTACTTTAAGATTATCTTTAGAGAGCAGAGATTATTTCTCTCTTTAGAAGTTTAAAATAGCAAATAATTATATCATTTACCCTTGCAACTAGAATACAATTATTCAATGAAACCCTTCCAACCAGGTCCTATGATTGGGGGGTGATGATGGGGAGACATCATCTTGTTGTAGGAGTTGGCAGTGACAACATAAACTTGTGACAGTGGGGCTACTGTGATCTGGTCGAGCTAAGAGCTAGCTTTGAGGTCTGTGGCGTGCACTGTTCAGGGGGTGTCTGTGGCTCGTCTGAATGCATTGGTTTATGAAAGGAATTTCATTGTGTTCTTTCTTCCATTTGTCATTCCTAATTCTTATCCATCCTTGGGTCCATTGCTCTGGCATTCTGTATAGCTTTCTAAGTGATACAATATCCATTTAGTGACTTCTTTTGACACGTTCATCATTGGTAATTGCTGAAGCTTATAATGCAAAAAAATTTGACTGGCATAATGATTCTCTGTTGGCAGCATTAATAGATGTGAAGTCTATGTACATCTTATCTTTTTCTTCTTTTCTCCTGCTAGACAAGAAAAACTTGTTCAGTCTTTTCACATGTTGCTTTTGACCACAGTTTGAACTCTCTACTGAACCATCACCAGAACATTTTGCGTTTGCTTAGTGTTGGAGTCTCAAACCTACTATGTGCCAGAGGGGCTGATTTAACAAATCATTGATGCATTATTTTCAGTAGCAAGCCTTTAAAATGAAAACAATCGTACCTATTTACAGGTGTGTTAGAAGAATTCAAATAGTGTTAGAAAAAAAACTAGAACACAGTATTCACACATAGGAGGAACTCACAACAATGATCAGTAATCATAATTAGTAATATATAAGCTCAACAGTGCCAAAGAATATCCTTTGTATGTATATTGTTCTCTACAATTTCAGCTGGAAATACATTTTTTCTTACTTTTATTTTCTTAAAATTATGCCTATCTACCTAGTTATTTCTTTTAAGGTAGAAACCAACCAGATGCTAATATCAACTGATAAAAAAAGTAAGGGAGAAAGGCTCTTTAAGAATCATCAGATTGTAATGGATTGGTACTAAGTTGAGCTCTAAAAGTTTCATGGTTAAATAAATAAGATTTAACTGACAATCCCAGAAGTAAGATAGTTTGTTGTTTCCTAGCTGGGATTTTATACATATTTATTCCAAGCTGGGATTCTATACACATTTGGTTATTCTTTTGATTAATTGATTTTTAAAAATGTTATATGTCTGACAGTGTTCAGGTTTGATTAAATGGGTTAAATATATTGTTTTTTAAGCAAACAAATCATAACAGGACAGTGGTGTTTTCTGTATAAGAATATTGCAAAGAAGTAAGATCCTAAAAATTGGAAGATTAAAATATATCCACTTTAATAGTCCATTATTTTAACTTGCCATGGTTTGAATCATATTTCACATAATTTTCTTGCATTTGATGATTTACCAAGGGAGTAATATCCACTTTCATTGACAAAAATAAAGTCACTTTACCCATAATCACTATTAAAAGAAACATCTTATTGACTTATTTCTTTGATCTATTGATGATTGACATGCAGATTCAAACACCAAGATGATCAGTGATTTCCAGTTACTACCATGGTTTTCAACAGGTGTGTCACATTATGAGTACATAGATATGAAGAACTCTTTCATGGAAAAACATTTCTCAATGATGTATAAATATGTTTAGGCAAAACATATTTCCTTATTATTTATTGAAATGTTCCTATTCTCCCCCTGTCTTTTACTGTTGGATGTTTTGTGTTGATTGTAAGAAGCTGTATAAGATGTTAATACATCTTTGAGATATAAACTGTTCTTTCACTGCTCTATATATTGTCTTCCATTAGTAGCCTTAGTTATAAGCCATGGTGTGTTTCATTTTAGGCTACTCCAAAGTCCCAAAGAACAACAATCAGGCCAGGAGAATGACTGACTGTGGATTAATCCTGCAAAACTTCCCAATAGAAATCATAGGACTAGTATTCAAGGGAGAGATTTAAAAACTTGCTATATAAATTTTAGAATTATCAGAACCCATGAGAAAAATTATATTTTCTCACTAAAAATAGAGACTATTTCCAGAAAAGGTATTTTATAAGGAGGGGAGAATAGGGTTAGGAGGAAAACTTCAAATGGCATCCATAAGTAAGCTATAAAGGAAGACTTTGAGTAATGGACAAGAGAGAATAAGAATGCCTGATGGGGCACAGTAAAGGGAAGTAAAACAACCTAGACCAAGAATATGCTATAGGGGAAGAAAGGCCATTGAATTATATTATAGGGAACTGTAGTGAGTAGAATAAAGATACCCAAGTGATGATCTCATTCTAATCTTCAAAATTATGACACAGCCATGGCAGGGAAAAGTCAAGGTTAACAGTTAACTCATCGTACGTTAGGATTATTCTGCACTCTGCAAGTGGGATTTAGCAGTAGGATCCTTCTTATATGGAGCAGGAAGGCAGAAGGGATAGGGTCAGTGATTCTGTAAACAATTGCTCTGACCATTGTTGGTTTTGAAGAGGGAAGAGGAAAGCAGATGCTAAAGCAAAGAAGGCAGACAGCCAACATTCAGGAAGGTAAGAAATTAGACTATAACAGAAAAGAACACATGTCTGCTAATATATTTGTTTTAGCCCAAAGAAGGTCATTTTCCTATTAAACCTCCATAAGTATAAGATGATAAATATAAGTCATTTTAAAATTGCAGTAGCATCAACAGAAAGTTACTATAAATGGTCAATGTTTACATAGATACACTGTTTTAATTGGAAAGCTAGAAACATATAATGGACTCTGAAATGAAGAATGGAAGTTGCACGTGTAATCTATATTTTTGTCAGATTGAGTTCTGTCGATAATAACTTGATGATTTCTGAGAAATTGTTAATTGGAGAAAAATTCAAATAGATTTAATTAAACAGAAATAGCTTTTTTTGAGGAAGATGCTTTATTATATTTAGCTTCTTTGCAGTGAAGCAGAATATTTGTTAGGAAAATCACATGAACATTATTGTTGAAGGAAACAAATTAAAATCTCTCAAACCAATGGATGTAATAAGTAAATCTGAGAAACTCACAGAGAGTGGTTTTGGTGACTATAAAAGTCATAAAAAAGAAATATGTTGGTTCTAAATTGTATGGGGCAACAAATACTGCCAATTATGAATGAGTTGAAAATAGACAAGGGAAGACAAACCTGGTAATTTCATAAAAAATACTATGATGTCAAGTTCTATGTTAAAAGGGAAAAAGGTAGAATATTGATACAGTGAGTGCATTTGTAGAAAAATAATAAATATGAGTGGTTTAAATCAAGGCATAGACATAGGAAAACAGACAGGAGGTTGTCCACAAAATCAATGATTAATATGGATCCTTATATTTACAGACAAGTGTACCTCTCACCACCCATCAAAGAAACTTCTTTTTGCAAGAGATGGAGATTATTACAAAATTCCACAACTGCTAAAACAGAGAATAAGTGTCTGTGAAGTGTTCATCCATAACTGACACATCTATAATGCAACCATTACACCTAAGGCTCAGGGAACCTAGTGGAATAGGGGGCAGAAAAATGTCAATGCACCTCTCAATTTTCACCTGTGAAGCTTCCTTATACACAGATGGTTATTAACCCAGAAAGACACCGGCCAGAGTGCAGACAATAAGAGACTGCAGAGTGTACGTCCCTGGATAGAACAACTACATCAAATCTCTGCCACCCAAGGCTCAGGCACTATTGCGGAAGAGGGAGCAGAAAGTCTGTAAGAGCCAGAGGTGGTTGATGATCACAAGGAAACAGAGATTTGCAGACAGCTAGGACTCAGAGATGAACTTACAGCAATGGTGACAGCATGCACTTGACCCATGCAAGCTTGAGCCAGACATAATCCCAGCAAAGAAGTGGGGAAGTTGGAAAGAAGCCCCAACCTCAGTTGAGGAACTATTATAAACAGAATAATTTCCAGAAAAGAGAGAGACACATTTCTTTAAGAGTATGACTCTAAATAGGCTCTGGTGGATGGATGCACACCAGAGGACATATGGGGACACAAACGACTTGATAGACCTTAATATATAACAACGTGACAGAGTATGTGAAAAATAGTGGTGGTGTTTAAAATGGGAACACACAGGGTGGGGGGTATAAATATGATCAAAATATATTGTATGAAACTCACAAAAATGCAAGGAAAATTAATTAATTAAAAATATCCTTGTTTTCCACATAGATTTGAATTACTAACTTCAGGAACATTTAATAGTAAAAGAAAACTAAACCAAACAAATGCTGCTATAGACAATAGTGAGCTGCATGTTAAATAACTATTGTTATTGCAAACCATTGTTACTGGTTTCCACTAGATTTGTTGATGGAAGATAGAGAGTCACAGTGCAGTTTCAGAATAAAAATAAAAATTCTTAGAAATTTGTTTATTTTAGGTGTATGGATGTTTGCATGAATGTATCTAGGTGTACCACATGTGTGCCTGTTGCCTGCAGAGGCCAAAAGAGAGAGTTGAGCCCCCTGAATCTGGAGTTACAAATGGCTGTGAACCACTTATGTGTATATTAACAACCAAACCAGGTCCTCTGCAAAATCATCATGGACTTTTACCTGCTGAGCTATCTTTCCCTGCAACTCATAAAAACTCTAAGTTTAAAAAAATCCATTTTCAAATAATTTAGATTGAACTGCACAGCACGTTGCATGTAAAATAATAATCATTGCTATTCTAGTGTTGAGATAGAAGTATTGCATGTTTGTTGAGTCCTTTCTTGAAAGTTGTTGCATAAAATTTCACACTTTTTACAACTGAATTCTAGGAAAATATTTCTGAGTAAAGCATTTTTTTTTCAAATAGATTTTTGATCGCAAAGTGTCTCTTTCCTGTGGATATCAACATTTTTTTGGATTTTTTTAGAATTTCATACATATTTGAATTATTTTCAGACTTCCTCCCCCACCTCTACCACTACATCACTACCCCATTCAACTTCACATTCTATTATCTTTTAATAAAATTGCTATGAAGTCTAATTTGTGTTCCCATATTCTCTTGCATGTTCAATTTCCTTGAGCCTCATCAACCTCCCCGGTGTATACCCTTAGAGAAAGCGGAATCTTCCTATCCAAACAGCTATCAGGTCCCAATAATTCCCCAGTTAGGGCTAAAGAATCTTGTCCACCTCCCCAGTCCATAGTGAGATTTTGTCTGGCATGGGTTTGCTCAAGTTTTTTAGCATGGTCTTATTGCAGAGGTGGAAAGCTTTGTAATGTAATGATAATTAAGAACTTTGTAGCAGGGAAAACTCTTAAGAGACAGGTATGGGGCAGGTGAGTAGGAGCCTCCCCATCATGCCCCCTGTGATTGCCCAGGATGAAAATCTTTCTTTTCCAAGTTTTCACATTCCTGTAACCTATGTGGCCATGTGTTACCTTGCTTAATTATCACGTGTACCGTTTACTTAATTGCCACCTATGTGCTGTTTTGCCTTTTGTTTGTGTTTCCCCATACATGAGTATTAAAGTCCCCCAAAACTTGAACAAGGGGTCTGACACCTTTGATTCTTGGCGTCAGTCCCACGAGTGTCAAATTAAACTTCCTCTCCTCACCTGCCTTAGGTTATTGGTCTCTGATTTTTCTGTAACACTCTCATAAGTGCTGTGGGTTCATATGTGCAAACTGTTCTCTTAATGTTCAGAAATCAGTTTCCTTGTAGTCATCCACCACATGTGGCTATTGTAGTCTTTCCACTCAGTTTTCCACAGTGATCTCTGAATCTTGGCAGGATACAGTATGAAACAAGTGTACCATTTAGCCCTGAGCCCATGGAGTCTCTAATTTTCTACATGTTGACCAATTCATTTTCTTTCTAACCATGTAAATCTGTTTACTATAGAGCTGTTTAAAGTCCTCTAAAAAGATAAAGAATAAAAAGTAGAAACATGGTAACAGATGTCTTCCAAATTTCTATTTTTATAGTACCCTGGGATTACAATAAACTGTTAACCGCCTCCTCCTCCTTTCTGGTTTACATTCACCACTTTAGTGGGTGGAGTTATCAGCCCTGGATGGTTTCCTGCCTGAGGCATTCTCCCATGGGTTGCTGTTTCCTTTTCGGTGGCACTCTATGTTCTTCACTCTATGTTCTTGAGTTTCAGTTCATTTGTTAATTTCCTCTTTATGTACTTGATCTTCCTTTGCCCTTCTTTGTGGCTAACAGGTCTCAGCATCCCTGCATTACTTTGTTATTTAGAACTAATAATGCAAAATATTTGGTAAGCACCAATGACACCATTCACCTTTCATGACTTACCTAAGTCTCACAAATCAGAACTAGATTTTGATTGTGTTATCATAGAGGAGAGAAAAGAGGAAAAACAATGGAAACCCCACCGGTGATCCAGAGGAGAGTTGAGCTCATCAGCAGGCTCGCTTATTCCCAAGGGTTGTGTTGCAGCCAAGGTCTGACTCAGGCCTTCTCTCTTCATTGCTATGAAGTGTGTCCTCAAAATTTGATTTCAGCTAAATATATAAGAATTGAGTCTATAGCATGGGAGAAGAGGGAGTTGTTGCCTGTGAGAAGAGAGATAAAGACTACGGACCTGGGGTGGCGTTGTAGGTAATTACAGATCCTAGCACCATAGCTGATAGCATCTGACCTCATCTATGGTCCAATGTGACTCAGATTTTGGAAATCAACACCCAGTCTTGCAAAGTGGTCATGGGTCATCACCTGGGACCCATTTCTCCTTGACATTTCCTCTTTCCAAACTGCTCCTTTATGAGACTTGTCCCTGCCTTGAGAAATTTGACCTGTGTGTCCCTTGTCTGGATTTAACCACTGTCTTAGTCCATAGCCCTTCCAATTCTCTTGCACCCATCTCTGAAAGAGGGATTCTCCTATGTAGAGGAACATTATCTTGTTCAGTGGTATTGTTCCTTGTTTTCTTCTGACCCTAAAATGCTGGGTCATAACATTCTTATACCTTAGTCTATGAAGCTTAGGTAAGCATATTATTAACTATTTTATATTATACTATATTGAAAATATATTCTCCTGATTTTCAGTTTATGAGCTATACGTTTCTCTCCTTTTTTTCTTTATAAACACAGTTAGGAAATTAATTAGGATCAGATGTTTCCACTTAAAATCATCTGGGAAGCTATTTTAAAACCCTAGTGTTTGCTTTATTTGCTTTGGAAAGAACCTGTGCATTAATATTATTCAAAGCACACAGGCTGATTCCAGTCTGCATCTGGGGATAGAAACTTGCTAAAGATAGCCTTCTTTCATTGCTGTTCTTGTGTAAAGTAATTGTAAGCATAGCATAACGAAAGTCCTAGTGTCATTTATTTGTTTGTTTGTATTCACAGATAATAATGTGTATCTCTAACGGTTACCACAGATGGTTCACTGGCGTTGTTAGAGATGGAGTTTCTTTTCATTCTTAGTATCGTTGATTTGGATGATAAATTATAGGGTTGTTCAATTCATCAGTGTAATCTTGGAGAATCATTAAAAATTCAGATTATCTAGTTGCAGGTCCAAAAATTGTGTTTTTTGTAAGTCTCAGCTAATAACTTGGAGTCTGAATTGAAAATAAAAGTTGAATTGCCCTGATGTGGTTTTAGTGGGCCTGATCCACACACTCAATTACCTGGAAAATTAGAGTGTACTTTTTAGAAGAGTTTAAGGTTTATAACAATACTGAGTTTATTACAAATTTGAATGGAAGTTGCAGGGAGTTCATAGATGAACTTTGCCTCGCTTACAGTCTCCCTTACCAGACCTGGAGATTTAGTATAACTGATGAACCTATCTTGAAAAATTTATCACCCAAAAAACATATTTAGGGGCTGGGGAGATGGCTCAGCATGGGCTGTTCTTGCTGAGGACCCAGGTTCAGCTCCAACCACACACAGGGCAACTAACAAACATATCCTCCAGATTCAGGGGTGATCTGACACCCTTGTCTGACTTTCATGGATATCATTTGCATAGGTGCAATTACATACATTCAAGGAAAATCCTTATACACCCAAAATAAAAATAATTAATCCATAAAGATAAATAAAATACGTTTACATCAACTCGAACCTTTTTTTCTTTCAATACATATTTTTAATAGAATTGTTATGCATTTTACACAATATATCTTTATCACATTTAGAGCTCCCTCCCCAATTTTCACATCATCCCAACTCCCATGGGGTTACATGCATTCTGTCATATGTGTTAAGGTCTATCAAGTCAAGCTTGTATCTCTAGATGTCCATTCCTGTGAGTTCATCCACTGGAGTCTAGTCAACCTGTCTATCTTCGCTCTCTTAAAGAAGACCATCTCTCCCTCACCCAGCAGTGATCAGCTGCCAGTAGTTCCTCAGCTAGGAGGGGGCTTTTTGTCCATTTCCCCAGTTCTGTGCTGGTTTTTTACAAAATTAGACCACATTTGAAAGTTCTTTCTCAAACCTACTACATGGTATGGAATATGTATTCTCTTCTGGATTGGTATCGACCTCAGGTCCTGGCCAGTTACACTTGCCTGTGCCTCATTTATGAGTTATTGCTTCTTCTTTTATATTAACACCTACTATGTTACCTACCTTTATATTTGGTAATTTTGGAATACTTTACATGTCCTATATCCTTTCTAAGATTTATTGAGCTGTATTTTTTCAATATTTTAAATTATCAGATACCCTTCTATGTTTGAACACATCATTAAAAGTTATGTGAGCATGAAAAAGTAAGTTTCTAAAATAATAAAATGTAATTTTGATCGTTTAATAGACCAAAACAATCAGCACTGTACCTATCCAAAGGTATGGAATCACATCACTGCAAACATACATGAGCATGAAATTTTATAGTTATTTTACAAATAAGTGAAAGACTAACTTTGACAAGACTTTGATATGTGATATTTAAAGACCAACTGTTGCTGTAGCATTTTATTTAATGTCCATCTTTATTTATTAAATTATATGTGGTATATTTCCCTTGATTCTACACATTATATAATTAAGCAGCAATATATATATTATATATTTTGCATAATACAGAATAAATAGAAGTGCCAGGTTTTGACCTCAGAGTCTTTTTGTATAATTATGCTACAAAGATTAAATGAAATTAAATCAATAAATTTTGTCTTCTGAGAATTTTATTCCTTAAGAATGTTTACAAATATTGCAATGAAATGTTTCTTCTAGGAATTTAGTTTCCTAATTTTAAAAAGTTTAGATTCAATTTGTAGGCCAAGCATCAGTTTACATAATATTTTTCTTAAGGTTTTCTTTCTTCTTGTATATGAGCAAAACAAATAGGAGACATTAATGCTTTTCCTGCATAGAACAGTCTTACACAAAGTTTAAAAGTAGGTCCATGTTTCTATTGACAGCAGGCAACTTAGCAAAGGTACAATTTTTTGGGCTAGATGCAAAGACTGCCTGTTTTTTGCTTTAAATTGTGTCACTCAAAATAAGAATTGACTGAATTACCTCAATAAGAGGTACTTTAAGTGAAAGTACCCTACACTAATTATTCACTGATGAAAAATAGAGGTGCATTTCATTCTTTGGCATATTGTCTCCTATAACTAGGTTGAATATTTTTTATTTTATTATTTGGTGTTTTTATTAACACTAACAAATCTCCTTGGCATAGTGGTAATACTTGTAATCATAGCACTTGAGAGGCAGAGGTAGGCAGATTTCTGTGAGATCTAGGTCAGCCTGGTGTGCATAGTGAATTTGCTATAGGGTGATCCTGTCTCAAATAAACAAATAAACAACCAAAAATAAGGAAAAGGTCTGTTTAGAAATATCAGTTTCCCAAATATGTTTAATGTAGCATAGGCAGGCTAGAGAGATGGCTCAGCAGGTAGGCATACTGGCCGCTCTTACAGAAGACAGGCGTCTGATTCACAGCACCCACATGATGGCCACCAACTGTCCATGACTCCAATTACAAGGGATTTGTTCTGACGTCCTCTTTTTTTTTCCTTTCCATTTTTTTTTTTAAATTTAGCTTTGTAAAATTCATATGACATTTCCCACTCAAATCCAGACCCCACCCCCCATCCATGCCTTTCCCTATCCACCCACCAAACCCTATGCACTCTGGGCCACACGCTGAGTCCTATTCATTTAGGTGTTTGTTCCCAAATGTCCTTCAGTGGAAATGCATTTACTGGAGTCTAGTCAATCCATCCAGTGGTCATATATAAGTCATATTCTCCCTAACTCCACAGCAATCAGTATCAAATAGTTCTCAACCTAGTGTTGGTCCACCATCTATTTCTCACTTCCCCTTTGGGCCCATGTTTCATTGAGCTGACACGTGTCCCATGATCAACACTACCACTGCCACAAGCTCACATGAGCTAGCCTCCAGTGGCCTGGAGGCCTCCACCTCCCTGTGTTCATGAACCAGCCCTGGCTCTTACAATCTTTCTGCCTCCTCTTCCGCAATGGTTCCTAGGCCATGGGTGGGTGAGGCTCCATATAGGGGTCCCGTCCCACACTCTACAGTCTCTTAATGCTCCAAAACTTAGCCAGTTGTGACCTTGTCTGTGCAGAACACTCTGATGTACTTGGAAGCCTCACTGGTGAGAGATGAGGGGTGCATTGGCTCTCTCTCTACCCCTTATTCTTCCATGTTCCACAAGCCTTAGTTGTAGAGATTTGACTGCAGATGTGTCACCTACTACTGGGCATCTCCCAGGCATATGTTCTCTGGACCTGACTAGATATGCAACTCTGCAGTAGGCTCCATATGTTGCAAAAAGCAGCTTATTTAATGAATCCTGTATGGTATACTTGTGACTCTATGGGAGGTCTCTTCAGTAAAAGTTTCAAGTTAGTTCTTTTACCCATATTGAATATGATTGAATTATATCTCAATATATTTGATATATCAGTTGTAGGCATTTGTGACAGTTAATAGCCAATACCCTCTCTTCATATTCTTTAATATTGTCTTTTGAACAGCTCAAGCTTTTTAAAATGAAATTCAATCTATCAATTTTCTCATGAACCTTGTCTTTATTCTTAGGTTAAAAATGTTATCATCATACCCACTGCTATCTACTTTTTCTCTTATGTTATCTTCTAGTAGTTATGTCACTTCATATTTTATATTTGTCTGTTCCATTTGACTCAATTTTTTGTGAATGAGTATTATCTGTGTCAATAGTCATTTTTAATGTACTTATCCAGTTGTTCATGAACCACTTGTTAAAATGACTCTTCATCTTACTCTCCTTGAATCTTTGTCCAAGATAAGCTAACTGTAACTGTGTTTGGATATTTCTCATCTGTTTATTATATTACTTTGACTTGTTTGCATGTTCTTTAAATTTTTATTTTTATTATATGTGTAAATGTGTTTTGCCTGCATTTATGTAATGGCACCATGTGGGCACAATGCCCATAGAAGCCAAAAGAGGGTGTCTGTCCAATTCTCTGGAACTGGAGTTACAGATAGTTGATAGCTGGCATGTGGGTGCTGGAAAGTGAGCCTGGGTCCTCTGCAAGACCAGGAAGTGCTCTTAATCTCAGAGCCATCTCTCCAGTCCCCCATGTGTTCATTTATTCTTTGGCCAGTGGATATTTGCTTACTGTAGCTATGAAATAATTCTTATTGTTAGGCAATGTCAATCTTTGAACTTTGTTCTCCTCCCTCAGCATTGTGTTGACTACTCTGGATCTTTTTCTTTTATATAGAAACTTTACAAGCAGTTTGTTGATGTCTATATAATGTCTTGTCTCTTTATATTTTCAAAACTCTGTTTAAAATCTGAAATTTGAAAAAGTGATAAAAAACCTTTTCTTTATTTTTAGTGATTTATTGAGATTTTTGTGCATTTCATATACATCTCAATCAGAGTTAGACCACCACCCTGCTCTCTGTCTCCCCTCATTCCTCCTCCCTCAGCAGATTTCAGGCACTCTGTCATATAAGTTAAGTCCCACCCAGTCAAGCATTTCTCTCCAGGTGTCTCCATTGCAAGTTCATTCACTGAAGACTAGCCAGCCTACCTTGAGTAACTCCTTTAAAGAAGATATACTTTATCTCACCCCAGAGTAATTTGCCAAGAGTTCCTTGCTAGGGTTGGGGCCCAGTGCCTGTTACTTCTGCTCCTTGCTGTGTTTTTGTCTGATTAAGTTGGCATGGGTTTTGTCGGTGCTGTCAGCATTGCTGCAAGTTCCTATGAACAAGTTTCCAGTGGCTGAAAGTCTGTTTCCTTATGTTCATGCATCAACCCTGGCATTCACAATGTCTCCATCTTTCTTCCACAATGGTCCCTGTTCTAGTTTGTTTCTGCATTGCTGTGACAAAGCATTCTGACCAATACAGATTGTCAATTCAAAATATTCCACAAACAGTCCTGATAGTCTCTGCTTCCCTTTGAAGCATTACAGCCAGGCCTCTATTCTTTCAGCATAACTGTTCTAAGCTCCACAGCAACAAACTCTAAGCACTCAATGGCTTTTCCAACCCAAAGTTTCAAATGCTTCCACAGTCCTCCCCAAAACACCAAGGTCAGGTCTGTCACAGCAATACTCCACTATGTGGTACCAATTTCTAGTTTGTTTCTTCATTACTGTGACAAAACACTCTGATCAATACCAACTTGGGGAGGAAATGGTTTATTCAGCTTCCATCTCCGAGGTCACAGTTCATCACTGAAGAAGCAAGCCCAAGGTAGTAATGCAGGGCAAGAACTTGGAGACAGGAGCTGGAGCATAGGCCAAGAAGGAACACTGCTTACTGGCTTGCTCTCCTAGCCTCTGCTCAGCCTGCTTTCTTATATAAGCCCATCCACCCAGGGGTGGCACCACCCACAGTGGGCTGGGCCCTTCCATCTCACTGAATAATCAAGAAGATGTCCTATGTATGTGGCCACAGGCCAGTCCAATTGAGGAAGTTACCCAGCTGAGGATCCCTCAACCCAGGTGTGTCAAGTTGACAACTAAAGTTATCTAGCACAATCCCTGAGCCTTGGGTGGATGAGGTTTAATATAGGAGTCTTCTCCAGGGACACACACTCTACAGTCCCTCATTCTCTAGAAGTTAGCCAGTTCTTGTCTTCCGTATGCATCACTCTCTATTGTATGAGGAAGTGTCACTGGTGAGAGTTGTGGGATATATATGCTCGGCTATGTTCCCTACACCTTAGGTGTAGAGGTTGCCCTGTAGATGTGTCATTTAGGGATGGACATCTCTCAGACATATACTCTCTGTGTGTGATCTATTGTGGAACTCTGCAACAGCCGCTATCTGTTGCATAAAGAAGCTTCTTTGACAAGGGGTATACAGTACATTTCTTTGTAAATATGAGGATCCGTATTTAGCATATGGTAAGAAATTTCACTTGTTTACAGATATGACAGAGATAGGGTTTTCTCTAGGATATATGATCTCTCCAGCCATGTGTATTTGGCTATATCTACATTGCCATCCATGAGTTCCCTCCCATTGAGAGGATTCTAAATCCAATTTGATAGCTGTTGATTAACCCCTAGATAACAGTGCTGCCACTGCATCAGTAAAGGTAATTACTTGTGTCAGTCATTCTGGTTATTAAGCTTTAGAGATGGGCTGGACCACTGATTGATTTTCTTTTTCTTTTTTCTTTTTTTTTTTTTTTTTTTTTTTTTTTCCCTCCCTAAGCAGCTTGCATGATATCCTCCAGAACTATGAGAGCATGTCTTCAGGGAGAAGATCTGCAGGTCGGTTCCAGCTCCATTGCTCCGTGTCCTGTGTCTGAAGTATGTCCCGTCTTCAGCAGTGGGGTCTTTCCTTCAAATTCTGAGAGGTAACAAAGGTCTGAGGCAATACCCTGTGTTATTTTGGGAGTCTCTTTGGCTATTCTGACCAACAACTTGATGAGGGTTTCTCCTGTCTGGCACTGTGCTCCTTGGTATATAGCCTTCAGGTACACACATGCCCTAAGGTTCAGATATTGTATGTGTATTTTTCAAAGACTTTTTGAGTTAATATATTTACCTCTGGCTTTTTATAATTCATTTGCTTTAAATAATGTTAACTGTTCCAGATTTCAATGAAGGGTATCCTAACTTATATCCAGTGAAGGCAAATAAACAGATCCAAACGTTTAGTAAAATAAAAACATTAAACTTTCTCACAATGTCTTATTTACTTTTTTTAAAATCCCAGTTGGTTCTTTAAAGAACACTTACAGTGGATATGAACTGGTGTAAGAATGAGGGACCTAAAATTAAAATAATTTTTCTAGATATGTGCAGTTACTAAATGATTGAATTTGGTTCAATTTTAAGTCTGTTATGATTATACCATTTCCCAAGCATTTCTTTTGTATTTAGTTCTCCCACAGACCTACTCATGAAGGTTCTAGATCTCCTCTTTTAGACAGGATGAAAGACACTAAATTAGTGTGGCTATGTTAGTATACAAATGGAGATCAAACATGAATATAGCCCTTTTAGCTCCAGTCCGATCTACTTTTTTCTTCTTGATTTAAGGTAGATTCTAAAAGAACCCATTTGTTTTCTGTGCCTTTTAAATGAGTATGAAAACCACTGTACTTCAGAAAAAAGATAAAACACACTTTCACGTGTTTTGAAATAGGTTTGAGTATCTTGCTATGTACTTTTAGCAACTCTTTCTGAAGTTTCAAACATTTTTTAGAAAGCCCCATCATTTCCATTTCTTATGTCAAAATTACCCGGCTGGTTTCTCAACTGCTTTGTAACTTATCTCTTATTTGTCATATTCAAATTTGCAGTCTTGATGCTATTTTTGTGATCGTAATTCATGCTCAGCAATCTGCTTCCATTCTCAACTCAGTGAGCTGGCAATCAATTTCTTAGTGCTATTTGGAAAAAAGCAAAATCTAAAAATGAAGCTATTAATATATTACAAGTAAGTACTAAATCTGTTAGGTAGAGGCTGACAGATCACATTAGAATGAGTGCCCTCAGGCGCCGTGAGGCTCAGGAAGGGACTTGTGATACATGATACTATTATTGACCTTTGAGTTACACAATTTATCAAAAAAGAAAAAATAGTTTCTTGTGTGGGTAAAATTCACTAACTGATCCCTTTAACCTGGATTTCCAAAGCAGCAAATTGGTCATTGCAAAAATTTACTAATTAGGCTGTTTATCCTCCCAAACAGAAATGGGATTGTTATAACCTCCCCAGCATGAACTTAGTATTAACAGTTCTTAATTGCGTTCTGTATCTGACCAGGTGAAAAATAAACTGCATTCTGAGAATTATTGGAAATATTTGGAGAGCCTTGGATACACTCCTATTAATAGATATTAAATTATAATAACTATAATCATGTTCAATAATTGAGGCAGCCAACTTTTACCTCATATTTTTGTTGTTATTATTTTGAGACAGGGAGACAGGGTTGCGACCGACCAGCCCAGACTGGAGCAGTTCAGTCCGATGGGATCAGGGTCCCCAAAGGGTGGACAAGGATTCGGCGAATGACAGACAAACACACACACGGGAGTTGGTGAAAGTCTGAGTGTAATTTTGCAGCTGCAGAGCTCAGATTATAAATTACAAAGTTACATGATTACATCAAAGCCATTGTTTTGCGGTTTAACCATTTTCTAAGAGTTCTGATTCCAGAGACAAAAGTGAAACATGAAACACAGAAAATACATTGTCAAACATTAACTATTGATGAACAGAAAGTTTCTGTTTTTCATCTTGGTGAGTCACATTAGAGACTTTTAAAATTTATATTCTGTGGTTACACAATGAGCTGACCTCAAACCACTATTGTGCTTTCAATACTAGCTCTGTAGTCATTAATAATTCTATTTGAATTCCAGGTGAATCACAATAATGTTGCTTTATATCTGCCTTTTTT
>NW_008359075.1:978710-1000109 GCF_000622305.1 Nannospalax galili
CCTCAGGTCCCTACATCTCCCCTTATTATTTTAAGTGAGGCTTCTCAGGGATAGCCCCGGGAATGGGAGTCACCATCCCGTTTCCCTATTTTATTACAACCTCCCTGTCTTATGTTGCCTCTCCTCAGTTTCTGAAGTTGCCCGTCCTTGGGTAACCATGATTGCCCTCATGGCCCCTGTCTTAGGTTCATCAGTCTGGGAGGGTCTTACCCGTCATTGGGATTAGTCGTCCATGTGATTATCAGGGGTCTATCCCATAAAGAGGGCAATACAGCCTCACAGTTTTAGGCCAACTAAAGCATCCAGGCCTAGACTTGTCTAGGGGAGGGACCCAAGGGAGATTGACTGGACCAAGACTTTCTCTGTCTTGGTTTCTTGATGACTGAACAGAGACACCTGAGGAAGTATAGTATCAGATGACTAAGTTCCCAGGAAAAAATCCATATCTAATTTCTCTTTAGGTGAGCCTAACGGTCTGAGTAACTACAAAACAATCTCTCTATGAAGAATAAGAATAATATTGCATCAATAAAGACAGGAACTAAAGTAGAACAGCCAAAGACACGGCATGCTCTTTTAACACAGCCATCTCCAGGAGGCATTCTTCCTTTGAAGTTTTCTCAGCCTCGACCTATGGAGAGTACCTCATGCAGGCTCCACTGGAGGTGGCATGACACAGGGTTACCTGTAGCCATAGCTGGCCTAGCTATGTAGACTGGTCTAGCCTCAATCTCACAGAAATTTTCCTATCCTTGCCTACTGAGTACTGGGATTAAAAGTGTGTGTCACCATTCCAAGTTTCTGATACTTATTTCAAACTTGCTTTATCTTATTTTACCATTAAAATATTTTATGATATAAGTATTATTATCTCCATCCTAATGATGTGGAAATTGAGGATTTGTTAAGGGAGATGAATAGCTCGTTTGCACAGCTCATATGTAGCCATATGATACACTCATACGAAAAACACCAGACTCTAAACACAGAGCGTTTCCATGATTCAAAATGCCTCACCATTAACTGTCAGTAAACTTTCCATTTTAAATATCTTTAGGGGTACAGAAAAGAAAGTTTAATCAAGAGAGTTCTCAGGTATCTTATATACCCAGTTTCTTGTATTCTAGTATAAGCATTACATTGTGATGATGTGTTTGTCAACTTACATTCTACCATTTCTTCTGGAATTCTACAGCAAATTTAGTCATTGTGTTTCTATGCATTCCTCTACTTTTTGACAGCTTGACATTTTTTCCTTTTCCTGGGTGTTTGAAGATAGTTGAATAAATATTTTGTAGAAGACTCCTCATTATAATTAGTCTGTTTTCCTTTTTCTTAAGTAAATATGTGCATGATATTAGTATGTGCTTTTGTGAGCATGTGCACATGTGTAGGGATGTGTGCATGTATGTGTGTAAGTTGTGTGTGTGTATGCAGAAAATCAAAGTCCAGTATCTTACTCTATTGTTCTTTGTCTCGTTTTTAGAGACAGGGTCTCTCCTGGAACTGGAGCTCATTGGTATGACTGGAATGCTTGTCCAGTAGATCCAGGGGACTACCAGTTGCCACATCTCTAGTGTGGAGCTACAATCAATCACCACCTCAGCTTTTACGTAAGAGAGAGGGATTCAAGTTCAGGTCCTTAGGCTTGCATGGCAGGCACTCCACCACCCTTTCCATTTCCGCAGCCCCTTTAAAGGGCAATTATTGTTATACATAGTGATGGTTTTATAAAAACATTTTCATTCAAGTATATCATATACAGTGACAATATTCACCCTGCCAACTTCCTTGCCTCCTACTTCCACTAGTCGTCTTCCATATCCCACTCTTGCTTCCACTTGGGTATCATGTGTGTGCATGTGCACATGCATGTGTGTGTATGCATGTGTGTGCATGTGTGTGTGCGTGTGTTTAAAATCTAGAATCAACAAATGAAAGAAATATTGTGATATTTGTGATTCAGTTCAGATAGTTTCAGAAGAAACTGTTCATCAGTGAAGAGCAAAAGAGAGCAAAGGTATTTTCCATGTCTTTTAGTGGGGAAGTTCTTAAGAGAGTATTTAGAGTTCCTCTGTACAAGAAATGATTATTCCTTCTAGTCATTTCTGTATTTTTCACACTTTATGCTATAAAATACTAGATTTTATTGCATTGCTTTTACCGTTTTAGTCATGGCCATTTCAACTTCTAGCTAGCTGGTTGGGCCTTTTGCCACATCCTGTTTTGTTTTTGCTTAGTTTACTTTGGGTTTCATTTTTAGCTTTTTATTTTTATGTTTCTACAAGATGTATTATGATCACCTTTTATCTTCTCTGTCTAAGCTGTAGCACTAGGCATTTCTATAGTGATTTCCGGTTCCTCTTACTAAGCACTAGTTATGCTTATCACTATAGTGACGTTATTCTGCTGTGCCCTTCAATCTGATAAAAAAAAAAGACTATGTATACCTATTAATCCATGTATACAGAGAAGTCAGCACTTCTGTTTACTGACAAGTTCCTGTTGTTGGATACTAGGGTTCCTATTGATATTCCCAAATTCACTGTAACCTGTAAAATCTAGTTTCATAGAATGCTTCTATCTCATGATCTAAACTAAAATTCAAAAACATGTTTCTTACTATAACCATTTATTTGATTGACAATGTCAGTGTTCAAATTTATGAGAACATACAAGTTTCTCTAGGGTTGAACATGTCCCCATAAGAAATAACTTAAGCAATAAGAATAGAGTATTTATGTGTCATTTACTTAGAATGTTTTCATTTTGTGTAAAACAATATTATGCATAAATGTATGGTAAACAACATAATTGCATGCCGATGATGTTTGTAGAATGTGCTGGTATGAAACTCTCTTTCTTAAAACTGTTGTTTTTTGTTTGTTTGTTTGTTTTTTGTTTTTTTACTTCTTTGGGATTACATCTCAGTGGTAAAATGTTTGATTATCATACAGGAGGTTTTAAGTTCAAATCCCAGTACTGCAGAAGCTAGCTTTTAAAAAATAATTTATTGAGAATTTCACACATGCATATAAGGTGTTTTGATCAAATCATGCCCACTCCCTCCCCTCCAACTCCTCCAGTATCTCCCCATCACTTTTTTATGTTTAGGTTTTCTCATTTCTTTCAATACTGTGGAGATTAAAAAGTAAATTCAATAGAACAATGTGTGCATTATGAAAATTAAGCATACAAATTATATAGGTTTAACTTTTTATTCACCTTTCAGTGAACTTAATATTTCAATATATGTACTTTAAAACATTTTATACTGAATTTCAAATAACAAAGTATTGCCAAAAATATGACTTCAAATGGTTTTGAATAAAAATTATACACATAATTTACCTTCTTAATAATAAAATGGTGCTCCTCTGGAAATTTTAAGCAAATGTGATTTTTTATCATGCAAAATAGACTGTCATGCCTAACAAATTTAGTTATTTCTGTTCCTAGAGATTTCCAGAGAAATCTTAAAAATTTTACCACAATTTTGGAATCATTTTGAAATATTATTTCCACAATAATCAATTATAAACCTAAATACTGTGTTAAAAATAATTAGGAGACAATTTAAGCTGAAGAGAAAGTATTAATGAATGGGCTGCTTTGTTTCCTTTGTATATGTCAGCCTGGATGACAAGGTAGGCTAGTCCTACAAAATCAGTTATATACACATGCTGAAGTAGATCTGAGATGAACGCAAACAGAGTGAACAGGCCTTCAAGGATAAGGCAGTCAAAAAGAGCAAACTTTCCCTGAATATCGGATATTAAACATTTAGAAGCCTATGATGAAGAAATCTCCTTTTGATTAAAATTTAATGATTTTTATTTAGAAAATGAGTACCTTTGAGGTTTTATATATTCATAACTTCAAAGGTTTCTCAGATATTTCAAGTACATTCAAGCTTTTGTAATAAGGAGTCATTTTTAATTAATGATTTATTACTTCCCAAAACATTTTAAAGTAGTTTGTAGTATGATGTTGGGCTCCAAATAGAAGCAGTATCCCTGGGTGTTCTAGCAGGTAGGTTTCCCTTCTCTTAACAGAATTCAAAAGGAAATGGTTGATAGAAACTGCAGACATGGAAAACTACACATGTACTTTCCAGGGTACAAGCTTTAATAATATCGTAATTGCTTTGTTCCTTCCATGGCATCATTCAACGCATAGTTGGACGACAGAGGTGAGGTTTGTTTGATTTTGAGCCAACTGTGATTGTTGCAGCTTGTGTCTTTCTTTTCCAGCTGAATAAGCATTTGCTAAAGAATTTTTCATATGCACCCCCGAATTTACCAAAGTAAACCTCCTTTGAGTAGTCTAGGAGACTAATTAAAATTAATAATGGAGACGGTATGACTTATATAAAAAAAATGTAGCTCACTTGTATAATGTGTGTTTATCTTGCACAAGGCCCTTTCTTGCCCAAGTTGCTTTTGATTATGGTATTATTATCACAATACCATAATAGAAAAGTGAACGACTGGGACTGGGCAAAGCCTCATTGTATCCATGAAGTTAGGATAATATTGAATATTTATTCATTAACACTACAATGAAAGAAAAACCAATGAATGACAGGGTAGTATTAATGTGAGTAGTGGCTAATAGCTGAAGCTTTCTGTATGTCAGAAATAGGAGTATTCTAGTAGAAGATGAAGCCTCCAGGTAATCTGTGATTGCAATGTATATATATGGGAAATAAGTGAGAAAACTAAAAATAAGTATTAGAAACATTCTCCTGAACATTCATAATGCCGGGATAAGCAGTTTGCATTAGCCTTAGAGGAATATGTTTTACATTGTGTTTTATTTGTTCAGAAGTTAGTACAATAGTATTATTCTTAGAAGCATCAAATGAAAGACAGGATCCATAGACATGAATCCAGGAATTGGTATAGTAATCAACTTGACACAACCCAAAATGAGAAGTAAAAAAGGGTTAAACTCACTTCACCGTGTATAAATCAGAACACAAGGTCTAAGTAGCCAAATATTATGATCCTGTGACTAACTGAATTTGCTAACACTTGTAACTGTTAAAATATGAAATCAGAGATAACACAGAAGTTCTGCTTCCAAGTGTCTGTCAGAAAGAATCCACCCTTAACACTGAGAAGAGATGTTGGCTTCTCTAAGATGGGAAAAATTCCAGGAAGGACTGTCTTGTTCTGAACATCAAGAGTCCTTAGACCACCATGATTTCCTATTTTAATAATCCTGCACTGGTATTCATGAGCATAAGTCACAATCCTCATTGACTAGGACATGTCCAGGATAGGTTGGATAAGTTACAAGATGTGAAATTTTGTATTTATAGAGTTTTATCAACTATCTATACACATACAGCTCTATATACATCTATATTATTACATATAGATTTTTTTATATATCAACATTTATATCTATTTATATCTACATCTATATCTATATCTATCTATCTATCTATCTATCTATCTATCTATCTATTCTTATTCTTTTCAAAAATGGTCGTGAACATCAGGGCAGGAAAAATGGCTGAGTGATTAAAAGCTGCTCCTATCTAAGGCCAGAGTTTACTCACTCTCCTGGCCTCCACAGATATCAGCATTCATTGTTCACCTGTACTCAGAGAGACATACTCACATAGACATAAATAAATAATAAATTAAGTATATATTTTTAAAAGATTGTGAACTTTCCATAATGATTGGAAGAATAAATTTGCAAATCATATTTTATACAGCTTTAGGATTGTCTCATTTTGAGTTGGACTAGTTATGTTAAAAATAAACATTGATGTGAATATTTTAATTACCCTGATTTCAACAGAAATCAAGTACTAAGATAGGTTTTGTTGAAATTCAGTTCCCTGGATGTTATTTATTTATCCATGTACTTTATCACATGAAATACTGGCCTCTTTGTTTTCTATAGATACTGTGATAATTAGTTTTAATTGTCAACTTCACATCAACTTGACACAGCCCAAAATCACCTGAAAAGTGACCCTCAATGAGGAGTTATCTAGATCGAGTTGGCCTGTGACTATGTCTATGGGGAATAGTCACGATTACATTCATTTATATGGGAAGATACAGCCCACTGTGAGCAGCAACATTCCCTGTGCATGGGGTCCTGAACTTCATAAGAACAGAAAAAGTGAATCAAGTACTAGAAGCATATTCACATTCATTTCTCTCTTCTCTTGACAGTGAGTGGGATGTGGTTACCTGTTTTCAGGTCTTGACACTTTGACTTCTCTGGTATGAAGTGTTGTAACATGAAATTTAAAGGTAAAATAGAACCTTTCCCCTCTAAGTTGTTTTTTGTCAGTGTATTTTATCTTAAAAACAGAATGAAACCATGACATGTGTGATTAGTGATTTTATTTATTAATAATGTATACCTATGTACATACATGCATGCAAACATGTGTATATGAAGTACTGGAGATTAAACTCAGAATCTCATGCATGCTGGGTAAGCACTTTATTACCGAATGACATTTCTGGCTCATGTCTTTTACTTCTTCACTAAGCCAAATTAATATATCCATATGTTGATGTTTAAATAAAATATTATCAAAATTTTAACCATTTATTTCTACTTGATTTTACTTTTTAAAACAATTTTGACATTTAAATGTGTAGCTTTGAAATGAATCTAATAAAGGGATAAACTCTTCAAAGAAACTGTTACAAAATAATTATATGGGGGGGAAATCATAAAATTTTCATGGAAAAACTGCTAAGGAAATAGAAAGTAAATTCTGAAAATGGAAAGTAGAAACTCTTTATGTACTCTGCCATGCACATTTTCAAAAGCATAATGTTCTCGGTGTGAGGAAGATCAAAAGAATTGCATAACTTTGCAGTGAAATGTGGGATTGGTTGGATGGTTTCTCCATCAATTAGTATTCACTCAAAGCTAAAAGCAAAGATTTCATTAGAACAGGAGGATGTGGAAACCAAAAAACAAATTTACAGACAAGTCAAAGCAGTGTGCATCTTCCTAGGGAGCTTTTAGTGTTGTCTGGTATTTGAGAAGTTGGTTCTCAGCTCCAGTAAATAAATCTTTCTTTACATACTTTTGTTATTCTTTTATGAACTCATATACATCACAATGTTTTTGAATTTTGTCATAAATTAATTTTCCAAAAGATTTGTAGAATAATGAACCTTATCTTCCCAGTAAATGTGCTTGCTCTTATCTCCAGTGCATATAAATATGTGTCTTTTTTATCATAGAGCCTTGAGGATGTGATGGAGGAAACGGACCTGGAAATAGACAAATGATATAGGTGAGGCAAATCTACATATCCATACTCTTAAAAGCAAATGGATAGTCCTTTTAAATTAGAAGATGAGAAGTGAGGGCTGGCCCTTCATGCCTGGCTTTGGAGATACAGGCTATGAATGTTTGCCAGAAATACAGGTTACCTCTGCCATCAATTGAAACTCAAAAGGGAAATTGAAAGCACAGCATGAAGACTAAGAATCTGAGTTCTGTAAATAATTAAAATGATCACAGAACCCAAAGCTATCCTCAGGAACCCATAGGAAGAAACACAGTCTTGCAGGCATTTGATTTTAGCCCTGAGAGATCTGTGTTATTTGTCTATTCTTTTATTTTGTTTTGTTTAAGGCATCATGTATGTTTGTAATATTTAAAATTAGTTTATGAAGATGTTGTAAACAAATAAAAATAAAAATTTGAAATGAAGTGTGTTTCTGTCATCTCCCTTTCACCTTCATGTTGCATGTGACTTTTGTTCCCCACCTCCTTTCTCAGCTTCTTTTGTCCCCTCTTGTCTGCATCTACTTTCATAGTCTATACAAGTTAGGAATTGGTAATTTTTTATAGCAGTCAAACTAAGAGAATATTCACCAACATTCATCAATATTTTATTGATTTCATATAATTTTGATCACATTCAGTCCTCTTCCCCATCTCCCTCACAACTCCAATTCCCTCCAAGTTCATATCTTTTTGTTTTATCTTTTTGAGACTGGGTCTCCCTGTAGCCCAGCTGTCCTGGAACCGACTATGTAGACCAGGCTGGCCTTGAACTCACAGAGATCTGCCTGCCTCTGCCTCTCAAGTGCTGAGATTAAAGGCGTGCACCACCATGCCTGGCTCAACTTCATATCTTTTATCATTTTTTTGCTTTTTTAAAATGCGTATTGGGCCTAATTTGTATTATCCAAATGCTCTCAGGCATACATCAGGCCTTTGGGGTCTGATCAATTTACCAGGTTTTATACTCTTAAAGAAAACTGACTCCTGCTCTCTCCAAGCAGCCATCATTACCAGTATTTCCTCAGCTGAGGCTGGGCCTACCTGACCACCTCCTCTATCCATGATTGGCTCCTATTTGGTTTGGGTTTGCACAGGTCTTGCACATGGTATCACAAGCACTGGTGAGTTCATAAGTGCAACTGCCGTGTGGTATCCAGACAACATGATTTCCTTATATTCATCTACTAAGTCTCACTCTTCAGTTTTTCTGTTCTTTCTTTCACAATGGTCCCTGAGCCTCTGGAGGAGAGGGTGTGATATAAGTGTCCCACATAGGCCTGAGCACTCCCAGTCTCTTATTCCCTGCACTGTCTTTGTGTTTATCATCTACCATTTAAAAAAATATTTTATTGAGTTTTTTATATTTTATACAACAGTTCTTAGTCAAATTAAGGCCCCTTCCCCCATGCCCCCAAACCCTCCAAAGCCTCTCACACAAGACCTCATTTGTTCTGCCTTCTCACCAGAGAAACTTCCTTATACAACAGAGTGAAATGCACATAGAAGGCCACAGCTGGCTAAGTTTCAGAAAATAAGAGACTGCAGATGAACTATCTCAGCTAAACTAACCTCGCCTAAGTTAATACATTTTGCCGAAAACAGCCATTTCAGGAAAAGTGCCTTTTACCCTATTTATAAAAGATACCTAAAATGGAGAAGCAACTTTGAATTCCAAGAAATCAAAGTTGACTATCCACTTAGCTAAACCTACATCACTTACCTGTAATCTAGGCTGGAACTTGACTAACCACTTATCTCTCTTTTGTAAACCTGCTTAGCTTACCCAAGCCTGTGTCCACACAATAACTGATAGTTGATAGGTAAATTCAAAGTTTGCTATGTTCAAATTTTGCTGTGTTGTATAAACCTGATTGGCCCATTTGTTCTGCTTTCTGTATTCCTATAAATATTCTGGCCTACTGGTGATCGAGGCTGCTTCTATTCCCGACATAGACAGCCCGGTCAGCCGTAATAAAACTTTACCTTACTGCTTTCAATTAAGCAGTGTTGGTGATTTTTATTTGGAATCCAGCATATAACAGCAGAGTGTATGTCCTTGGATAGAACTCCTATATTAAACCACACCTACTCATAGCTTAGGGACCATTGCAAAAGAGGGGAATAGAAACTCTGTAAGAGCCAGGGTTGGTCCACGAACATAGGGAAACAGAGGCTTTCAGGCCACTGAAAGCTTACTCAAGTGAACTTGTGGCAATGGTAGCATCTAGTACAAGACCTATGCCAACTCAATCATCCACCAATTTTTAAACAATCAATTAATTGCTCAGTGTGTTTAGTTTCTCTTTTTTACTATTAAAAATGTCCTATTGTTCTATTTTCTTCCTCCTTTGCTGTGAGAAAACACGCAGGCCAAAACAACTTGAGGAGGAAAGGGTTTATTTAGCTTATACCTCCTGGATCACAGTTCATCAGGGAGCCCAAGATAGGAACTCAGGGCAGGAACTTGGTGGCAGGAGCTGGATCACAGGCCGTGGGGACATGCTGATTACTGGCTTGCCCTCCTGGCCTGTGTTCAACCTTTTTTTTTTTATACAATACAGAATAAACTTCCCAGAGTGAAAACACCCACAGTGTGTAGGACCCTCCCACATCACTCAGCAATCAAGAAAATATGCCACAGACATGGCCACAGGTTAGTCCTATGGAGGCAATTCATCAATTGAGTCTCCCTCCACCCAGGTGTGTCAAGTTGACAACTAAAGTTATCCAGCACAGCTATCTATTTGGTCCCAGTTCTGATGATGACTTAGTTTTATCCACTGTTCTGTGGGATTGTTACAAGCAAGTATATTCTTTTACTCAGAGTATATAATGTCTGATATGCAAAGAGACTTTCTACACTTGTTTCCAATACATTTATTTGATTCACCAATAGTTGGTGAAACTAAATTTTGTTAAGGAAGATGAGTTCCTACCTAAGAAACAGAAAGGAGAAGGTCCTTTCTGAAGATCAAAGGAAGAACTGAGGGAAAATTATGAGAGGATTAGCAAGAGACTGGAAAGCAGTTTGAATGACAGGTGGGAAACTAAAACAGAATGTACCAAGAGATGATGGGAGTAGTGTTATTATGGAAAGATTTTTCTAAAGCACTAGCAAAGTAAAACAGTGTCAGGTGAGGAATCAAGAAGGATCTTTTGATTTGGCGATGGTACAATAGCATTAGCCACATCATGAGATGGACTAAACAAAGGGCAATCAAGAGCTGGAGGTGGCATCCTAAATTTCACCATAGCAGGAAAAAGATATCATGGGCTATAAACGTCAAGGAACCCTGAATTCTGATAAGGGTACTTTTGAGAGCATTTAGAAAAAAAATCAAGACAGAAGCCACAGGGGGAAGGTAAAAGATTACCATATCAAACTGGGGTGGATCTCAATGGTAGAACATTTGCCTAGCATGTTTAGAACTGTTCATGTGAGGCACACACACACACACACACACACACACACACACACACACTCCATACCCTCCCACCCACAAGACTGTGGATGTGAGCTTCAACCACACACACACACACACACACACACACACACACACACACAATGCACACACACCCCACACCCTTCCTCTACAAGACTGTGGATGTGCTCTTCAACCACACACACACACACACACACACACACACAAACACATAGAACACACAAACACACACAGAAAGAGGAATAGGAAGAAAGAATATGGGTTTTTTTTTGTTTTTTTTGAGATTTCATTCCTTTGTTTCTTGTGTTGCACTTGGCCCCTCAATTCCTTTCCATATCCTATTTCCTGCTGTGGGAGTAGCCCTACATTTTGATTCATGAGCTCTGCAACAGAAAATACTACCACTTGTTAAATTCAGGAATGTTCTCTTTCTCTGAGAACACATGTAAAGAGTGAATTTGTTCTCAGATTGGTCTGTGTTCTTTTTATAAAGATGCTCAATGCAAACAAAGCACCACCATTACAATGATATATGTGAGGCTCCCCATGCACTTTGGCAGAAAAATTTTACATAAATGGAAAGTGAGGCATATATTTTAAAAGAATGCATGAGTTTATTCCTCATGGGGATTTGCTAATTTATGTACTGTGCTTGTTCTAAAGGTAAGTGCATGATTCATAAGTTAGTTTGCAAGTAATTTTATATTGCAGAAAGAGAGCTAAGAGGATACTTAACTGTTTCCAAGTATTTGAAAGATTTATTTATGGTAATCAACAATTCACCATTTTATTGTAGCAAAGAAAAGGAGGAAATGAATTTAAATTTTACCTGTAAAACTTTGTTTAGAACATAAATCTTACCTAAGCAAATTGCATTCTTATAGACTGTTCAAATAGGAAAGACCTATCTTCTTTTTATTCTGTTTTCTAATACTTTGGTCTCTATAATTTCCTCTTCTTTACATCTATGCTTCTATACTTTCCCAAATGTTTAAATGAGCATAGGTCATCCCCAGTGTTAAGTGCTTCTCTTTAGACTCCTTTTGCACCAACAAAATGCCATGTTGGTTTTATTTAGTAATTCATTGATTCCCCAGGTTGAACACAAATATCTGTGTGATATTTAAATATGCCCTAGGTCCATGAAGACTTCACAGTTACATGAATGTAACACTTTGCAACTGTATATACATCTGTACTATTTTGTGAGGCCATGACTTTAGATCATTGAAAAACTACATGGTGGATGTCAAGATGGCTCCTGTGATTAAAGGCAACTGCATCAAAGCCTGGAGATCTTGGATGCCACATAATAAAAGAAGAGAATTGTGGAGAGCCATAGGCCCCCACCCCAGAATATAGCAAGACCTGGTTCCTGGCAAAGCTGTTTTTCAGACATCAAGGCTGACCTGGTTTGAGATTAACCAGATGACTATACTTGAAAGCCTCACACAAACAATTATAAGGTGTAACCTTATAATTGATTTATAACTTGCTATAAAATTGTGGTGTTACTATGGAATTTACTCTGTGATCAGTTAGTGTGGTGTAATTATGATAATTGTTCTGTTAATAGAATTGCTCTGCCTCAATGGATTTATCCCTGCCAACTTCCCCCTTTTCCCTCACTATAAAAACTTTGTGTAGATGTTCAATAAATGAGACTTGATCAGAAAGCCTGTCTTGTCTCCATTCTTCACGTCACTTGTCCCTTTCCATCCCCTCTCCTCCCTCCAGGTACCCACGTTGACTGTCCTGTGGGTCGGGACATCTGGCGCCCAGTGTGAGGGTTGGATACGGAGGATCCAGTGAGGGAAGAAGACGTCCCCAAGGAACGCGTTCCACAAGAATTCTTCACTCTGGACAAGCCGCGGGAACCTGCCTCAGCTACAACCAGAAGTAAGTACCTATGTCTGATTATGGGACAAGAATTAAGCAGGCACGAACTTTATGTTAGGCAATTGCAGGATGCCTTACGGATGTGAGGAGTAAAGGTTAAAATAGAGGATCTATTGAGGTTCTTTAAATTTATTAAGGAAACCTGTTCTTGGTTTCCCCAAGAAGGAATAATAGATATTAAAGGATGGAAAAGAGTAAAAAATGCTTTAGAGGATTACTATAAGGTCTTTGGACTCGAGAAAATTCCTGTTACAGCCTTTTCCTACTGGAACCTATTCAGGGAATTAATAGATTCAAATGAATCCTCTACTGAGGCTGCCATAAAGCAAACTTCGGGCCCCCTACAAGGCCCCCCTCTGGAGCCTCCTGGGGATAAAGTAATTTCTCCTAAGGAGATAGACCTTATCTCCCTTGACAGTGATGAGGAAACGTCACCTGAGACATGTTCTAGGATTTCAAATTCTAAACATGTTAAATCAGAGCCTAACTCTAATGTCAGCGCTGATGTCACAACACCCCAGTCTGGCACTGCGCCCATGGCTCCTTCTGAGGTGCACTCTCTGCCTCCTCCTTACCCTCTCCCAACAGTTTTACCTGCCCTCGGGGCATTCACCACTTCTCCCCTTGCCACCCAATTAAGAAATGAAGTGGCTTTGTTAAAAGAACAGCTAGCCCTAGAATGACAAAAGCAAGAACTGCTTGTGGGTCTTCAAGACCTACCAGTTAAAAGTAAACATTCCCTGCAGGATGCAGCTTCCCCCTCCCTGCAGCGCTCTGTTTTCCCAGTCTTTGAAACCATACCAAGAGATGATGATGAACCTACACGGCAACATCGTCCTTTTAAGCTATCATTCGAGGCATTCCCCACTTCTCCCCTCATTACCCAATTAAGAAATGAAGTGACTCTATTAAAAGAACAGCTAGCCCTAGAACAACAAAAGCAAGAATTGCTTGCGGGTCTTCAAGACCTATCAGTTAAAAATAAACATTCCTTGCAAGGTGCGGCTTTCCCTGCCCTGCAGCTCTATGTTTTCCCGGTCTTTGACATTTAAAATATGATTCTTGTGTTCTGTGTTCACTGTGACTGTGTCTGAAACTGAGACAGCCAGTGTGAGTCTATGTAAGGTCTCGGTTTCTAAAATGTGAGAAAAAGCCTGTGCAATTCACTGTATAAGTTGAAAATATTTTTTGTCTTTGAGATATTTTAGTAAACTAGAATTCAAGACTTTTAAATTGCTAAGTGTTATTTTTATTGCTTTAGCAAATCAGATTGACAGATACTAATTATTAAATAAAATAAAAATATCTTAATCAGAAAAACAAAAAAAAGGGTGAGAGGAGAACCCAGTCTCAGGCTATGCCTGAGAGGCTCCATAACAATGCTTTTCAACATAATTCTCAGGCCCCAGTGGGCATCAACAATGGTTGCCATTCCTAACTGTAATAATACACATAGAAGCCTTGGCAGAAAGGTTTCTTGGTCCTCTGCCTCCTAAAGAAAAGAGTGTGACAGATGTTTGTGTAAATATTGTAAGTGTTTGTGTGGTGTATACTATAATTTCTGAAAACCTAGGCTACTTGAATATGCTAACAGCTAGCTCTGGAGGGAAATTGTGCCCCTTTCACTTCAGACTTAAGCCTGTTCTTTAAATCTAAAGATGTTTTCTACCTAATATCTGTTACTTGCTGTTTCAAACTAATGTAATATAGGCTAAAAATGTGAGAAGCTGACTCAGGGCAGAAACTGGTCCTTTCTGTTCAGACTCATGCTAGTTCTCACAAACTTCTGTTCTCGAGAATTCTCCAGGTTCAGACTGACGCTCTGACTCTGTGAGAGGAACTGAGAGCAACTTGCATGTTTTAGTGCCTTGGCATGCAGGATTTTCTTTGGTTAACTTGGCATGCAAGATTTTCTTTGGTTAAAAGGGCTTCCACCTCAAGGATTGGTCTCCTTGGGTTTCTGACAGTGGTACCTAATCTAAATTGATCATATGATAAACCTGTAAAAACAGGCATACTGTAATTAAAAAAAAAATGAAGAGCTGCTCAGGACGCTGACCAGGGCTGTCCACAGTGATGCTTTGAACGTAAATCAGGCGTGCCCACGCAGTGTCGACACTCTGTCTTTTGCAGATCTGCGTTGGGTCTCATTCCCAACGTGTTTTGTTTCAATTCGGTTTGATGGTACCATTTAACAAATTTCTCTCAGTCTGAGCCTGGCACAGCTCTATGTGGATAATGTGTAAAGAATGACAGTTTTAAAACTTGTCTTTCTGTGGTCTTTCTTGATAGCACAGTGCTTTGTGGCAGAAATATCTTGTGAGGAGTACTCTAAACTGGTGGCTTGTGGCAGGAGCTGCTTATGATGAGTCTTAGAGCAGCAGGTAGTTTGTGACAGGAGCTACAACTCTATTTTGCTCTTTTCCAGGTTCCATGAGTTTACAATAGATGTCAAAAATAAAACATTAACACACTACAAAACTTACAAAATTAGGTTACTGATATGAGTTATAAATTATTTTTGCCTTGTTTGTCTCACTTTAAGTGGTATGTTTGTGTCTCCATGGTTACCTGTTGTCACATTATTGTTCCATGGATGTGTTTTAAACAACCCATGTTTGTGTTACTCTTAAATGTTCTAAAACTAAGGTGTGTCCTCCCTCTCTTGACGTTTTGTTTCTTGTATGTTACCTTGGACACCCACTTGGTACATATGTACCTCTTTTGCTCCACAGGATCAAGGCACTATAAATTATGCTCCTGGCAGTTTCCAGTCATCGCTACCAAACTAACTGTCCGTTTTACCATGTGTTCCCTCTTGCCTTCTTTGTTTTTGTTTTCACCTTTAGGTACGTCCTCCCTTATCCTCATTTGGGGGAGAGGGCATGTTTATGTTTTTTCCGCAGAATGCTGACAATGCATGCTGGGTACCTAAATGCCTCGTCCACTTTGCAACATCTCCAGACTCTATGCCACCTGTGTTATCACTGCACCATCCATCATTCGTATCCTGTGTTCCCAGTTTTTTTGGACTGGGTTTTTGGACTCTGTTCATGTTTCCTATGGACTGTTTCCACCGCCTGGCACCCACCGTTCTCCTCTCTTGACTTTGCCTGTGATGCTGTGCCCTTCTGTGCTGTACACTGTTTGTCCCCTTACTTGCAGGGGGGTACTTTGTACGGCTCTTAAAGAGGAATGCTGTTTTTACCTAGATAAGACTGGTACTGTAAAAGATAACATAAAGATCTTGAGGGAGGGGCTGGAGTGGCGCAAAAGGGAAAGGGATCAACAGGATAGTTGATATAAAAATTGGTTTTCCACATCACCTTGGGTTTCAACCCTCTTGCCCACCATATTGGGGCCCCTCCTAGCCATCCTGGCTGTAATATCCTTCGGCCCCTGGGCCTTCAAAAGGATCACAACCTTCATAAGAGTCAGATTAATGATCTGGCAGCTAAACCTATTCAAGTGCATTATCACAGGCTGGAGCTCGAGGATCGAGACGACCCCTTTGAACCTGCCAGGCCTTATGACGACGTATGCTTCAGTCATCCCCTTGAGAGCTGAACTGGATAGCCAAAGACGGATAAGAGAGAATTGCTGATAGCTACCTAAGCCAGGTTGGCAGCCAAAGCTGCTGTCTTAGCCCATGACAGGTAAAGCTTCAGTAAAAATTCTCCAACCTAAGACAGGCACGGTTCCCTAAGGGATTGTTTTGGCTCATTTTCCTTCTTTTTAAAATATAAAAGAAAGGGGGATCTGTGGAGAGCCATAGGCCCCCACCCCAGAATATAGCAAGACCTGGTTCCTGGCAAAGCTGTTTTTCAGACATCAAGGCTGACCTGGTTTGAGATTAACAAGATGACTACTTGAAAGCCTCACACAAACATGTTATTCTAACTCAGGCACTTACCACTTGAGAGATTCCCTCATTTCTCATGTTATTGCCTAAGAAACTTTTGCTTTACTCTGTAATCATGCAGGTGTAACCTTATAATTGATTTATAACTTGCTCTAAAATTGTGGTGTTACTATGGAATTTACTCTATGATCAATTAGTGTGGTGTAATTATGATAATTGTTCTGTTAATAGAATTGCTCTGCCTCAATGGATTTATCCCTGCCAACTTCCCCCTTTTCCCTCACTATAAAAACTTTGTGTAGATGTTCAATAAATGAGACTTGATCAGAAAGCCTGTCTTGTCTCCATTTTTCACGTCACTTGTCCCTTTCCGTCACCTCTCCTCCCTCCAGGTACCCACATTGACTGTCCTGCGGGTTGGGACATCAAATTTATTCCCGAAAATTTTTCTCTGACCTCTCATGTTCTCTGCCACATGCATGTGCCTCTCCCTCACATAAAATAAATAAATAAATGTAATAGAGGACATACATACATAGCCTGTTTCTGGCACTGGGTTCATTACCTAGCACCAACAAAAGACAAAAGGAGAAAGAAGAAAAGATAAAATATTTTAAAGGAAAAAAACTTTAAAATGTTCTAGGTTTGTTAGGCAGCAACATACTCACCAACATCCTGCAGGAGGACTGCCACCAGGTCAATGAGCTCTTCTCCAGGAAACTCTACCTCATCAGCATCACAGTCATCGTGGTGGCTGTGATCATGATCTTCCAGATGAGTCTGAGCATGGCATTTTGCTGTAGCATCAGGAATAGTTCCATGTACTGAAACCCTGTACTTCAGGTCACAGGGACCCTGTAGTTCTACCAGATTGCCCTGAGGCCACGTTGGAGCAGGGTCTCTGACTCAAAGTCTTCAGATAGCATAGAGAGCACTGAAAATCCATGGTGTAGACTACTTGAAACAATTATGGAGATAGATCCATTTGAATCTCCTAACTCACCTCTTCTGAAGAGCAAGAAATTTACTGATTCTTCACATACAGCATTTGAAAATTTGTGGGAAAAAAAAAAATGATGCTGGCTGGTTTCTTCCTAGCATCTCTGGATAAAGTGATGAAGATAAACAATGAGCTTAATAACAAAATTGACAAGCTCCAGATTTGAATCAACAGTTTAAAAGTTTCCAAGTGTGACTTAGAAGAGAATCTTCTCTCCAGCAGCCAGAGAGCTAAAGCTGCAGAAAATCAAGCTGGAGCCCTTATTATACATTTGGCTAACCTACAACGCAAATTTAATTCCCAGCCTCAAAGGTGTCAGCAGTAAAGGTGAGGGCATTGTTAGGAAAAGATTGGAATCCTGACAGGTGGGATGGAGATGTGTGGGAGAACCCTGAGGAGGCTGAGGATTTAGAATCCTCAGACTCTGAGGAATTTGATTCACCTGATAAATTAATCTCCCCACCCTCAGCAAACCCACCCTCCCCACCCTTGTCTGAGGAAACTAATCCCATTGAGGAAGAAAATCCTATTCAGCAAGAGGAAGCTGATGTCACTGAGGGCCCAGTTGTTTTACCTCTAGACCTATAACCAGGCTCAAAGCTAAGCAGGTCTCTAGAGGAGAGATAGAAAGTGTGGTCCATGAAGAGGTGCACTACATCAATAAAGAACTGAGTAAATTTGCTAATTCTTTCAAGCAGAAGTCTAATGAATATGTCTGGGAATGGATTTTAAGGGTATGGGATAATGGTGGAAGAAACATAAAATTGGATCAGGCTGAGTTTATTGACATGGGCCCCCTGACTGGAGATTCTAGGTTTAATAAGGAAGCTTGTGCAGTTAAAAAGGGTGTCAAAAGTTTATTTGATTGGTTGGCTGAGGTATTTATAAAAAGATGGACTACTAACAGAGAGATGGAGATACCTGATATCCCTTGGTTTAGTGTTGATGAAGGGATTTTAAGGCTCAGGCAAATTGCTATGCTCAAGTGGATTCACAGCGCAGCACCAAATCCTCCACAATGGGAGGGATCAGAGGACATGCCTTTTACTGATTTTATAACATGGAAAGTGTTAAGGTTCAGATAGCCCTGCGCCCTCAACAACAGGATCCCAAGGACTTCTCATGCTCCTGAGAAAAGGGAACAGAGCTGATAAGCACCCTGGTCTTTGAAGTCAAGAGAAGCAGACTTTTCTCTACTGTTTGGCCAACACAGCAGGCTTCCCCTTTGATCTCTAAAGAGGACAGGTTTTAACAGTCCTGCTCTCCCACTTCCCCCCAAATCCAAGTTTAAAAAAAATACATCTTTCTGCCTTATGCAGGAAGCAGAAGCCTCCCTTTTTAAAAAAGACCCCAGCTCAAGACCCGGGCAGACATTTTCACTGCCTGGAAGGGAATCTGTCCCCTGTGTTCCTTTGGTAATAAACCCTATTTTGATGGAGTTTTATCTGTGCCTCGGTGCCTCATCCATCATTCGCTCATTCTCCGCCAACTTTCTACCTATCAGATGGTGCCAAAACCCAGTTCTTACTTCAAGGGACCTGCCTGGACTTCTCCAATGCCACTAACTTGGCTTTCAGGTACACTTCTTTTCTCTCTCCTCCTCTCCCCAGCCCTCTGCTTTGCTCTCACCTCTTTCTAGCTCTCCTCAGTGGGAACACTCTGCCTTGCCTACTTCTTTTGATTTCCTTTCCCATTGATTTTCACCAATCCCAGACAGCACTGTGGTCTCCGTGATGGACCTGCTTCATCCGTTCCCTATCTCAGTTCCCCCACTGGCCACTCACCACCGGCATCTCGCCCTCTCCCTCCCTCCTTTGCCATGGGCCTGCAAGGTCTGCTGTCTTCCATCCTTTTCCTGTCTTTGTCCTCTTCCATTGCCTTTCTTCCTCACTTTACTGGGGATGATTTCTGATACCATTCAACCCAACACATACAAATGCTCTGTATCCTTCTCTTCTCTCTCCCCCTCCCATCCTAAAACTTTCTACTTCCTGCCATGTACCTGCCAGCCCACCACGTGTCTGACCTCCCATGCATGCTTTAAACCTGCATGACCCCAAGGCATATTCCCCTTCCCGTTATTCATCCCCTCCAGGCAGCTGCCAAAAGCCAAGACTGCCAGCTCGCCTGCCCTGGAAATTTTTTTCTTTAACATTCTAATTAAATGAAGTTTCCAGCTGGGCCCATTCTTAAGTTCTCTTATAAATTTGGCTAAAAACCCTTTAGGGGACTCTTTCTCTCCATTTTGACCCAACTAGCCTAAACCAGCTGGATAACTTTGCTGGAGCATTTAAAGAATTTCAGGTGGCTTGCCCCATTGACCACACACACACACACAAAAAGCTTTTTTTTTTTTCTCCTAAACTTTTTCTCAGGTGAAGGGGCTCAAACTTTGATCTTAGGCCCTCTTGGGCATCAAGCAACTGGTATTCAGATGCCTACTTTTCTAACTAGACCTAACCATTTTAAATTTCACTATACACAAAAGGTCACAGACACTGCTCAGTGAAGTCATATGCTTTGAGACCAACGAACACTAATTTATATGTCCTGTTCCTTCTGCTGCCTCATGAGTTCCTGAGAACTTGGCTTTAAATAAACAGCTACAATGGTTGGTGAGAAACTTGGATTGCTTTCATTTGCTTTTCTATTTGGGTCACATATACATATATATCTGAAGGTACTTTCTTCTTTAATATCAAGTCTAATCTACTGGTACCAGGGGTGCCTAGGATTCTCTTGCAATTTATTTTTGTTTTCATTTCTTGATGATGTCATAGAATAAACAATGCATTTCTAGTTCAAACTAAGGTAATAATGCCAAATTTACACAATGGAAATTTAAATTTTAACATCGTTTAGGGCCTGTTTCTAAAGGGGATTACCTTGAGTTTTAACTTCTTCTATGGTATATTTACTGTTTTTTTTAAAGATGATTGTTTTAATTTTACATTGTTTGACATAATTATGGATATTTTAAAAGAAATTATTTTTAGGTTTTGACATTGTTTTAATGACATCTTTACCTGGTAATATTAAAGGAATTATTTTGGATTTTAACATCTTTTGTATGGTATTTGCTAATTTCTAAAAATGACTATTTTAAATTCCTACTGTTTTACATACTGCATTTTCTAGTTTCTAAAGGAAACAAAGTTTTTCTAACCATTTGCCTTCAAGGTGCAAAGGGAGCTGACACCTTGTGATGACTAGACCTGTGAAGCAGATGAAAATTTGCTGTACTCCAGGGCCAAAATCTTACAACAGACTAAAAAGTAATAGTCTACTTGAGTGAAAGGCTTAAGATGCCAGCTTTACTGGTCTTAACTCCTCCCCTTTCTACATTGTGATTCTAAGCCTGTTTTTCTCTGAAATAGAGTTATTTCCCTCTCTGATACTCAGATGCTCTGTTTGCTTATGTTCCTGCCCCATCATTCCCTGAGTGCTTTCTAGTTATAATGTCACAGTAATATTAATTATATTGGTAAATTGTCACATGCTGTTTGAGCTCACTGAGACACTGACTCTGAAGATGGGTTTGGCCTTCCCACTTCAGACTCAGGTCTATTATCTCAAAATGTGTTTTCCACAACTTTTCCAGGTTCAAGCTGGCTCCTTGACCCTGTGGCAAGGAGGAAAACAACAAAACAGTCTAAGAGTAAAGGCACTATGCAGTTGAGAACTGCTAAGGTATAAATTAATTTCAACAGAGGGCATTACTGACTATAATAAAACTAGCTAATGGAATTATTTTCAGTACTATTTACATTTTATTTATTCTTAACCTAATCTGTTAATGTTTCCTTTTGTCCTTACTATCTCCTCTGATTTATGTTCTTAGATTGACAAAGTTTTATTAACTTCCTTCTGTTATTTAGCTCTTAAATGGAAACTTATATGGAAACTTA
>NW_008359075.1:1000263-1035856 GCF_000622305.1 Nannospalax galili
GGCGTTTTGGTTTGAAAATGATATATCAACCACATTCTCAACAAAGACTATATAACTTAATATGTATATACAGTCAACATAAATTTATGTTTCTTAAAATTAATTTACTGGTATCATATTGACTCTTAGCTGAGGTTTCATACAAACTAAAAATGTTAAATTAACACCAAAATATTTTTTTCAGGTCAAAATATTCTCTTTTTAATCTACAAAATGGTTCCTGGTACTAAAATATATAAATTTATTTTACGTAACCTCTCTCCCTAGTTTTCTCTCTCTCCCCCTCTCTCTCTCCCTTCCTCTCTCTCTCACCACTGCCCTTCTGGGGCTCTACCAAACCTCTACTAAACTACCACCCTTCTGGGGCTCATCTTCCCTCAGCCTCTACTAAATAAGCCTCAGGATCAACTTGTTCCAGAAGCTTCCCTCCCTTCTGGCTCACTGTGTTTTTTCTGCTTTTCTCCCATCCCATTGCTCATACTCTGTCTCCATCTACTGGCTGGTCATGTCATGCTCTCATTGCAGGGTTTTCCGCTCCTCTTGCTGCATCGACATCACACGTGTGTCAGAAACCCCTTTCCTTTCTCTGGACATAGGACACTATTTCCAGAGATAGGAACACACACTACTTCCTGTCTAGGACAGGATCTCGCCTTTCCTCTCCCTGATGATCTAATTGCAGAAATCCACCTTCTGGGACTTGTAAATTACTCGAAAATAATAAGTCGAACCCGAGAAACAAAAATGGACACTTTGTTTTGATGCCTGGTTCTCCTCGCTCTCATTTTGTATGACTGATTCCAAACCCCCTTTTCTTCTTACTCCCTCCCAGTCTTTCTCTCTTCCTCATCTTCTGCTCTTTCCTGCACAGACTCATGATCCTGCTTCCACTCTCTATGGAGAGAGGATTTTCTTTGTCTCCCATCTGCTCGGTTCTGTCTCTACCTCCTACCTGCTTGCTCGGCTCTTTCTCTATCTCCTCTTCAATCTGTACTTAATCTGTCACTATGGAAAACACCCACTCAAAGTCTCAGGGTCTCACACCCTTGCTTGTCTTCTTAAATCCTTAAAACAACTAGGATTTTTGGATAGATCAGACCAAAATGCCTGAAGTTCCTGTGCACCACTGCCTGGTCTCAGTACGAGTTAGATAATAACTCTGTTTGGCCAGACACTGGAAACTTAAACTTCAATATTTTGAGAGATTTAGAAAATTTCTGCCATTGTAAAGGCAAACGGTCTGAATTACCATACAGCCAAGCTTCCTTTGATCTCCCAGCTAATCCCTCCCTCTGGGTCCCATGTTCTTTCCTTTCCATCCAGTTCTTCTGGCTAAGACAGTTTCATAGGATCCCAACACACTAGGTGCCTCTGCCCCTCCCCCTCCCCCTTCCCCCTCCACCTCAGCTTTTGATCCTACCATAGCTAATGAACTGCCTCCAATTAGGACACATCCCCAAACTCCTCCTGCTCCCCAGCCTGAGTCATAGCCAAGTCCTCCCCATGCTCTCCCCTTGCTATACTCTCCTTTGCCTCCCATTCCAGGGCCCAACCCATCTCTCCTCCTTTCTCCAACTTGAATTCCCTCTCCATGCCACAACCTTCCCCCTCTCCAGTGCCACTCTAAGTACATCACCTGCTCTCCTTCTACTAACTCTCCTCTAAAAGAAAAAGCCAAAACCATAAACACCTCCTTGCCAAATATTCCCTAGTCTTCCCTATTCTGGCTTCTAGCTCAAATAACCTATTTATCCCTCCTGTATCTAACTTCTACTTTAATTCCAGACCCTGCCTCCGATATCCCTGCCCCTCCATGCCCTCATGGACAGGACACCCCTACCATCTCTTCCACTCTAACTGTTATAAAGTCTGAACAGGGTTATAGCACAGTTTTCCCTAATTGATTATGCCGGAGGTTGTAAACATCAATTTGATAATGTTTAACTATGTACCAATTGCTTTTTTCCATCTAAAGCAAGGTTTTCATGGACCTCTAAAGGTTTTCATAGACTCTCTAAACTACATAAGGTAAAAGATTTACCTATAAACTTACAAAACACAATATGTACATGGGTAATATTAATTTATTACATTTTCTTATGTATATAATTTAGATTCCATGTTCTTTTAATAAGAGGATACTACACACTACTTTCTTCTGAGTCAAACTACTACCATCTTCATGACTTCAGCTGTGTCCACTAATAAAAAATCATCACAATTAGACTTGTTGACTTGATTATCATTTTCTTTAATTAAAAGAGGAGGGGTAAACAGGGTCATTGGACCCTCACCTGAGTATCCAGCTGCTCTTCCAAGCCAACTCTGTGTAATTTGACCCTAATTACATGGGCTCCTGGACTTGGGAAAGACTAAAGTATATTATCTGAAAAAGGCTAGGAAGAGAAGGCTTGATCCATGCTGGGTTAAGGCTTTCCAATGTAAATACTCTCAGGTCACTCATATACCTCAGCAACCCCTCAGTCATCTCTATGAGAAAGCTCAATAAATTCACTGGTTTCCCAGAAAAACTTTAATGTAATCAAACATTGGTTTGATACTACAACCTAAAAAGGGGAAAAATATTGCTTAGTATCCCCAGGAAAAGGAGTCTCACAACAGATGAAAAATTTGTTTGCTAATATTATTGTGTCTCATGGTTATTAAAAAAGGAAAATGGAAAATTGGAGGATGTTGGAAGGAGATGAGAATGGAGACATTTTAAAAGAAGTATTTATGTATGAAAATTATGATGGCTGGATATTTCCAGAATTGACAGAGAAATGAGAAAGCTCGGTGGGTGATGAAGGTCTGTGTAGCGTTGTTACAATATAACAAGGATGAGACAAGGATAATGTGTAGACAATCTTAAAACGTCAAAGTTCGCAGCTTAGTCAACTAGTCTAAGGATGTCTAGTCAAGGTTTATTTAAGGATGTTTCCCAAGCTCTATCTACATAGCACATGGTAATTAATGTACCAGACTGGTGTAACTAACCTTGTTGGCTGTTTAATAGCCAAACTCTAAGGCCTATATTAATCTAGTCAAAGGGACTTACAGGGACAAATTTTTGTTCCTGGCCCTCCAAGGTCAAACAAGTTCCAGGGGCTACAGCGCATCTCTCAAAAGGTCCTGTCACTTTGGTGAATCACCTGTCCTCTTGTTCAGGGGGACCATGGAGACCCCAGAAGAGGAACTTGAGCCAGTGTCCAGTCTGCAAAGAGGAGGGTCAACACAGAGGAAACATTTCCTCCATGCTTCCAAGTAAAGCTCTGCTCAAGCAAGACCTTTTGACTTATCTTCACATTGATGGAACTGATAATAGAAAAGCCTGAGGTGCCAGGGGCTCCCCGCAAACCCATGTGACCCCAAAGGACCACATCCTCATACGACCTTAAGAGTAAAAATAAATTGGTTTATTTGGGCCAACAGTATGGTCTTAAACACCCAAAAGGAAAGTACAACCAAAATTAAAGTCATCAGTATATTTTAAGGGTTCAAGGGATTATACAGCCCAGACATTAGATGTACATTCTTATGTTATTTAGGCAATTATCTCTCATTGATGATTTTGTTCATAATAAGACAATGTTACTCAGATATGGGACTTCAAATCTTGGTCTACAATACTGTAGTGCCCACTTACAGCTAATAGAGGCAACCCACAATTGTTCTAGCGTTTTCTCACCCTATCTAGAAGCCTTTGAGAGGTAACTGACACTGATTCTAACCACTCCAACAGCTATCAAAAATGCCTGAAAACAAATCCTGAGTCCATCGCTCTCGAGGTCAGCCGTGGCAGAAGAAGAGCAAAATGAAAAATGAGCTATTACCTTAGTGCTAACCAATGCTCCTTGCCTCTTCAGATATTTTCAGGAACAAAATCCAAAAACTCTTACCAATTTTAATCAGTTGTTACTTTCCTTCCCTCCATATGTATATGAACACCTGTCAACCATTGAGGACCCTGCTGAGATGCATGAAGAGGGAACCCCTGCTGTCTGACCCCTAATCCAGCCCCCCCACATCGACCCTGTCCAGCAGGAAGTAGCAAGATGACAACAACGCCCCCTATCCTATAACACAAAAGGCTGGAATGTTAAGGTTCAGATAGTCCTGCCCCCTCACCAACAGGATCCCAAGGACTTATGCTCCTGAGAAAAGGGAACAGAGCTGATAAGCACCCTGGTCTTTGAAATCAAGAGAAGCAGACTTTTCTCCACTGTTTGGCCAACACAGCAGGCTTCCCCTTTGATCTCTAAAGAGGACAGGTTTTAATAGTCCTGTTCTCCCACTTCCCCCCAACCCAACTTTAAAAAAAAAATACATCTTCCCACCTTCTGCAGGAAGCAGAAGCCTCCCTTTTTAAAAAAGACCCCAGGTGAAGACCCAGGCAGACATTTTCACTGCCTGGAAGGGAATCTGTCCCCTGTGTTCCTTTGGTAATAAACCCTATTTTGATAGAGTTTTATGTGTGCCTTGGTGCCTCATCCTCCATTCGCTCATTCTCTGCCAACATTTTACCTATCAGAAAGTACTGAGAGACACCAGAACATTTGAAGAGTTTTGTTTTTCCTCTTTTCCTTATGCCGAATCTTATACTTGGAAATGCTGCTGCTCAATTGCATAAATTAAATGTAAATATAGTAAGTGTAACAGGATCATGGAGTAGGGGGTCAGGTGGAAGTACTGAATTACCAAAGACAAGGTGAGCTTACTTATTGTAATGGGGGGCAAAGGCAAAGCAATACCTACAATGGCATGACTCAAATGGACCTGTGGTACTGGCTAATCAATCATGGTGTTTCCAGGGACCACATACATAAGAAGCCTACTAAGTTTTTATTTGATCTGTATAAGCAGGAAAGGTATAGGACGAATGACAGGAAGTCAGTATTAGATCATAGCAATAGAGAATCTTGCTCAGTCAACCAATTTCCAGACGAGACAGTTTACAGATCCAGATTCCCTTGAATGAAGGGAAGGCTGGGTGCCCATGAGGAGGGACCTTGTTAAAGTACCAAAGATTTATGCTGTTTGCCTCTCACCCATCCTTCCTCCGGAGGCCTGCAGCCTTTTACTAGAGTAACTGTACATTGGGGGAAAGGAAGTAATCAGACTTTCTGTGGCCTACTGGATACTGGTTCTGAGTTAACACTGATTCCATGAGACCCTAAAAAGCATTGTGGCCCTCCAGTTAAAGTAGGGGCTTGTGGCGGTCAGGTGATAAATGGAGTTTTGGCTGAACTCCAACTGACAGTGGGTCCCTGAACTCATCCTGTGGTTATTTCCCCAGTACCAGAATGTATAATTGTGACAGATATACTTTGGAATTGGCGGAATCCCCACATTGGTTCCCTGACCTTGGAGTGAGGGCTATTATGGTTGGAAAGGCCAAATGGAAACCACTGGAATTGTCTCTGCCAGGGAAAATAGTGAACCAAAAACAGTATCGCATCCCTGGAGGGATTGCAGAAATTAGTGCTACCATCAAGGATTTGGAAGATGCAGGAGTGTTGATTCCCACCACATCTCCCTTTAACTCTCCTATTTGGCCAGTGCAGAAGACAGATGGGTCATGGAGAATGACAGTCAACTATCGAAAACTTAATCAAGTAGTGACTCCAATTGCAGCTGCTGTACCAGATGTGATTTCCTTACTTGAGCAGATTAATATGTCTCTTGGTACCTGGTATGCAGCAATTGATTTGGCAAATGCTTTTTCTCCATACCGGTTCATAAGGACCATCAGAAGCAATTTGCTTTCAGCTGGCAAGGCCAACAGTATACCTTTACTGTTCTGCCTCAAGTGTATATTAACTCTCCAGCATTGTGCCATAACTTGGTTTGAAGGGATCTTGATTGCCTGACTCTTTCATAAAATATCACACTGGTCCACTATATTGATGGTTAACACCACTGATTGCATCCAGTGAGCAGGAGGTAGCAGACAGTCTGGACTTGTTGGTTAAGCATATGTGCATGAGAGGATGGGAAATAAATCCAACCAAAATTCAAGGGCCCTCTACCTCAGTGAAATTTCAAGGCGTTCAGTGGTGTGGGGCATGCAGAGACATCCCTTCTATGGTGAAGAATAAGTAGTTGCATTTGGCCCCTCCCTCCACCAAGAAAGAAACACAACCTTGGTGGGCTTGTTAGGATTCTGGAGGCAGCACATTCCTCATCTGGGTGTGTTACTATGACCCATATATCAAGGGAATCGGAAGGCAGCTACCTTTGAGAGGGGCCTGGAACAGGAAAAGGCCCTTCAACAGGTCCAGGCTGCTGTGCAAGTTGCTCTGCCCCTTGGGCCCTATGATCCAGCAGACCTGATGGTGCTTCAGGTATCAGTGGCAGATAGAGATGCTGTTTGGAGTCTCTGGCAGGCCCCCATAGGGGAATCACAGCGGAGGCCATTGGGATTTTGGAGTAAGGCTTTGCCTTCATCTGGGGACAACTATTCTCCCTTTGAGAGATAGCTCTTTGCTTGCTATTGGGCCTTAGTGGAAACTAAACATTTGACAATGGTCCACCAAGTCATCATGTGACTGGAGTTGCCCATCATGAGCTGGGTGTTATCTGACCCCTTAAGCCATAAAGTAGGCCATGCACAGCAATAGTCCATTATCAGATGGAAGTGGTATATACATTATTATCCTCAAGCAGGCCCAGAGGGCACAAGCAAGTTACATGAAGAAGTTGCCCAAATGTCTATGGTTCCTACTCCTGTTCTCAAGCATGTACCTATGGCTTCATGAGGTGTGCCCCATGATCAGTTGACTGGGGAAGGGAAGACTAGGGCTTGGTTTACAGGTGGTTCTGCACTCTATGTAGGCACTACTCAGAAGTGGACAGCTCCAGCATTACAGCCAATTTCTGGAACAACCCTGAAGAACACTGGGGAAGGAAAGTCTTCACAGTGGGCAGAACTTCGGGCAGTGCACATGGTCGTGCATTTTGCTTGGAAGAAGAAATGGCCAGAAGTGCGATTATATACTGATTCATGGGCTCTAGCCATGGTTTGGCTGAATGGTCAGGGACTTGGAAGGAGCATGGTTGGAAAATTTGTGAGAAAGACATCTGGGGAAGAAATATGTGGATAGATCTCTCCAAATGGGAAAAAGATGTGAACATAGTTGTGTCTCATGTAAATGCTCATCAAAAAGTGGCTTCAGCAGATGAGTTCAATAATCAAATAGATCCAATGACCAGCTCTGTGGATTGTCAGCCTCTTTCTTCAGCTATCCACGTCATTGCTCAATGGGCCCATGAGCAAAGTGGCCATGGTTGCAGAGATGGAGGTTATGCATGGGCTCTACAGCATGTACTCCCAGTCATGAAAGTTGACCTGGCTATAGCTGCTGCTGCGTGCCAGATCTGCCAATAGCAGAGAACAACACTGAGCCTCCGATATAGCACTGTTCCCCGTGGTGACCAGCCTGCAACCTGGTGGCAGGTTAACTATATTGGACCACTTCCATCTTGGAGGGGACAGCATTTTGTCCTTACAGGAATAGACAATTATTTTGATTATGGTTTTTCCTTTCCTGAACATAATGCTTCTGCCAAAACTACTATCTAAGGAGTTACAGAATGCCTTATCCACCATCATGGTATTGCACACAGCATCACTTCTGACCAGGGAACTCACTTCACGGCCAAAGAAGTATGACAGTGGGACCATGGTCATGGAATCCACTGATCTTACCATGTTCCCCACCATCCTGAAGCAGCTGGATGGATAGAATGATGGGATGGTCTCTTAAAGTCACAGTTACAGTGCCAATTAGGTGGCAATAGCCTGGAGGGCTGGGGCAGGGTCCTCCAGAAAGCAGTGTATGCTTTGAATCAGCATCCAATATATGTGACAGTTTCTACTATCCCAGGATTCATGGGTCTAGGGATCAAAGGATGGAAGTGGGAATGATTCCACTCACTGTCACCCCTGGTGACCCACTACGAAAATGTCTGCTTCCTGTACCCTCAACTTTGCACTCTACTGGCTTGGATGTTTTGGTTCCAGAGGAGAGAATGCTTCTGCCAGGAGAGACAACAAACATTCCATTGAACTGCAAGCTAAGATTTCCCCCTGGATACTTTGGGCTTCTGATGCCCTAAAGTCAGCAGGCTAAGAAAGGAATAACGGTATTTGGAGGGGTGATTGACCCAGACTACCAGGGGAAAATTGGACTGGTTCTCCATAATGGAGGTAATGAAGATTATATCTGGAAGGCAGGAGATTCCTTAGGGCAACTTCTGGTGTTTCCATGTCCTGTGATTAAGGTCAATGGCAAACTGTAACAACCCAATCCAGACAGCACAACAAATGGCCCAGACCCTTCAGGGATGAAAGTATGGGTCAGTCCTCCAGGGAAAGCTCCAAGACCTGCAGAGGTGCTTGCTGATGGTGGAGGAAATACAGAATGGGTAGTAGACGAAGGTAGTTACAAATACCAACTTAGGCCACGTGACTAGTTGCAGAAATGGGGATTGTAGTTGACATGAGTATTCTTGTCATATTTGGTTAAGAATAGGGTTTGCATGTATACACACATGTTAAGCAGATACTTGAGTTGTTCTTTTATTGAATGTTTAATTGAGATAAGTATTAACTGGTTAAGTTTTGTGAACCTCTATGATTATATTGGGTTATGAGACACTAAAGGACTAAGCATTCCTAGAAGACCTTATCACCTACTCTAAGACATATAATGCATTGGTCATTGTATGATGGGATAGTTATATCATGTTAGGTGAAATTATGACCTCAACATTGTTTTCATTTGAAAATTAAGCATGACATAGAGAGATGCTATTGGGTGTCAAGATGACATGGGGTGGATTTGTGATAGTTAATCCTGAGTGTCAACTTGACTGGATCTGGGATTAACTGAAATGAAAGAGATCTTCTTGATTGGATCATCTGAAGCTGGAAAACACGCCCTAAATGTGGGTGGTACCTTCCGATGGCAGCCTGTATAAAAGACCATGGCAGAGGAGAACACCTGGCTTCTTGCTGCTTGCCTTCTCTCTCACTGGTGAGTTCGTCTTGCTGCTGTAGACTGAAGACTAGCTGATCTTTTGGAATTTGTCAGACCTTCAGTGCCAGATTGGGACTACTGAGACATCTAGACTCGTGCACTGAGTGACTTCAGATTCTAAGCCTCTCCACTGTGGTGCAGCCATTGGTGGACTACTCAGTCTATTCTGTGAGCTAAGCTGATAAATCTCTATACACACACACACACACACACACATCTATCTATCTATCTATCTATCTATCTATCTATCTATCTATCTATCTATCTATTCATTCTACTGGTTCTATTTCTTTCAAGACCCCTGCCTAATACAGCGACTCTGTGCCTTGAGACCCTTGAAGAGCTCTGTCTGCTGAGTCAAACCTCCCCCACAGCCACTTGCTCAGACCCTGTGCAGCTGAGCTCAGGGGACATGCCCACCATCCTGAGAATTTATCCTCACGTCTTTTTATTGTCTCTCTCCTGGCCCCATTTCAAGAGCTGGGTCTGTCAGCACTAAATGCACCTGTCCTCTCTAACATGTCACCTTCAACTATAATTGGATCTTGAAACAGTCATTTCATAAAGAGGAAAAAATCAGGGATGCTAAGAAAAAAAAAATGTTCTAGGTTTGGTATCAGAGACGTGGTTCAGAAGTTAAGAGGACTTCTGTTTTTGCAGAGGACCAGGATTCAGTTCCCAGGACCCAAATGGTAGCTGAAAACCACCTGCAACTCCAGCTACAGGGGACAAATACCCTATTCTGGGCACTGAAGACATGTGGTGCTAAACTCTCATACACATAATATGAAAATTAATGTTTTAAAATATTTTCTAGGTTTAACTACTAGAAATAAGTACATTGCCATTCTTTTAGCTCCATTGCATTTTGTTTAGATTCAGCAAAACCAACTTTTTCTTAACAAACAAATGGCTGTAAGCTATAGCATATTTGCAATATTTATATATATTTTTCTCTTTCCATGTATCTTACAATCTTATGGAAGGTATTTACTATAGGAAGCAAGACATTTATAATTTTTTTATTCTAAGAAAAATATCTTGTTCTCGTCAATCTCCCTGTAGCCTTGCAGTCATGAGCATATTATATACACAGAAATATAGTGTAAGACATAGTGCAAGAATTAAAAAAAACACGTGTTAGTGCCACTACAATGACCATTGCATGAAAATATAGATCCTGTGAATTAATGATTAGAGTCTCCATAAATTTAATGGGAAGCAAACTTAGGCTTGGTTGTGTTAGTGACAAAGTGTAAAGGAAAAAAAAGATTCTATCACACCCCTCTACTGATTTAAAAAGGCCCTAGGTATCTTGATCCCATAGCTAGAAGCAGAATAAATTAAGAAAATGTAGTATAGCACTGACTGAGATGAAATCCCATGGAATGTGTAAATGACATAACAGGTAGTGAAATAGAGGGGCTAGGAAGGAAGAACACAAATAGCTGGAGGTAGACCAAGTAAGATCTGAGAAAACAGGTGTCACAATGGAGCACTGATAAGCTAATACCTCACGGTTCTACTGTGAGTCTGTCAACATCATGGAATTATACTTCAGTATTTTCTGCAGCTGAAAATTTGGTAAAACTGGATGTATGAGTAGAAAAATGTGTGTTCCTAACTAAAAGGGAGTGTAGAAGGAAGCAGGACCTGGCTCTGGGAATATAATGGAGAAAGGATGAAAGAGGAAACATTTACCAAGAGGCAGGATTGGAAAAGGACCAGCTTCTTTCTTTTTCCTTAGGAGGTATAATATGCATTTTAAAATTTTTATTTATTATTTTATTTTATGTGTATGCATGTATTGCCTGCATGTATTTTTAAAATTATAAGTAAGAAAACCACAGTACAGAAGTGCTGTCTATCTGAATCTTGTAATTCACTCATCCATGCTTTTGTTATACATTGATTTTTACGGTACAATTTCTTGAGATAAATGTCTCAAATTTTGAAATGAAACAAATGTGACTGATTTTTAATAATATTTATATGGGTCATGATAACCTCATCAAGGTGTTATGTGAGGCATTTAATTCCCTTTAACATTTTATGTATTTATTTAGTGGGGTGTGTGTGTGTGTGTGTGTGTGTGTGTGTGTGTGTGTCTACAAGTGTGTGCATGCACTGCAGTGTGCCTGAGAATGTTGGGGACAACTTGTGCAGGCTACTTCTCTCATTCTACCATGTGGATTCTGGGAATCAGAGTCAGGTTGTCAGGCTTGGTAATAAATATATTTACCCACAGAGACATCTTGCCAGCCTATGTATTTTATATAAATCACTGTTCACTGTTAAATATAAATCCACAGGTAAGAAATGTATACTAAATCACAAATATTTGTTTCATTGGGCACATGGAATTTCAATCATCACTAAGTATAAAAGATTAAGATTTATTTCCTTATTGGATACTAATCAGATCTTAGTTTAATTCAGCATTATTAGCCTAACATTCCTGATTAATTTGTCTATAAATACCCATTTCATCAAATGTGCTTGGAACCAATATTAACATCTTATTTCCTCATTACTCATGGGTTGAATAAAATTTTACAACACTTTATATTTGTGAAAGACTTAAAGACGAATACACAATAAAAGAGGTACGATTAGATGACTGCCCCAACAAACTTCCCCTTTGTTCTTAGTAGAGGAAATTAATATGTATACAACACTAAATGAAAAATAAAAATAGTTGTAAGAGTGGAATTGGAAGCGAGAGATATGGTTCAATTGGCAAGAGCACTGGCTGTGTAATCATGAGGAACTCCATTCAAATCCTCAGGTTCCTGTAACAAGCAAGGCATAATTGTGCATGCGCCTGTAACCCAGCACTACAGGAAGCAGAGTCCAGAGGATCACTGGGACTTGCTGATTGCCTGCCTAGCTCCAGGGACATTTAGAGACACTGTCTCAAGAAAGGCAAAGAATCGTGGAGGGGATCACCTCACTGCTGCCTCTGGATTCTACATGTGTAGAGCCACACACACATGTGCACATGCGCTGCACACATATACCCACACTCACACACTAAATACATACATACAGGCACCACACTTATACACATACAAAATTTGCACACACACATACAAAATGTACTTTAAAAGTGTGTAAAAGGAGCAGAGCAGAAAAAAGAATTATAAAGCTGGGGCTGGAGAGATGGCTCCGTGGTTAAGAACACTGGTTGGTTTTGAAAAAGACCAGGGTTCAAATCCCAGCACCCACATGGCAGCTAACAACTGTCTGTAACTCCAGTCTCAGGGTACCCAATAGCCTCTCCTGACCTCCACAGGCATTGCATGACACAGGTGCGCTTGCCTACATGCAGGCAATACACGCATACACATAAAATAAAATAAAAAACATATCATAAAGCTAAATTTGAGACGAATATTGAAAGTTGAATAATATTAGGAAAAGAGAAAATGTGACAGAAAGACACGCTAAACATTGATGAAAAGATTTAGAAGTGACAAAGGATTTAAACCTAGATTTTTCTGACTTCCAGGCTCTTATTTGCTTTATTTTTCTTTCTACAAGATCTATTTTTTTTTTCTGTTTTAGAAGACTTGAAATTCTATTAGCCATCTTTATCTTTTCATTGTATCCTGGTTACCAAGTACTGTATACATGCACATACACAGCACTAATGCAAATAAATGAACCCTGTAGGGGTATTCCTGCTCAGGAGGGAACAGTATGCTTCTGTATTCTTGGTGTGGAGTGGGAAGGCATGAGCTACAGAAGTTATTATATTATTAATAGAAGTTATTATAACATACTCCATAGGTCAAGGAAACAGGAAATACTCATCTGAATGCATCAATACAATATGAGACTTTACTGGCAAGTGAATACTGTAAATACTCTGACATTTTTATGGCAGAATGAAGTAGTTCAGAAAGGACTTTGTTTAAAAGGGATTTCAGGAAAGGAATAAAAAAATTGAAGATTTAGAAGATGATAGGTTGGAAAAACCAGAGATGACCTCATCTGCTAACCGAGATAAATCCAGTGCTCTATCATCTTTCAGACTTGTTTTAATGGAAAAGGGACCCCTAATTTTAGAGATGAAGTGATTTAAAAAAAATATTCAGGAAATATTTTTCAGCTTTGGCCAGGCATTGGATAACCTTTTTAAAGTGGGCTTTCCTGGACTATGAAGCATGATTTAGTATGTCAGAAGATCTAGTGACTGAAACACGGGTGTTTTCCTTCTATCCCAGCTTCAGGCAATGGGCTCGAGTCTCATCTCCACTCAAGTCTGTCACTGTGATACACACACCTTAAAGACAGCTTTTGGGAGTATGAACAGATGCCAAATAAACGTTGGCCTTGTTTAGTTGTTTTTGAAGCTATGTTAGTTATCAGTTTGTTTTGTATTCTTAAGTGATGCAAGCTATCCTCAGCTTGTACACAAACCATACATTTTGACTTATTTATAAAATTATCTGTGGGCTGGAGAGATGGATCAGAGGTTAAGAAAACTTTTTGTTTTTCCCGAAGATACAGGTTTGATTCTCAGCACACACATGGCAGCTAACAACTTTCTGTAACTAAAACTCCAGGGTATCCGATGCCCCCTTCTGGCCTCCACAGTCCCTTCATGAATGTGGTTCACATGCATACATGTAGGCAAAACATTCATACAATGAAAAAAAAATAAGTGAATTTTTAAAAGTAATGATTTAAGTTATAAAATTTTAGGCCATCTGCATTTCTCTGAACAGAAGAGAAATAAATTAAAGATAACATTTTTATTGTTAATTTTAAATGTTAGACCCTGGTTCTTTTTGATGTTTTCCTTTGTATTTCTCAAAATGCATGTTTAAACAAAAATGATATTATATCTGAATATCCTGCTTTATTTACTTTTCATCCTGCACACCAGATTGTTTCATGTGTTGATGTACACGTATAATATCAAGCTCGATAAATAGATGAATGTGCTACAGATTTTTAAACCCACTCTTGACGGCTGCCTATTGATTTCCTTTCCAATCTTTTTATTCTAAGAGAAACATTCTATGATTGACAATATAGAGCTGAGAGATATTTGAAAACATTTGATCTAAAGCAGTTCTTCTGACAAATCATTATTACACTCATATATATGTTTTTCTACACATTAAAAAATATTTTGAGACAGGGTCTCACTATGTAGCTCTGGCCTGCCCTGCAACTTACTTTTAGACTAGGCTGAACTTGATCTCAGAGAGGACCCTGCCTCTGCCTTCCTAGGATTAATGCATGCACTACCATGCCTATCTCTTCCACATTTTTTTTTGAAAATTTAGTACATGTTTTCCCCCTCTCTCTCTCTCTCTCTTTCAGACTGCGTTTGCATGTCTGTCTGTCTTCTCTGCCTCTGTCCCTGTCTTATAAGTAATACTGTGATATAAGGACTTGAAATATATATGGTATATGATAATCATCTAAGAAATTATAGTTGAATAAATGTAATTATAGATAGTTCCCTATTTTCTCAATAGATTAAAATAGTACCATTTTTAACCGAAATACTTGAATACCTCACAGAAGCAATGTTGGACTGGATTTTGCCTCCAATTGATAACGATTTCAGAGATTTATAATTCTTCTCAGTTTTTAAAATTTAAAGGTGATGAATAAAGTATTCAAAAGAAAGTTAGAGCAAACCACATTCAAATCTATGTTCAAGCCTATGATAAAGCACAGAGTGATCATAGATATTTCTGTGCTGTGTGATACACATATGTGGATTTTCTCCTACTAACGTGCTGTCCCTCAACTTTTCAAAGTATGATATGTATGATAGCCATATCAAGTTGTGATGTCTGGGCTGGGGTATAGCTCAGTTGATAGAATAGTTTCCCGACATGCAGGAAGCCCTGGGTTCACTCTCCACTGTGGTATAAATCTGTGTGTGGGGGACATTCATGTAGTCCCAGCACTATGGTGTCAGCGGCACAGGATCTTAAGTTCAAGGCTATCCTTTGCTGTATAGTGAGTTTTAGTCCTGTCTAAGCTATATGAGAATTTGTCTCAAAGAAAACAAACAAATAGCAACAACAGAAAAAAGAAGCGCACAAAAATTCTAGTTTTCTATTAAGTAGTCTCTATGAATCTCTAACAAAACATTTGTCAGTGTTGCAAAGCACTCAGATTGTTCTATAAGAAGCTAATGATGACCACATGGCATACTTCGCTTTCCGTATGCATCTAGGAAAACCTAACTATTTAGCATCCTTAGAACAAACTTAAGAAAATGTTTCATAAAATGTGATCATTACATTTTATGGGCAATCTTTTGACCCTACCTAGGTGGTCGTTAATGTCCACTGATAATTTCACTGGATTTAAAAGCACCTGGGACTTACACAATATATATATGTGAGGGAGGTATTCCAGAGAGGGTTAGCTGAAGAGGAAGACCCCACCTGAACTCTGAAGCATTTTGACATCTTCCCATAAACTGGGTGCCCGGGCTGAATAAAAAGGAGTGAAAGGAGAAAAACCCTCTACTTCCTGCTTGGCACCATGGACCAAGTTGTTCTCAGTGGTATACCTTCTACACTGTGGTGGGTACACCTCTGCATTCTGAGCCAGAATCCATCCTTCCATACATAAGTTGCTTCTTGTCTGGTGTTTTGTCAAAGCAATTAGAGAGTGACTAATGCTCACTATTTAGCACGTTTTGTGCGGTAATGATTATTATAGTCCTAGAACGATCTAGGTTGAATTTCAGTAAGATATAGTATCAAATATGAGATAGCAGATTTGTAAAATATTGCTTGAAAGATTTAATTTTAATTAAAGGGTTTAATAATTTCAACAATACGGAGGTATATAAATGGAAGAATATAGAATATAATTCCTCTCTTACTTTAAGACTAAAGCTCTGGAAATAACTCATGTTAACAGATGCTGCTGCTTTTCCTCATGCTTCCAGGAGCATGAATTTTTTTCTTTTAATTTTTATGCAAAAATATGAATATACTAAAATTATTTTTCTCTAACTTGCTTTTATTTTTTAACTTATCATTTTTACCATTTAAAGATAATTCCTATAAATCCAACTTATGAAGAGCATAAATAGTTGAGATGAGGAATATGTGCTTCTTTCAGTCAACCACATTTTTTTTTAATATTCAAATTGGTACCAATTGCTAACCTACAATGAGAAGAGTACAGTAAATGTGCTTTGAATATATCAGTAACCACAGGACAGTCACATCTGTGTTATTTTGCTAAAAATATAGTACAGCTGTCAATATATTACTAACAAATAGCGAAATGGGTAGCCATTTTTTTAAAATGCATGTTTTCTCTCAGGATTGTCTCTTATGCTCCTGTTTTGCTAGTTCCATGCCCTCTCCTCTCTCCCACTCTGTTTCTTCTCCCTCTGCCTCCTTGGTTCTTTCCATTCTTTGTATTTTCTTTTTCTGTTTTATTTTTCCTTGCATCTCTTCTTTACTTTTCTTTTATAATAACTTTAGGAAAAGCTGAAGTCCTCTGCAGAGTTTTGAATAAGGTTGCAAGAAATCAAAAGTATCTTACTTGTTTACTACAATATTTTATCCAAATACTGCTACAAAACAGAATAAATGCCACAAGATATAGAATCTAATATAGTAGCAAAGTAGATATGACGTATCAGAGACTGGTTAAATCACCCTTTTAATGAAAATTATAAAAGTAGAATTAACATCTAATAGGGTCTGCTGGAATAATGGGCAGATTTAGTTGCTTGACTAAAGGAACCTGGCTTCCCAAGACAGTATATATTTTCATATTTATATGACACTAGTATAATTATTGACCTTCTCCTATCCTCAGTTTATTCTCTGTAAATGAAGAAAGATGACCATCATTACCCTCAATTTAAAGTTAGATAATATCTGTCACAATACATGTGATGACATTGATGTAAAACCATTTCTGACTGCTCCTAAATGAAAAGAAAAAGATCATAAAAATCTAATTTTTTCAGGAGAAAAAATAAATGCTTAAAGGTTACCCCTCACTTTCAAAATGTATATAAGACCAAAACACTATATATCTTTTTTTAATGTTTTGTACTGAAATTTTATGCAATTCTTTAGGGTATATGCCAATGTTGAATTTTTTTGTATGTTTACTGTATATTTTTGTATTTTGCCATTTTGAGATGGGGTCTCCCAAGTTGGCCTGGAACTAGTTTTATAGACCAGGCTAACTTCAGTCTTCAAGATGTCCACCTGCCTCTGCCTCCTGAGTGCTGGGATTAAAGGAGTCTGCCCCCACACCTGGCTTCAATGCTCCTTTGGATGACCTGTTTCTTTCTTTATTCTGATAAATAATTGTCATCATATAAGTACAAAATGAAGCACTTTTCAATTAAATGAACTAAAAGAAATGTCAGTAAAAGCCATATTACATTATATTTGTGCCTAACTGGTTTTATTAATCCAGATATTAGCGTTCTAAAGATCAATTTAAGCATTCAATGATTAGTGTTGAATTATATTACATGACAGATCATTTACTGTGTCTATAATACTAAGAAAACACTATGAAGATTTTCCTCTTGAGCTGACAGTTTAATGGAAGAAGCGTATAATAGTGTGATATATAAATATATGTTTTAGCAGTTTTGATCGACAAACAAATAGGGCAAAAGTTTGTTCCAGATTAATAGTCAAGAGATAAAAGATGAATACTCTCAGGAAATTGTAGAAGAAATATAGTTTCTCCTAAATTCTCCCAAGTGGCCACTGGTCATTCCAATCAAAGCATCAGAAGAGTGAGGGCTAGCTGGTGTATGCTGAGAACAACAACAAAGAGACTATGTGTCCACAAGTTGGAAGGGAAAGACAAAGAGCTGAGCTTGTCCTCTGACTGATGTATATATACCTTGGCACATGTATGCCTAATTCATACATATTAGCATGCATTCCCCTGACAGCAACACATCATATCTATGTACATACAAAAATAAATAAATACATATATTATTTGTGTCTGCAATTGTGTTTTAAAATATTCTCCATTTTATTTTTATTTTTATATGTATGAATGTATTGCTTGTGTGTGTGTGTGTCAGTGTACCTGTCAAGCAATACCCGTGAAGGGCAATGAATTCTCTGGAACTGGGGATATGAATGGTTGTTAGCTGCTATGGAGGTGCTGGGAATCACACCTGAGTCCTATTGCAAGAGCAGTGCATGATTTTAACTGCTGAGCCACCTCTCGAGTCCCATGTCTACATTTTGTATCTGATAACACCTGGATATATGGCTGTGAATGTAAGCGGTCTTTATTGGTCTTAAAGGCATGACAGGAAGAAATACAGTGGAAACTATTGTAAAATGTAACAGTAGTTGACCACCCTCCATGTTCATTTGATTATGTACATTATATAACACAGGCTGAATATACACTGCTTATCATTAACTGAAACTCTTCCTATCCTTTAAGAGAACTCAAAGTTCAAGGTATAAAAATTCTATTTTGCTTACTTTTGCAATGCAGAGACTGGAATGCCTGAAAGAACACCTTAAAGAAGGAAAGTAAATTTGGGCTCAGAGTTTCAGAGGGCTCAAGCTCTGGTTGCTTGAGTGTAGAACTGTGTTCTTGGGCAGAAGAGGGCAATGGTGGGAGATTCTACTTCATCTCCTGGCTTACAGGAAACAAAACGAAGAAGGGACCAGGGACACATACAACCCTTAAGGACATGTCACTGGTGATTTCTATCCTCCAGGTAGGGCTTACAGAAGTTTCTAGAACCTCTCTAATTGATGGCAAAAACTGAGATGGCATCCCATTCAACATCTACTCAACGTATGAGTCTGCAGTTGACATTTAATATTCAAACATATTAAATGTTCTATATATTTTTTGTAGGATCTTTTTGTGTACTTTTGATGGGTAAAGGTCTTTGTTTCTGTGAACTAATTGAACATCTGCAGGCCTCTTTAATATTTTCTTGCACAAAAATGCAATAACTCCAAGATTTCATGGAATGACCACAAGTCTGGAAGTTCAGTAGTACCCATTTGTTCAAAAATTGCCTTTGAAGTGGAAATGGACCCTATTCACCAGAGGCTATCTGAACAAACAGGAATGGCAGTTGACTTAAAATTGGAGACATTTTTGACCTAAGCTCCAGAATTATTTGTCTTTGTGGAGTATAACCTTTCTAGTGAGAAAATTCATCCAGTTTATCAAATTATAGACTAGCAGTTTGCTTTGTGAGCAAAGGGATTTGGGGTTTTAAAGGATTTTTCTAGGTTACCTGGTGAATTGAACATATTTCTCTGAGTATATTTCCTAAAGAAATGGAACTCACTTTTCAGAACTGTGCATTTTTTTTCCTCTAAAACCTTTCATGAAAATATTACTAGTATTTAGATACTGCTTTTGATTTTTCACATGATTAAAGTTATACTAAGTCTTTCCCAGTCCTGTAAACAATTTACTTCACTACAGAACAAAGAAGTTTGAGGAAAAACTAATATTAATTTTGGAGAGATACCAAACTCAAAATGAAAGTGGATGGTAGTGTTTCATCTGACTAGAATCTACTTTGCTTCTGAGAAGCTAAACATACTTAGTCTTTAGCTCTCAGAACTGAATGTCATTTGTATGTACAATCAACCAGAAATTCTACTTGAGTTTCCAGAAATCTATATTCTTTGCCTTGTGAGGTAAGTCCTAGTTTTCACCTCTATGAAATGAAAGTACTAAATGGAATAACTAAAGTTATTGTAAGACTAGTGTTATCATTTGTCACTTTTTAGGGTATGGGATAGTGTATTCTTGCCATAAACTATATTTTCTGCAAACCTTGTATCTAGCTTAGCCAAGAAACTTAACTGTTTTTGGATTCAAATGACTTTCTAACCATGTACTTATTTTGAGATACTTCTTTCTCCTTAAGTCACCAAGCATACTCATACTATACAAAAAATGAAGACACATTACTGATAATAAACAAATTCTGAAAACTATTTTTTGTGGCTCAAAATCTGGATTTTTGCTTAAGTAATTCATTTTGAAATTTTAATTATCCTAAATAATATTTTTGTCTGGGAATGTGACTCAATTGGTAGTTTGTATAGAAGATGAAATCCTAGATTTAAGCCCCATATTCAGAAACCAGGCATGGTGGTAAATATCTTAGTCCCAGCACAGGGGAGGTACAGAAAGGAGGATCAGAACTTCGATTTCATTCTCAGCTATAGCACATGCTTATCTTCTGCAATACAGATTTCAGTGGCACCTAAGAAGTAAATATAAACTGTCACACACATATGAGAAATAATAAAGTGCTCAGAAATGAGTTTAAATCATTTGAATGAGAATTCATTCAAAGTTTTACACATTTTCTATTTCTAAGTAGCCTCTGTCAGAGCACCACCCTCCACCCCAGCTGCGGGTTTTCAACATGATACCTTCACAAATAAGCAGCAATCAGAGGCAAATGGAGACAATGGAAGAGATGGATCTATTCTGCTTTAGAGACCATCTCTTGTGATAAGCAGTGTTGAATCCGAGAATCAACATGAAGGCACAAATTGTGCTGGTTCTGCAGCTTTGCCTTCTTTAAGCCCTGGAGGGATATGACACGGCTGCTGACTGTTAGTTTCTAAGTGTTGGCCTAGTCCAATGCTGATCATATAGCAGAGAAGAGCTTAACAATGTGACGTATTTCTGTGATAAATATTTTAAAATTTCCCTTTCGCAGTTACGCATCATCAGATACTTAGATTGTCTTGCTACCTGCTCAAGAATTTTCTTCCCAATCATAAACATGGTCAATGAGATAGCTGGATGTTTCAATTTGAATAACAATAACAACAAAACTACTTATTTTATTGCTTCGCAAAGTTGTTTGAATTTAGCCTTTAGCTGTGTGACTTTAATCAGAAGTGTTTGTCGTTTAGGGGACCATAGCATGTTTGTTTTTGCAATTCATTAAACCATTCATTCCTTAGGGGATGAGCATAAACAGTTTATAATTTTGTTCAGAAGATTTTTTTGGTGCCGTGTTATTGAAGAGGAAATATCATTTGACAGGTATCCATGGCTTTAGTTATGGCTTTCTTATTTAGTTTATGTATTCCATATCTTCTATATATTACCTATTCTAGTGGTTCTTTAAGTATTATATTTAATCTGTCTGCAAAGTAATACAATAGAGGGAGCTTTACAGTATAGATTTCTTGGCTTCACTTAAATCACCAAATTAAATCTTTGGTAAGGAGATCTCAGAAATCAACATTTAAAAGCTATTTTTTCATTCTCTACCCTTTGGCCAATTGTGGCCTTCTGTGTACATGACACTCTGTTACATGAGGAAGCTTTGCTGGTGAGAGCTGAGGGATACACTAGTTTTCTCTGTACTCTCTATGTTCCATGAAGCTTAGGTGTAGAGTTTCCACTGTAATTTTGTCGCATAGGGCTACACATCTCGCAGACACATATTCTCTGTGTGTGACAAGTTGTGGAACTACGTAATATTCTCCATCTGTGGCAAAAGAAACTACTTTGGTGAGTGGTGCATGGTACACTTGTCTGTACCTATAATGATCCATATTTAGCATACAATAAGAAATTTTACTTGTCTGGAGATATGACAGAGGTAGGGTTTCCTCTATAGCCTAAGACTGCTTTAGCCATGTGTGTTTCACTGTGTTTACAGTGCCACCCATGAGTTCCCTCCCACTGAGAGAACTTTAAGTCCAATTAGATAGCTATTAATTACCCTCAAGATAAAAGTGATGCTAGTAAACTGCAACAGTTTGTGGTGCTGGTCATTGTTGTGGCTATTAGGCCTTAAAGCTAGGGTTGGACTGTTGATGTATTTTCTGGATAGACCCCTATATTAAACCTCACCCACCCAAAGCTCAGGAACGATTTTGGAAAAGGATGCAGAAAGACTGCAAGAGCCATGGGTGGTGCATGGTCATAAGGAAACAGAGTCTACCAGGCCTCTGGGAAGTTGCTCATATGAACTTGGTTTGTGTCTGACCTCCTTCAAATTTTCTCCCAGGTATGTCAGACTAATTGCTTCTTGTGCTTGACAAAAAGAGACTGGTCAGGATTTCTGCTTTGTTGTTCCTGTCTCAAGATTCCCTCCTTTAATCTCAGTTGCATCGTTCATATTTGTGTTAATCAATACAGGATAGATTATGCTATTAGTGCCTGAGACACAGAGTTATGTCACAACAAAAGCTTATTTCTCACTCATGCTGCTGTCCAACTTGGCTTTGCAGGGAACTCAAATTTATTCTGGTGGTATTAGTGCCATACTGCTAATACTTCCAACCCTACCCTTAGGCACACAACAGGATTCTATTTGCAGGGCTTTTTTTGGTGTGTGTGGTTCTTTAAGGCAACATGGCTAGTTCTTGACCACTTGCAAGCAGAAATTTCAAATGATGTGCTGAATTTTTTAGCTTTCTCTGGTATCTGAACTAATAATATTGAAGACTTTGGTTGTGTGGGTTCCTGAGGACCATGGAAACAGGGCTTTGCTTCAGATTCACAAGAAATGTACAAGAGAGGGGCTGGAGAGATGACTCAGTTGCTAGGAGCACTGGCTCAGAGGACTAGGATTGTTTCCCAGCCCCTACCTGTGGCTAACAACTGTCAGGAGCTCCAGTTTCAGAAGATCTGACACCCTCTTCTACCCTTTGTGTGCATTACATGACACAGGTGCACCTACAAAGTAAAAACAATAAAATATTTTTCAAAGAAATATGCAAGATAAAAAAAAGCATTTAATCCTCTGAGGTTGAGATGCTGGTTACCCTAGCATAATTTCACTCTGCATTTTCTTGTGTCTGATCTACATACATCCTGTGGTTACTCTGTCCTCAAAACGTAATAAAACACCTTCAAGAAGTACACATAGTCCTTTTAGGAATCAGCTCAGCAAGAGCATAGATAATTGTCTCCTCAGGGACAACTGACCAGAATAGTAACATAACTCTACATTGCACAAGAAGGGATATTAATGCACTTTTTAACTTTTCATGATAGAAGAAACTAACGTTAATGAAAACTGATAATGTGTTATACATCATTGATTTTTTTTATGATAAATTTTTTTTAGTGTTTTGAATTTTCTATTGATGTAAAAATTAGAAGTAGAGAGGAACTTAGAGGAATTGATATAATATCATCAAGTCACAGTGGAATTGACAGATGTGTTTACAATAAATAAAAATACTCTGAAGAAAAATCATATGCAGATACTTTTAGGTTGGACAAATGCCTTTCTGTATTATAACAGAGGTTACTATCTTTATTCCATTATGAAATATTGCAAATCATTTTAATGCAAATATCTAATGCTAGAACGAAGAGAAATAGTCAATTCATTGTATGAACCCACGAATGTGTTGCTTTATTCTTCTCAAGGAAATACAAAACTTAAAAGTCAAGTGAATGTCCTATTTATTAAACTGAAAATGCTATTTTATTTTAAATATTTTATTTATTATTTTTATTTTATGTATATGATTTTTTTTGCCTGCATGTATGTAAGTGCATGTGAATATAATGCCCACAGAGACCAGAAGATGAGGTTGAATTTCCTGGATTTATCTGGAGTTATGGATTGTTTTTGGCCAACATGTAGATGCTGGGAATCAAACCAGAGCACTCTGGAAGAACAACAAGTTTTCTTTATCTCTGAGCCATCACTCCAGCCCCTGCAAATACTAATTAAATGATGATAATATGAAAAGCAAAAACAATAGACCTAACGTTGCTCTTAAAAAAAAAAACAAAAAAACATTTTTTAGATCAAGACCCTCTCTCTCTCTCTCTCTCTCTCTCTCTCTCTCTCTCGACTGCTGGGTCTCCCTATACCTCTCCTATAGCGAACTCACAGAGCTCTGCCTAGCTCTGCCTCCCAATTGCTGAGATTAAAAGCATTCTCCACCACACCCAGTTTTTTAGATCAATTCTCTAACATTTGTAACAATTAAAAATAAAGAATATACTTGTAAAGAAATATTATCAAGACATCCACACACAAGTTTTTGACAAAACACATGGTGACATCATTCAAAGAACTGAAGCAAATGAATATCTAACTGCAAAATTTAGGATTGGCGGAGGGCTAGAGGGATGGCTCATCAGTGATGAACACTTTCTGTTCTTACAGAGATCCAGAGTTTGTTTCCCACTAAAAACATCAGATAGCCCACTCTTAAAAACTAAGTTTAAGTGTCAGATGTTTTATTCAGATAACCATAATTTGGTATAGACACATGGCATTCCTTAACAGGAGAGAGGCTCAGTATTTAGAGCTCCTGCTGTTCTTTCAGATAACCAGAGTTCAATTCTCAGCACTCTGTGTGGCTTACATCCACATATAACCTCAGTTCCCCAGGATCTGATGCCCTCTTTTGGCCTCCATGGGCACTTGCACACACATGCACATACACAAACAGATAGACACAAATACACATAAAAACTAAAAAATGTTTATGGAGTTGCAGAGATGGGTCAGTGGTTAAGAGTGTCCACTACTTGTTCAGAGTTCAGCTCTCATTGCCCACGCAGGTGGCTTACAATGGCCTGTAACTCCAGTTGCAGGGGATTTGATGCCCTCTTCTGGCCTCTATAGGCATCACATGTCTATTCTCACACAGATACACACATAATTAAAATATTTTTAAAACTAAGAGAGTAAAAATAAGTCTTTAAAATATTTCTCTTCCTATTGTGAGTACATAGTTAAGTGTTATTAAATATATTTCATTTCAATGTTGCATAACTTCCATTTTCCATCTCTGTAACTCCTTATAAAACTGAAACGCTATAATACCTATTAAGCAGCAGCTTCCCATTCACCCATTCTGAACCATGTACTTCAATTTTCTGCTTGATTTTGACTGCTGTGAATATTTTCTAGTAGATGAATCACATAGTAATATTCTTTTAATGACAGGTTCATAATAGCATGTTGTGCCTGAGTCTTCTATGTTGTAGTATGTAGCAGATTTTTTTTTCCTTTTCAAGGATTAATAATATTCCTTTCTATATTTTATGTTTAAGGACATGTTTAAGATTCTTCTTGGGGCCAGAGGGCTATTTCAGCTGCTAAAGGAAATTAATATCCAATGTAATTACCTAAGTTCAGTCCCTGGGGCCCACATGGTAGAAGGAGAAATGAAACTCCTCAACCACAGGCATGCTATGGCACACACACACACACACACACAGAAAGAGAGACAGAGAGAGACAGAGACACACACACACATGCACACATGTGCACACACAGATGCACATATCACATTTTCTTGTATCTTGTAGACAATATAGCTGGATCGCATACATTTAACTCTTTTGTCAATCTTTGCCTTTTAGTTGGAGAATTTAAACCAAATATATGTGAAATAATTATTGATAAAGGGAGACTTCTGGGTTTTTTGCTATTTGTTTTCCTTATGCCTTATAGTTTGTTTTGTTTAACATTTCCTGCACCTCTTTATTCTTTTGTGGTTAGCTAATATTTTGTAGTGAATTAAAAAAATGTTTGCTCTTGCTTCCTTGTGTGTACTACATAGCTATAATTTTTTTGTAGTTTTTTATAGCTATATAGCTATAAAATTTTGTAGTTTCCATGGGCATCACCAAACTGTAGTACCCTTAAACAGCATATAGAAAGTTCGACTTTTTAAAAAGCTCTGGGTTTAAATCATTTTTAGTCAAATGAAATTGAATATTAATCTGTTGTATGCCCAAATAAAACTATTTCTTTTGCATGCATTGTTTTTATTTTTTCTGTGAAAAACATTATGTGCTGCCATAGAAAAATAATACAAACAAATCATTTAATTTTAAATGTATTAATTTCTGGGGCTATAGAGTTGGCTCAGCAGCTAAGAGCACTAGCTGCTCTTGCAGAGGACCAGAGTTCAGATCCCTGTGTCCAACTGTTGGCTGACAAGCATCCCTAACTCCAATTTGAGGGGAGCTGACACCCTATTCTAACATCTGTGGGCATTGCAAACATGTAATACTCTTACGTATATGGAGGCAAAACACTCATACACATAAAAAATTAAAAAAAAACATAAATCTATTCGTTTATTAAATCACATAGAAAACAAAATGTTTAACTGACAAACTACAATTACAATAACAGCTTCTGTATTTGATCATGCTTTTATGTTTATTGACATTTTTGTCACCATATGGAATCAGTTACTTTCTGCTGTTATTTTATTTTCACCTGAAGAACTCTCCTAAGTACTCCTGTGAGGTAGAAGGAGCGGACGTCCTCTAAAATTCAGGTACTTCTTAATTTCTCTTTCATTTTAATGGACAGTTTTGTTAGACACAGAATTCATACACTTTGTCATCTTTCAACCTCTTAAATCAATACCTGCAGGTCTACAGATTTTGTAAAGCAAACATCTGCTGAAACTCATAGCCTACATCCTTCATGTGTGATGATTCTCCCAGTGCTTTCAATGTTACTTGGGCTTTCCTGTGTCTGAATTTCTTTGGCTGATTATAACAAGAATGTGCTTTGCCGTCTGAATGTTTAATTGTATTATTTCTTGCTGTGAAATATTTTTTTTATTTTTAACAAGGTCTCACTAGTCCCATCCTCTTGGAAGTCACTATGTGGACAACCAGCCTGGCCTTAGTCTCATAGAGATCCACCTGCTTCTGCCTTCAGAGGGTTGGGATTAAAGGGCCCGCACCACCACACCTGTTGTTCTTGGTGTGAATTCTTTGAGTGTGACTTACTTGGAGTTCTTTTAATGTCTTTGAGACAGGATTTTCATATCTTTGATAAAATCTAAGACATTTTCAGTTGTTCTGAAAATATTCTGTCTTCTCACTCTGCGTGTGGGGGCTCTCACAATGTACATTTTGGTCTGACTATGCTGTGACAGAGGGTCCCTTAGGGTATTTAATTTTCTTCAATAGATACAATTTCCATGTATTTAAATACATTGATTCATTTTCCTGCTCAGATCTGATTGTTTTTCTTTTTTTTTTTTCAACTGTTATATTTTCATTCCTGGAATTTCTAGTTTTAGGTTTTCTTCCTCTCTACTAGTTAAATCTTGTTCTTAGACTCTCTTTGTAACCATCTTCACCTTGCTCTTAAGTTCTTTGCTTATTGTTAGGACTAGTGTTTCAAAGAGTTTGCATACTGAAGTCAGGTTTTCTTAGGTATAGTGTCATTTGCTTTACTTTTATTTCCTTTATTTTCCTTCTACATGTTTCTAGTTTGTCACAAAATAGGATGGGAGGTTTTCATCTGAGAATAAGAAGAAGGGTGAGAGCAAAAGGGATAAACAGTGAATGATAAAAGAGCTGAGAGTTTACACAAATGAGATGATCTATTATTGAAGACTGGAATAGGTAAGTTCCCTGCGGTCAATAGATGATAGTTCCCACAGAGTTGGAAGATTGTTGAAACTGAATGAAGAGAAAATGGTTTGAAATTGTGATTATGAAGGAGGTGATATTACTACTAATGAAAAGCCCTTAGAATATACCCATGATAGAGGTTTGTTGACATAGTGTGTAGAAAATTAAATGAGATAATTAAAACATAGAAGGTTAAGGACCTGAGACACCAGGATTCTGGAAAGCTGTTGAAATTATTATCTTGAATGCTAAGAATCATGGAAGAAATTGTGTTAGAAAGAGTTACACTGGCTATACTTCCCAGAAATGGAGACGCGGAGGCTCAGGGGATTCCACCGCGTCAAATAAGAAGTGACGTAGGTGGTACGACCTGACGACACGAGCCCCAGAACCAAGCATAGTTAAGGAAAAGAGAAAAACCAGTTTGAAAAACACTTTGAAGAACAAGTATGACCTTGGTATCACTTTTGTTTTCGTTGTTGTGATAAAATACTATGAGAGAAAGCTACTTTTGACTCATAGTTCCACAAAGATGGAGTCCATCATGGAGAATGATGTATGGGGGTAAGAGTAGAAAGCCAGATGGTCACCTTGCATCTGAACACAGGAAACTGCATGTGGTTCCAGGCTATAAAAACTCATAGCCTTTCACCAGTGATGTACTCACCCCTACAAGATTCTACCTCCTTAAATGTTCCATAATCTTCCTAAAACATGCCACCAACTAACTACAAGTGTTCTGATATGTGAGCCTATGTGGACATTTTATATTTAAACCACAACAAACCTATTCTATCCTTAGGCCCACAGTTATAAAGTGCTTGGTAGAAAAACATTTACAACTTAGAAAAGGACTTTAGAGGAAGTCATACTGTGTGGAAAGAACTAGGAATCCATTTCCATTCAAATATTAATGGGAAGTTCATAGAAGTTGAAAATATGAGTTACTTTACTATATCCATAAATTTTACAGGGTATAGCGATAGAACAGCTTTAGGAGTTAACAAGAGTGGGAGGTGAGGTCAAACTAAGATCTTCATAGCCATATGGGGAAAAGAGTCAAGTAGATAAAGGTTTCTTGCAGACGCTAACAGAAACTGAGATGTGGGATGAGACTGCAAGGTCTGGGATGTTCGGTAAGACAGATGGTGCTGGGATGGTAGATATACATTACAGGAGAAAGAGGGCAGTATTGGAGTACATGCTGATCTGGACTTTACTTGTTCAGTCCTCTTTTGGTCTCTGGAAAACCAAGTAGGACAGCTGGGAGGGGGCAGTGTTACAGAGAAAGAGAACTGTTTGCATGTCCTCACCAAAATATTAACTGTGGTTACCCTGACAAAGTGACTTCATACATGGCCTTAGCTTATTCATGTTTATTAATATTTTAAGTAATTATTTTCAAAGCATAGATATGTATGCACATGTATATCTATATGACCATAACATGTTTCATTGTATACATGTACATATATTCATAAAATATGCATATGTGTATTCTCATTTTCTAATTTAAAATGAAGGTTTTATCCCGAAATGGAAAAGATGTGGTAATATATTTTTTCAGTAACAAACCCATATATCTCTATTTATTTAAGCTGTATTTTTTAAATTACTTGGCTAAAGTAAACCCATGTTCATAGAGAAAATGATCACCATTTTACATAAAGTTGCTGAAATCTGAGACTGAGCAGACTCTAACAATCACACTTATTGATGTGTCAGTTGTGAAACACTGAACAGACATCTTCATTACATTCCCTGTAATGATGCCTGTATAGTTCCAGGGAGATTTCAACTAAATTGATGCAGTAGAATGATTCCTTCCCAGTACTATTGCCCACATTACATTTTATTTCTTAGATATTTCTTGTATCTTTAAGTCCTCTAATCTGGAAAGTGTTAGTTTCTCCTTATTTCCTTCTCACTCTTTAGGGTTACTGCAGGAATTATAAGCATAACTCTGCAATTGGACTCAGTGTTTGAATCCTGTCAATGTGTAAACGATAAGGTTTTTGCTCTTAAGGAATTTACAGTGTAGTCACTGAGGAAAAACAGGTTCATCACTGCACAACACAGAGTAGACAGAGATAAGTATCATAACATTGACTAATAGGATATAAATATCAAATATCATGGAATCAAAAACATATGCGTGTAGTATTATGAAGGGGCTATTTTAGGAATAAAACTGTGTTGCAGAGTAGGGAATTTTAAACAGAGAAATGAATATATGAATGTGTTAATTTATCTTCTGTTGCTTTAATAAACTATCCTGACAAGAACCTTAAGTGAGAAAGGGTTTATCTTGGCTTAGAAGTCTAGAAATATAGAATCTATTGTGGCCGGGGAAGACATGGCCACAGGGACAGGAAGCTGGCTATCACTTTGCAGCCACACTCAAGTAACAGAGAGGGAACTCCCAAGTGAGGCAAAGCTTTGAAATCTCAAAGCCCATCCCCAGTGATGTACTTCCTACCACAGGCTCCATCTCCTAATGGTTAGTTATATAACCTTCCCCAACATTACCACCAACTTGAGGCTAGGTGTCCAAACACATAAGCTTATGGGGGAGATTTCATACTTAAACCAAAATAGGGAAAAGAGAAAATTATGAACTGCTCTGTTCATGGAAGAGTCTAGAAAGGCACGCATATACATTAAGTAGTAAGACTTGAGACCTTATGATTAAACAAGTGTGATTAAAAATAGTGGAGATGGGAGAGGAGGTTGACTAGGATCAAAATACTTGCATGAAATTCTCAAAGGATTTATTAAAATATTAATAAGAAGACAAAAATCAAGAACAGTAATACCTTGATGTGATATTAATTGGAGCCTAATAATTCTGATCTGCTTTCCTGTCCACTTTACATTATGAATCATTAAAAGGATTTCAGCATAAAAATTGATAGCTAGCATAGCTCACTTGACGGTTGCTTTTGCATTTACCATCAACTGAAAAACACTTTCAACAAACATTTATTTCATTAAAAAGTGCCAAACAAGTGACATTCCTAAATTAAAAAAACATATGTATTCAAATTGACTGTATGGCTACCTTTAGGAAAGTTAATTGACAGGTACAAGGCAAGTATAAAATCAAGCTAAACACAGCGTTTTCAAAGACTGTGAAAGAGCTTCACAAGGCAGTACATACCTATAATCCTAGCATTCAGTATGCAGAGGCAGGAGGATTTCTGTGAGTTCAAATGTAGCTTTCCGGTGTGGTCTTCACAGCAAGTTCCTGGAAAACTAGGATAATGTAGAGAGGAACCCATGAAAAAATTTTTAAAGAATGAAACAAGACTGTGAAAATGCATAGCTCAGCCAAATAGCCAATAAGAAAATCTGAGCCATTTGCTGTCATCGGCATTTAATGCCTGACAGCTTTTGTTAAATGAACAGCCTTCTTTTACTTGGAAGAAATAATGTTTCGCATTACAAGGTAGAAAATTTCCTAAACAGGTGCAAAAAGTAAATCTTGGGTTTCGTAATAAAGATGATCTCTTTCACAGTCTTCAGCTCTGCTTTCACGGGATAAAAGAAGCTATAGGTGCTGTGCCTGTTGGAGAGGATGGCAACCTCAGGGTCAGTTTTATTTACAAAATCAAGCATTTTATCAATTTAGCCCATAGCCACAGTTTACTAGCTATGATTTTAAAAAATTATAGGCAATGGTTTTACATAAATTTGAAGAAAGTTGATATTATAATGCCATCTTATAATAATGGATGCTCAGAAAATGCCTGTTCTGCACCGTGGATGTGAACGGACATAGCTGATTGTGATATTGAGAACTCTAACTCAGGGATACATATGTAGTCAGCAAAAGTTATTTTTTTAAATGTCTTTAACTATCACAGAGCAGAGTGAACAATCAACACAACTGAAGTTAAAGGGAGGCTTAGTTTACTGATAAATAGATGTTCCAGAAACATAATCCACAAAACTGGCATAGAATTAGTTCTCATGAGATAAGGAATTGAAATAAGCAATTATTGTAGTACTTACTGGTGCTTTTCTCTTTTCCTCCCATGGTGATCTTAGTCTTCCTGCAAAGCCCCATATTGTGAATGCTGATATCAAGTCCATTGTGCAAATAAGAAAACCCAGATGCAGGCAGCTGATCACACATTTTACAAAATGTTAGCGTCTGGCTAAATCATGATTTCAAGAGCCATTTCTTTCAAACATTGGCCTTTATAACTTTTACATTTAAATTGCTTTGAATTTGGATATGGTGAGGAGCAAGGTTTACATAACAGGGCTTTTTCATATTTATTGATAACAATGTGTTTCATGGTATAAATTATCTCTCATAACCAGTGTCATCCAAAGTGACACAAGCAGAAGCTGCTCATATTGAGTGTCTAGTTGGTGAGTCTGACTTCCAGAATCCTTATACTTCACTGTTAAGGCAAGAGTGTGTGAACAAGCACATGAAGCAAACACAACGACTGGGTTACCCACTGGAAAAGAGTATTGTTGGGATAATGACAAAAGACAGTTTTAATACATTGAGTGACTCCCTGAGCATGAAGTCAGATGAGGGAATAGGAAGCAACTAAGAACCACCGAGGTATTATGGGTTGACGAATGCAGCATTAAGCTATGTTTGTGGAGATTTGTTTGATGATAGTGATTGGGGAACCTAGAAAGGGGCATAAAAAAACAGGGGTGCAATAGGAAACCCCAAGTCTCTGTCATTTTGCTGTATTACTTACTTCTGTCAACACCTGATCAAACACCTGACTGAAGCAACTTAAGGGAGGAAGATTTATTGTGGATTCTGGTTTAGGCTATAGGGTCCCTCATGGTAAGGAAGACATGGTGACTAGAATATCTTTGTTTGTGGCAGATGGAGCTTGTAGCATGGCCTCGTCACACAACTGAGTCACACAAGAAGCCTAGAGTACTAGACCTGAACCAGAAAAGGCTATAAGATGAAACATCCCAAGTGATGCAGCACTCTCCGTCAGACTCCATCTTAACAAAAGTTCTAAAATCCCCAGAGTGCTATCAGCTGGTGATCAAGTATTCAATCAAATAATCCTTTGGGGACATTTTGCCTACAAACCATCAGATCTGCAAAAAGTTTTCAACAATTAAGCAGTTGATAAAAAGGAATCAAGTCATAACAAAATTCAAAGCAGCACATGGAAGATATTATTCATAGGGGATTAAACAAAGTCATACTCAACATGGAGTATTTGGTAATGTTATGACATACAAACTAAAGAACTATAGTAAAAGAATCTGGAATCTGGTTTGAACTGATTAATTTTCCATAATGATAGAAGATTAAGGAGAAACACTATTTTGGCTATTGAAAAACAAGAAATGGATTAAAATTAAACAGGATCAAAAATGAGAAAGGCCATTTAACTTTGCACTTAGAGGACTTCCAGTTATTACTTCTGTGGTACAATGGTTATATAATGTTGTGAAGTGAAGTCCGTTTGTACGGCAAACATTGGTGTTGACCTCTAACCAAGATAAAAAATATGAATCTTGAAACTGACCTTCAAGGAATCATACACATGACATGATCAGAATGTTGTAGAATTACTAGATCTGTAACCCTAGTCATAACCTAAAATGTTTTCCAAAGAGAACACACTGCGTGAAAATTTCAGACAGAAGAATAGCCTTCCTTCAGAAGGCAGACATGGAAAATATGCTGAGGAAACTTCCAGGGATCTGTCAGCAGTATTGTAAACAGTATAGCAATGATGCATGGAAAAGGAGACGAATCCTAATGATAAGACAGCTTGAAATACGTGCTGCACTTAGCAGAATCAAGTGCTGTGTCATCTAGGAAGATGATTTCTGGAAAAGGGTTAGTAAGTTTCATCAAGTCATAGCCTCTGATTACATCTAAAGGAAGAAATAACCAAAGTGTCAATCAACAGGTGCCTGTAACACAAATCAAATCTCAAAAATGGAATAAAATGCATGAACCAACCAAACTTCTATCTGTGAAGTGGTGCCAATCAAATACTTTACTGTAAACATTTGAGCAAAAAATAATCCTGCAACTAAAAGTAGACTGTTTAGCTTTATTTATTGCAAATTCTATAATGGTAGTTAATTTCTTTTAAAATTATTTTATTTTAATTATATTTATTATTTATTTTTTGTTCTTATTGAGTGAGGAAGAGTGTAAGGTCCAGATGACAATTTGCCAAGATTGGCTCTCTCCTTCCACCTTGGGGGTCATGTGGATCAAACTCAGGCTGCCAGTCTTGGCAGCAAGTGCCTTTACCCTTTGAGTCAGCGCAACAGTAATTAATTTCCATTGGCTGAAAGCAGCAAAATAATTGCCTGCATGTGTCCGAAACTTCGGGCATAGAAAAAAAGAGAATGGTTAGTTGACTCATGTGTGTGTGTGTGTGTGTGTGTGTGTGTGTTGTTTTTGTGTCTCTGCATGTGTGGTACATTCGTGAGTGTACCTGTGTTTGTGAAAATTCACTGAAACAAAGGTTCCCTTTTATGACATTTGCAAAAATTGCAAAAATAATGCATTACACACTGCACCTTCAGAACGTTGTACATAACAAAAGGAAACTGAAGGGGACACGGCTGTAATTTGCTCTTTTGTAAAGAAGTTGAAGATGTACAGTTTTCTGTATCCTGTATTTACTCCACTCCCGCCCCAAGACGCTCTGAGGTAAAATATGTATTATTTGTTTTCTAGTAGTATTTCCCCCAGAAGCAGGATGATAAGTTGTAGAATAGATATGTTTTAATTATTTATTGAAAATGTAAACTGCTTCAAGCAATGTAAAAACATAAATAAAAGTGGCTAATTTTGGAAGCATGTAAGAATAAAGAAGTCTGGTAATTTGAGTGCTCTGTCAACCAAACTAGCACCATGGGAGTGTTCCATAGAATCTTCAGATGCTATGTCACTAGCTTACCCTGAGGGAAGCCAATCATGATGGAGAATTTTGCCTGGCTTGGGTGGTAAAGAATGCATATGTGTATAATTTCAAGATGCAATTTTAATGATGATTTTCATGAAATATTTACAAATTAATTAAAACTAGTTTTCTTTAAGTTGATAAAATACACCTTTTCATGATTCTCTTTCTCTGTCATTTTCTCTCTCTCTCTCTCTCTCTCTCTCTCTCTCTCTCTCTCTTTCTCTCTCTCTCTCCTCCCACAAGGTGAGCAGCTCTACTCCATCCAGCTCTCTCTCTCTCTCTCTCTCTCTCTCTCTCTCTCTCTCTCTCTCTCTGCATTTTGACACACAGTCAAATTATGCTTCATATATTATCATCAGACTCACAATCTTCTTACCTGAGTCTACAATATTGTTACAGTGTGTGACCATGTCCCTCAGCTCTGTTGTCTTTTTAACTCATTATCTACAATATCTACAGGCTAGTGCAATATCCATTATTTTTTAACGTCTCTCTCCCTGCACACAGGGCTACCACTCTCTGTGGTCGTTATCATTTCTGTTGTGTAGAAAATGATTAGTTTTGCTGAGTGTTACTTATGACATGTGCCAAGAGACAGAGATCAGATTTCCATATCATATGTTCATTGTACTTTCATGTCATGTTTCCCTTTTCTGTTACTATTACACATAGAAACAAGGAGGTAATGGCTGCTGATATATATGTAGAAATGGAAATGATTATAAATACTCATTTAAAATTGTTTGATCAATATGTGGTAGATAATCTTTTGAACATGAAAGGAAGAAATGAAGATGTATGTGCATATATTTGCATATTTTCTCTTAAAGGGAACCTGAATTTAATGCCTAGGTACTATTTTTCTCATGAAGAGTAGAAATTTAGAAGATTGGAATGAGATGAGGAAGTATGTCCTCTAAATGCAATGCTATACTTCCAGTTTATAATCAATATAACTGTATTTTATATCTACTGAAATAAATTAAAAAGTTACCTGATCTATTTTCATGTTGGTGTCTTTTCCAATAATTATGGCTTTAATGTCTCTTTGATTACTGTTGGGAGCTGGAGAAACAACAATCATTACCAAAAAATATAATATAGCTCTAAAAACAGTTGACTTAAGCAGGAAATTCTGCCTGCACTAGTAACCTTGAGAAAGAATTTATGGCAAGGTTAACTTTCTCTTCCCCTTGCAAACAGTTCTCGGAAAAGATAAGTCATGCAGTAATCTCTTGGAACACCTGG
>NW_008359075.1:1035945-1037356 GCF_000622305.1 Nannospalax galili
TTGGGCTCCGTCTCCTCTTTCTCGCCCGTTTTTCCTTTCAGGGAGTGGTCCCCCTCAAGCTTTACCTGTACAGGGTCCCCGCAGGCGGGGGCAAGTAGCGCCTAAACGTGGGGCTTGAGGTACAGACCCTCGCCAGACAGAGACGGTTGAAGACAGACCCAGGTATGCGTTTGAGGATGGCTTCCGACAAAGTGAAAGTAACTGCACCGAATCACCGCCTCATTTGATCTGCACTCTCACCGCTCATGAGGAGCTGCTGATCTGAGGTAAGTGGTCTCTGTCTCAAAAAATGGGCCAGCAACTGTCTAAGGAGGCTATTTTTATTAGGGACTTGAAGGCCTCCCTCAGAGAAAGAGGAGTCCAAGTTAAGAAAAAAGATCTTGTAAATTTTTTCGTGTTTGTGAGTGACCAATGTCCTTGGTTTGTTATAGATGGTCCTGAAATCAACCCTAAAAAATGGGACCGAGTGGGACAGTGTTTAAATGAACTATTAAAGGATAAAGGCTCTGAGGCAGTTCCCATTCAGACTTTCAGCTATTGGACATTAGTCCGAGATCTTCTCAAAAACTCTCCTGAAAACAAAAGTAAAATTATTTCCCTAGCTGAGGATTTCATTAAGCCCCTTTCTCGGTCTGCCTCTGTGTCATCCATTAATAAGACAAACCTTCAAAAAGTAACTCAGGGTGCCGCTCATCAGGAGCAGACCTCGCCTTGCCCATCAGTCGTGATCGATATACCTCCCTCGAAGCCAACCACTACAGGCGGGCCAACCCAACTTTATCCAACATTGCCCAAGGTAGAGAGAAAAGAAAAACCTTCTTCCAACTTAACCTTCCCAATATTTCAGAAACAAGGTTCCCCTCCTGAAGGATTAACCCCCTCTGAGGAGAGTGACTTAGAAGAAGAGGCTGCCCAATATCATAATCCTGATTGGCCCCCTCTTGTTGCTTCTGCACCTCCCCTACCTCCATACCCACCGACCCTCTGTGCACCCGTTCTTCCCATAACTACCGCCCATACAGATATCCTTCTAAAAGCTAAAAATGACCTAAGTAAACAAGTTATAGCTTTAAGAGATGTTCTTTCTTTGCAAAAAGAGTTTGCAGAGCTCAACTCAGAGCTCTCTTCCCTATGAAAGGCTGTTACTAAAACTGTTTTTGCGGCTCCTTTGCCACGAGCTGCAGGAAAGACTAAGTTCAAGTCTGCCAAAACTAGGGCCCTTGCCTTCCCTGTAATCACTAGGCAGGTGGCCAGAGAAGGCCTCTCCTCTGAAGAAGAATTAGGTAGTGACAAAGAAGAGCCTAGAGACTCTAATAATGAGGAAGGGGGAGAGGCACAAGAAGAGGGTGAGGCTGCTCCGGAGCAGGTTCCTGCTCCTGCCCCTTCAGGGCGTAGTAGGCGCTCTACTATA
>NW_008359075.1:1038165-1056477 GCF_000622305.1 Nannospalax galili
GGACTGGACTTGTGTGCCTCCTCCGATACAATATTGAGCCCTGAGGATGGAACACAGGTTGTGGCCACCGGCGTATTTGGTCCCCCTCCTCCTCAAATGTTTTTCCTCATTATAGGATGGGCCTCCTCTATAATTCAGGGCCTCACCATTTATCCTTCCATAGTTGACAATGATTACACAGGAGAAATACAAATTTTGGCCAATTCAACATTAGGACCAGTCACTATCAAGAAGGGACAACGCATTGCACAAGCCCTTCCACTCCCTTTAGATAGCCAGTATCCATCCTTTAAAGAGTCCCGTGGTGCCTCCAAACCAGGCTCCTCTGATGCCTATTGGGTCCAGGCCATTACCCAAGACTGACCCACGCTAAAATTAAAATTGGATAATAAATGGTTCTCAGGTATTTTGGACACTGGGGCAGATGTTACTGTTCTCTCTAAAAACCACTGGCCTTCAAGTTGGCCTCTTCAACCCTCCATCACACATTTACAGGGCATAGGACAGTCAAGATATACCCTCCAGAGCTCTAAGATATTAACATGGTCAGACTCAGAAGGTCATTCAGGCACTGTTCAACCTTTTGTAGTTGAAACCCTCCCAGTAAATCTCTGGGGTCGAGATATACTAAATCAGTTGGGGGTAGTTATGTGCAGCCCAAATGAGGTTGTCACTCAGCAAATGCTCCGCCTAGGATATCAACCAGGAAAAGGTCTGGGAAAATATAAACAGGGAATTATCCAACCAATTATTCCCTCTCCCAAGGATAATCGCCTTGGAATAGGCTACAAAAATTTTTCCTAAGGGCCATTGCACCCCCTGCACAGCAGGCAGACAAAATTATGTGGAAAAATGATAACCCTGTCTGGGTTGATCACTGGCCCCTCCCTACAGTTAAAGTCACTGCGGCCTTGCAGTTAGTGCAGGAACAGCTGGCCACTGGACATATTGAACACTCCACCTCGCCCTGGAATACACCCATCCTTGTAATTAAGAAAAGGTCTGGAAAATGGAGGCTTTTACAAGATCTTAGAGAAATTAATAAAACTATGGTTCCCATGGGAGCGTTACAACCTGGCCTACCATCACCCGTAGCTATTCCCAAGGAATATTATAAAGTAATAATAGATATTAAGGATTGCTTTTTTTCTATTCCGCTCCATCCAGAGGATTGCAAACGCTTTGCCTTCAGTGTACCCATTGTTAATTTCATTGGACCTATGCCTCATTTTCAACGGAGGGTACTACCTCAAGACATGGCTAATAGCCCCACTCTTTGCCAAAAATTTGTTGCTCAAATTGTTGATCCTTTCCAGCTCCAATACCCATCCCTTTATATTATCCATTACATGGATGATGTTCTCTTAGCAGGACCCGAGCTTAAACTAGTATACTCAGCTGCTCAGCAATTAATTCATGCCTTTCACCAACAGGGTCTCCAAGTCACCCCAGATAAAATTCAACTAAATCCTCCCCAGCTCTTTTTGGGTTTCAAGCTTTTCCCTCATAAAATAGTTTCTCAAAAAATACAACTTCAGAAAAATTCCCTCCAAACACTTAATGATTTCCAACGCCTTTTAGGAGATATTAATTGGCTCCGGCCTTACTTAAAACTAACCACAGGAGAATTAAAACCACTCTTTGATATACTCAAGGGAAGTGCTGACCCCACCTCTCCCCGTCAATTTACACCAGAGGCTTCTAAGGCTCTTGCCCTAGTGGAGGAGGCCATTTCTCAACAAACTATTGATTATTTTCCTCCCACTAAGCAATTGCTTCTCATAGTTTTCGCCACCCCCCTTTTTCCCACTGCTGTCTTCTGGCAAGGAGACAATCCTCTTTATTGGGTACATCTACCTTCTACAACCAACAAGGTCCTTCCCACTTATCCTTCATTGGTAGTGAAAATTCTTCAGCTCGGCAGGGAACAATCCTGCAAACTGTTTGGGAAGGAACCAGATGTTATAATACCCCCCTACAGTCCTTCCCAGGTTTCCTGGCTAACAGACACCTCGATGAGTGCTCTATTAATAGTGTTACATTTCAGGGAAAATTAGATAATCATTACCCCCAAAATAAATTGGTCCAATTCTTTAACAAAAGCCCAGTCCCTGTTATATTTCCTAAAGTAACTAAAAGAGACCCCATACCTAAAGCACATTTGGTATTCACTGATGGCTCCTCCAATGGCCGAGCAGCCTTCATGATCAATGGACAAATAAGTCAAATATCTACACCCTTTAGCTCTGCACAATTAGTTGAGATCCAAGCTATTCTTGCTGTGTTCCAAAAAATAACACAGTCCCCTTTTAATCTGTATACCGATAGTGCTTATTTGGCCTTCTCGGTTCCTTTATTGGAGACAGTGCCTTACATCAGACCTACCTCCAATGCCGCACCCATGTTCCCAGCTCTCCAGATAACTGTAGCTATTCCATGCCTTTTAAGGTCCTGCCCCGTTACTTCAATACATCTGTTTGTCTTTTTAATCCTTTTCAAAATAATTCCTTTGATGTAGATCTTGGATTAGCTATGTTTACTACCTGCTCTAGGTTCGTCAAGACCTCTCAGACAGGCTGTTTGGGGGGGGAAGAATTTATGTATGTGGAAATAACATGGCCTATCCTTATTTACCCACTAATTGGACTGGTTCATGTGCCCCCACATTGCTTTTGCCAGACATAGACATAATTCCTGGCTCAGCTGGTGTAGGAGTGGCAATAGACACTTACAACAAATTATCTCAGCAGTTAATTGATGATGTTAATATGGTCTATCGGTCTGTACAAGATCTTCAGGACCAGGTAGACTCACTGGCCGAGGTTGTCTTACAAAATAGACGGGGACTTGATTTACTAACAGCAGACAAGGGAGGTATCTGTTTAGCTTTACAGGAAAGATGCTGTTTTTATACCAACAAGTCCGGGATCGTCAGGGATTGGATCAGAAAGCACCAAGAAGAGCTAGAAAAAAGATGCCAAGAGCTCTTTGCAAACCCCATGTGGAGCATGTGGAATGGAATCCTGCCCTATTTTCTACCTCTCCTTGGGCCCCTGGTGGGGTTCTTGCTCATAATTTCCTTTGGGCCATGGGTGTTCCGAAAGATTACTGACTTTATTAAAAAACAAATTGATTTGGCCACTAAGGCCTCTATCCACTACCATCGGCTACAGCTTGAAGATCCAGAGGATAGTGAGTATGACACATCCCTTGGATTCCCCTCAGCACCCTTAGACTTTTCCACCCTTGCTAACCCACCCAATACTCAGTGGGACTTTAGTCGCTAACGAAAAGATCAATGACGGGAATATTGTGGTGCCAGAGATCGGAGGCAGATTTTCAGCTGTAAGGTACTCAATGACAGGAATAGCACAAACCCATGATTCAGGGGCATACCCCAAACTTGCGGGTACTGAACATGGAAGCAGTTTGTGTAGCCTAAGACAGGGGCCTTACCAAAAGAAAAAAGAATCCCGACTCGGGGGACCCACCACATAGCCTAAGGCAGATCTTTCATTTGCTAAAGTTATTAATAAAGGGTGAGATGTCAGGAGCTGGAGAAACAACATTCATTACCAAAAAATATAATATAGCTCTACAAACAGTTGACTTAAGCAGGAAATTCTGCCTGCACTAGTAACCTTGAGAAAGAATTTATGGCAAGGTTATCTTTCTCTTCCTCTTGCAAACAGTTCTCGAAAGATAAGTCATGCAGTAATCTCTTGGAACACCTGGCAGTCAGTCACGTTGCTGAATTGCTCAGTCCCTCTCCCATATCCATAAGAATGCTGTAACCTTTGACCAACTTCTTCAACCCCTTCTAAATACAAACTGTATATAAGGAAAGCTTGCAGTTCAATAAAGCGAACCCTTGACAAGTGGACTTGCTTGGGCTCCGTCTCCTCTTTCTCGCCCGTTTTTCCTTTCAGGGAGTGGTCCCCCTCGAGCTTTACCTGTACAGGGTCCCCGCAGGCAGGGGCAGATTACCTGTCTCCCTCAGTTTATAGAGAGCATTTGCTTGTATGTGGGGTTGGGGATTCTCTTACTAAGGGAGAACACTTAGAAAAGAGTGTATTATTGATTAAATGGATCAGGAGCAGATAGATTTAAAATCTCTTATTAAATATTAAAAAGTAACTTTAAGCCGGGCATGGTGGTGCATGCCTTTAATCCCAGCACTTGGGAGGCAGAGGCAGGTGGATCTCTGTGAGTTCAAAGCCAGCTTGGTCTACTTAGTGAGTTCCAGGACAGCTGGGGCTACAGGGAGACCCTGTCTCAAAAAGACAAAAAAAAAAGTAATTTTAAAAGGTAGAATACTGATCTACATTTGGACTCTACTGATTTTTTAAAATACGTTTATTGATTTGCGAATTTCATACAATGTATATTAATTATATTCAGACCCCTCCTCCTCTCCAACTTATTACACCCACCCCAACTTCAGGTCCATTATTATTTGGCCTTTGTAAAATGCCTATTATGTCTTATCTGTGTTTCCTAAGTGTTCTTGGTTGTGGGTCTATCCCTTGCAGTGACCCTGTCAGTTTTTAAATAACAACTCAAAACAGGAATCAGGCCCATCCTCTCTGTAGAGTTTTTACTTTTCAACCTGTCAGGATTGCTATTTCTTTATTTGTTTACTTGTTTTTGAGTTCTAACCAAGAGCTATGAGTGCAAGTATTTAAGAGAAATTTTATTGAATTTTCCTCATAATAGTCCCTCTTCTAATTCAGAAATTTTCTTTGTTTGACTGTTTAAGAGGGTGATAGGCTATTAATAATTATTGAATATAATAACCTAATTGTTGGCAATATATTGAAGACTAATTTGTCAATGGTAGTAATTAGCCTTAATGACAGGTTGCATTTTGGGCATCTCTACCACACATTATATAAACATTTTCCTGTATTATTAAGGATGCTCTAGAGCAGGATTTCTTAACTTTTTCCACTCATGAAACTTTTGTCCAAGAGATTTTGTATGATGTATGCACAAATATAAGTATACTGAATAAGTATACAAATCAACCTTTTACTGATTGTAGTTAATAAATCTATTAAAATTATTTGATATGCATATACTTTTATTCTTTATAAATATAACACTAATTTTGGATGAAGAAATGGGTGATCCTGTTCATTTTTACATAAATAATGAAATACCAGCCAAACAGTCTATGTTTTGGGAATAGAGGGCCTTTGATGATTTCAGATTTGGTTGAAATTTTGATTTTCTAAGTGTCAATGATTCTAATACTACTTTGATCTTTCTCAAGGTATCAATTCAAAAAGCAATTTAAAAAACCAATTATTCTAACACAATATGACACAAATATATACTAATTTGACACATACTGAGGGATGATTACAAGAAAGTATTCATAAAAGATTTTGTTTTGGGAGCTAGTGAGATAGCCTAGTCAGCAGAGTCCTTACTGTACAAGGACCTCAGTGTGATCCCTAGAACCCAGGTAAAACACCAGGGCATGGTATCACGTGCTTGTAATATTAGTTCTGGAGTTGTGGAGACAGGTGTCTGAGGCTCTCTGGCCAGGAAGCACAGGTTACTCATTAAGCTTCTGGCCAATTGAAGAACCTGACTTAATAAATAATGTGGATGACTTGAGAAAGAATACCTAACATTAACATCTTGCCTCATCATGTATACACAATGTACATACCCAGTCCACATACTAAGGCACGCACACACACTAACACACACACAGACACACACACAGACACACACAAGGTCTTTGATTTCTAAATTTAATATCAATGGCATAAAACATATGTAGTGCAATTCACAGCATCCAAGGAGTTTAGGAAATGTTGATTGGTGTTGTGTGGTGTGAGGGTATACACAGTGTACAGTGCGCATGTTGTGTGTTCAGAACCAAAGCTACAGTAAAGTGCTACAATGCAACATAAGTCAACAATGCCAGAAACACCTCAAATTCATTATCCATTTGTCATGGAATCAACTTTTAAAAACTATTTTCTCTCAGAAATGTATGCACTGATTTTGTGACCACCCTATTCAGTTACATGACCACTATATGAAGTTTATTTTTCCACTGATGATGAGCCAAAAGAAATTTATTTTAAAATAGTTCTATTTTAAAAGTTTTTATTGAGCTTTTGTAATTTCATACAACGTTTCTTAATCAAATTTAGGTATACCCCTGTGCCCCAACCAGACATCATGCATTTTTGCCATACATGTTAGGTCCCATCCAGTCAAGCATTTGAACCCAGATATCTTTCCGTGTAAATTTGTACACTGGAGTCTAGTCAACCCATCTAGAGATCTTATGTAAGGCATACTCTCCCTCATCAAGTAGCAATCAGTTTGCAATGGTTCTCAGTCTAGTGCCACTCATTATCCATTTTCTCCTCCCAGCTGGGCCCTTTAATTGAGTTGGCATGGGTCCTGTGTTTGATGCAACCATTGCCGCAAGTTCACATGTGCAAGTGGCCTGGAAGCCTCTGCTTCCTGTGTTCATGAACCAACCCTGGCTCTTACAATCTTTCCGCCCCCTCTAAGGCAATGATCCCTAAGCCCTGGGTAAGTGAGGCTTAATGTAGGAGTTCTATCCAAGGATACATACTCTGCTGTCTCTTGTTATATAAAACTTATCCAATTGTGGCCTTCTGCGTACATCACACATTGATGTATAAGGAAGCTTTACTGGTGAGAGTTGGGGGTGCATTAGTTTTCTCTCTACCCATTGTTCTGCTATGTTCCATGAGCCTTATATGTAGAGATTCAAATGTAAATGTGTCACCAATTCTGGGCATCTCTCAGATGTATATTCTCTGTGTTTGACTATTTGTGGGGTTCTGCAGTAGCCTCCATCTGTTGCAAAGAGGAGTTTTTTTTTGATGAATGGTGTACAATATGCTTGTCTATAAATATAAGGATCCATATTTAGCATATGCTAAGAAATTTCATTTGTCTAGAGATATGAAAGAGATAGGGTTTTCTCTAGGACCTATGTACTCTCCTACCATTTGTATTCTGCTGAATTTATAGTGCCACCCATGAGATCACTCCCATTGAGAGGGCTTTAAGCCCAATTAGATACTTGTTGATTGTTCCCCAGATAACAGTGTCAGTACTGCACAAATAGAGGTAGTTTGCCACCATGCTGGTTGTTATGGTTATTAGGCTTTAGGGCCACATTGGACCATTGATTGTTTTCCTCCCTTGGCAGTTTGCATATTATTATCTAGAATTATGATAGCTAAACTTCAGGTAGAAGGCCTCCAGATCAGTTCCTGCTCCTTTGCTCAGAGTTCTGTATCTGAAGCATGGCCTGCCTTTCAGCAGTGGGGTTTCATCTACTAGTTCTGGGAGGTAACCAGAGGTTTGACAATAGCCTGTGTTATTTAGGCAGTGTCCTGGACCACTCTAACCAACCACTCAGTGGAAGGTCTCTTCTGTCTGGCTCTGTGTTCCTTGTCAAGAAGCTCCCAGGTATACATATGCACTAATCTTTAGACATTGTATGTGCATTCCTCATGGGGTTTGTGGGGGCATCACATTTCTCTCTGGGTTTTCTAGTACCCCAGGATTCATTCATCTCTACACTTTTTCCTCCCATCCAGCCTCCTACCTCCATCCTCAGTCACAGCACTCCCATTATCCCCACCCTAGCCCCAATAACATGCACCTCCCACCATCTCCCCTCTACTGAAACCACCTCCCTAATCATGGCCCCTTCCATGTCCTTCCCTCCTCTCTTCCCTGCCCCAAACTGTCACCTTCCCCAACCCCTCTGGTAATACCTTTTCCCTACTAGCCCCCCCAACTCGGGTTCTGTTCTTTCTTTTCCTTTAACTCTGTGTATCCTTTCCATTTTCCTGGCTCCTGGTGTTACATCAGAATATATATACTTACATATATGGGATTTGTGCTAAAATCTGCAAATGAGAGAGAACATGTTGCTTGCATTTCTACATTTGTGTTATTTAATTTAGTATCTAACAGTCTCCAGTTCCATCCATTTGCCTGCAAATTTCATAATTTCATCTTTTCTTACTGTCCAGCAGAACTTCATTTTGTAGATGTACCACATTTGCATCATCCATTTGTAAATTGAGACACATTTATTTCCAATTCTTAGCTATTGTGAAGAGAGCGGCAACAAACATGGATGTACAGGTATATCTACAGTATGATGAGTCCTTTGGATATATGCTAAAGAGTGGTATAACTGCATCATGTGGTAGGTTCATGTTTTGTTTTCTGAGCGTTCTCCATATTGCTTTTCATAGTTGTTGCACAAGTTTGCATTCCTACAAGTAGTAAATGAGTGTGCCTCTTTCTCCACATTCTCTCGAGCATTGTAGTGTTTCATTCTAGTGATCTTAGGCAGTCTGACTGTGGAAAGAAGGAATCTTATAGTGGTTTTTATTTGCATTTCTCTAATTACTGAGGATGTTGAATACTTTATATGGTGCTTCTTAGCTGTTTTTCTTTGTTTTAGACCTCTCTGTTCAGGTCTATAGCCCATTTTTTATTGGGTCATTTATTTTCATATTTGTTTTTCTGAGTTCCTTGTATATTCTGGATATTAACCTTTGTTAGATGTGTAGCTGCTAAAGATTTTTTTTCCCACTCAATGGGTTTCTTCTTCCCTCCCTTGGTTGTTTCTTTTGTTGTACGTAAGCTATGCAGTTTAATGTGTTCCCTCTCATTGATTGTTGACCTTAATGCCTAAGCAGGTGGTATCTGATTTTGAAGACTTTTTCTATGCCTATGTCTTGGAGAGTACTGCCCATGTTTTCGTCTGGCAGTTTCGAGTTCCAGGTTTTATATTGAGGTCTTTGATTCTTTAGAGTTGACTTTTGTTGTTTTGTCTTTTTTTTTTTTTTTTTTTTTTGTTGGAGGCCCAAACCCAGAGCCTTGTACTTGCTAGGCAAGTGCTCTACCACTGAGCTAAATCCTAAACCCACAGGGGGAAGATAAGCATCCATTTTCATTCTTCTGCAGATGGAGATTTAGTTTTGCCAGCACCATTTGCTGAAGATGCTGCCTTTCCTCCATTGTGTGTTCTTGTCACCTTTGTCAAATATCAAGTGGCAGAAATTGCATGTACTCCTTATTTGGGTTTTTGATTGTGGTCCGTTGATCTATGTGTCTATTTTTGTGCCAATACCATGAGGTTTTTATGACTATAGCTCTTTAATATAATCTGAGATCTGGTGTGGTGATCCCTCAAACCTTGTTCTTTTTGCCCAATGGCTTTGGATATCTGGGGTATTTTGTGGTTCAATGTGAACTTTAGCCTGATTTTTTTCAAACTCTGTAAAGAATGTTGTGGATGTTTTGAATGGCATTGTATTGAATCTATAAATTGGTTCTGGGAAAGTTTAGTCCTAGCACTCGGGAGGCAGAGGCAAGCGAATCTCTGTGAGTTCAAGGCCAGCCTGGTCTACATAGTGAGTTCCAGGCCAGCTAGGGCTACAGGGAGACCTTATCTTATAAAGACCAAAAACCAAAATGGTTATTTTCACAATATTGATTCTGCCAATCCATGAGCATGATAGATCTCTCCATGTCTTAGTGTCTTCCTCTATCTCTTTCCTTAGAGATTTGAAATTTTCATGTGGAGATCTTTACTGTCTTTGTTGGCTTTATTCCTATTTTTTTTTAACATATTGTGAATGGGAGGGTTTAAAGCACTAATCTTCCCTAACCATTTTCTCATAGAATTTGGAGACAATATGATATTTTACATGAGATCCCCAAAATTATACTTTCCAATTAGTACTCTTTTAATTACTTTCTCTTGTCTTACTGCCCTTGCAAGAGTTTCAAGCACTATATTGAAAATGAGTGGAGATAGTGGACAGCTATCTCTGGTTCCTGATTTTAATAGAAATACAGTTTTTCTCCATTTAGAATGATGGGTTTGTTGTATGTAGCTTTAGTTATGTTGAGGTAAGTTTCCCCCAGACCAATTCCTTCTAGGACTTTTAACATGAATATATGTTGGATTTGTCAAATGCCTTTGCAGGATATATTGAGATAACCATGTATTTTTTGTCTTTAAGTACATTTACATGTTTTATTGAATTTATTGACTTATGTATAGTGAACCATCCTTGCATCACTGGAATAAATCTTAATTGATTGTGGTGGATGTCTTTTTATGTGTAGTTGTATGCTGTTCATAATTATTTTGTTGGTTATCTTTGCATCTATGTTCATTAAGGATATGGATCTATAGTTTTGGGGGTTTTTTATATCTTTACATGGCTTTGGTATTAGAGTGATACTAGCTTCGTGGAAGGACTTTGGATGTTCTCCCTCTGTTTCTATATTTTGTATAATTTAAGCAGTGTTGACTGCAGATCATTGAATGTCTGGTAGAATTCTGCTGTGAAGCCACCTGGGCCTGGGCTTTTTGAAATTGGGAGTTTTTTCATTATTACTGTTTCAATTTCCTTATTTGCTATGTGTATATTTAGGCTCTAGATCTCTTCTTGTTTTAACTTTGGTGGTGTTCATGATTTTAGAAATTCATCCATTTCTTCACATTTTCATATAAGTTTAAAGCATTCCGTTACAATGTTCTGAATTATTTTTGTGTCTGTTGTGATGTTTCCCCTTTCATCTCTGATTTTGTTGATTTGGATTTGCTCTTTCTTTCTTTTGGTCTGAATATCTTGTTTAACCTTTCAAAGAACCATCTCTTGGATTCATTGATTTCTTTTGTATTGTCTTTGTTTCTAATTCATTAATTTCTGCTCTTATTTTTGTTATTTCTTCTCATCTACTAGGTTTGAGGTTGGTTTGTTCTTGCCCCTTCAGAGTCTTGAGCTGTAGTGTTAAGTCATTCACAGATGCTCTTTCTGATTTTTTAATGTAGACACTAAGAGCTATAAACTTCCCCCTTTGGACTGCGTTTAAGGTATCCAAGTTTAGTTGTGTCATATTCTCATTTTCATTTAGTTCCAGGAATACTTTTATTTCTTTCTTGAATTCTTCCTTGACCCATTCATCATTTAGGAGTGTGTTGTTTAGTCTTCATGTGTTTGTGTAGTTCCTAGAGCTTCTTTTGCTGTGGATTATAAGCTTTATAGCATTGTGGCCTGAGAGAATGTATGGAATTATTTCACTTTTTTTGTATTTCGTGAGATTTGTTTCACATCCCATAATGTGGTGAGTTTTAGAAAACGTGCATGGGATGCTGAGTAGAAAGCGTATTATTTTGTGCTTGGGTAGAATACTCTGTCAATGTTTATTAGGCTCATTCTATGTAAGGTGTCATTTAATTCATACGTCTCTCTGTTTATTCTTTGTGTAGTTGACCTGTCTATTGAAGATAGTGGGGTATTAAAATCATCTACTATTACTGATTTAGGGTTAATCTGTGTTTTATAGTCCTGGAGTACTGTTTTTATGAAATTGGGTGTTCATGAGTTTGGTGCATTTGTGTTCATTATTGTAATATCTTCTTGGTCAATTGTTCCTTTGATTAGAAGGAAGTAACTCTATCTTCTGATTAGTTTCAGTTTGACATCTATTTTTGTCAGATATTAGAATTGCAACAGCTATTAGCTTCTTCGAGCCATTTGCTTGGAATATTTTTTCCATGCTTTCACCCTAAGGTAGTGTCAATTCTTGAAGGCGAGATGAATTTCTTGAAGACAACGAAAAGACCAGTTTCTTTCTTGATCCATTCCACTAGCCTGTGTCTTCTGATAGGAGAGACGAGTCCATTGATATTTAGTGTTATTACTGAAAAATGTTTATTGGATGCAGTCATTTTAACTTCTTTGTGTTTGTGGCCCTATTTTGTGTTTCCATTATTATACATGCTCTGTGTATTTGTTTTACTATGATATGCCATGGGGCATTTCTGTTCTGGTCATATCTAATTGGTGTTCTCTGTGCTTCTTTAATCTCTATAGATAAGTATTTACTTAACTTAGGGGAGTTTTCTTCTAGAGTCCTGTTGAAGATCTGGCCAATGCCATTGACCTGATGTTCTTCTTCTTGTATATCTGTGATGCATAGATTTAGTTTCTTCATGTTGTCCCACATTACCTGTGTATTCCATCCCTGGTTTTTGTCTTTGTTTTAAGTTTTACATAGTCTTTACTTAAGAAGTCCAGATCTTCAACTTTGTCCTCCAGTCTTCATATTCTGGTTCCTATTTCATTCACTCTGTTTGTCAGCCTTCCTAGTGTTGTTTACAATTGGGTTACTGAGATTTTTGATTCCATATCCATTTTGGTGTGGGTTTTCTTCAATATTTCTTTCTCTTTTGTGAATTCACTTTTCAAGTCCAGAATTGTTTTTGGTATTTCACTAAGCCACATATTTGTATATTCTTGAGTTGACATCACAAGTTTATGCCTATCCATTTGGAGTTCTTTGAGTTGTTTAAAATGGTACATAATATAAATGCTTATGTCAAAACAGACTATAAGCTTTTGGCCATGAGGACAAAATTAATAGTGATTTTAATATTAACAGAAATAGATTTTCATTTTCTTTTTAAAAAATATTTTATTTAATATTTTTATTTTATGTGTATGCATGTATTTCCTGCATATAGGTAAGTGCACCTGGTTCATGCAATGCCCGTGGAGAACAGAAGAGACTGTCAGATTCCCTGGAGCTGGAGTTACAGACAGTTGTTAGCTGTGATGTGGGTGCTGGGATTTGAACCTGGGTCTTCTGCAAGAACAGTCAGTGTTCTTAACTGCTGAGCCATCTCTTCAGCCCCAGAAATAGATTTTCATCTTCTAGCTTTATGATACATTACCTATGTTGGTTGGTTTTGGGATTTCTTTTTGTCTTCTTTGAGACAGGGTCTCCCTGTAGCCCCAGCTGGACTTGAACTCCCTATGGTGACCAAGCTGGTCTCCATCTCACAAAGATCCACCTGCCTCTGCCTCCTGAGTGCTGGAATTAATGTCATGTGCCACCATTCTCAGGTTATTTTGGTTCTTTCCTAATATAAATGTTACTTTTCATTTTTAGTTGAACAAACACACACACAATAACACCCAAACTAATTGAGGATTGTATAAAAAGTATAATGTAAAATTATTTTATTAGAGTGTGGGAATCTAATCTCTGTGTACTGACCTTTTATCTTTGCAATTATTGTGGAATCAAGTAAAAACAGTCCAAAATTTTCTGTCTCATATTTTTAAGACTGATTATAGTGTTTAATATATTTCATAAGAATTACTAAAATTCATGTCTGTATTGTGTTATTACTCTTAGCAATGTAACTCTAATCTGAATTTACTGTTTACTATTTCAAGATATGTGCAAGCTTTGTTTTATTAGTTTCTTAAGCAATATGTTCAAAATACATGAGAAAATATTATCAGCATTCTATCCATATCATCATCAAGTGAATATATTTAAATGTGTGTCTGTGAACTGTTTAATTAGATTTGAGAGGTTCTCAGGAAACTGTCATCAACAGAATTGATAACTCCAAACTTGTAAATTACATTTTTATATGTGCTAAACCTGAGATTCCTGTGTTTTGTAAAAAAGAAATTGTTGTATTAAAAACAATAATATGTAGTCTTTAGCAGAGGGTATATGATTGATTGGGTGACAGGTTTTCTGCCATGTCCCACTGTTTCTTACTGACTTCAAGCTACTGTTGGCATAACATGAATATAAGCTGAAGTCATAATTGTTATGCTTTAAAGCATGACAAAATAATGTTTGCCTCCTTCTCTAAGCATTAGAAGATGTATTTCAGTAGATCAGTCTCTTGTCATCCATCTTGAAAACACACATCTGGCAATGTAAATTGTTTTGGTCTCCTCTTTTAATAGGATGGAGATGAGTGAGACTTATTTTTTCCTTTTTTGACATGCTTGAATAAGAAAACATAACTACCCTACCATCCCCCAAATGGAAAAACTCACACTTTTGCTCGATGAGTTTGGAAAAATAAAAACACAAATCAAAACCTTCTAACAGCACATCTGTTCTTATTTACAGGAATTAGATGATACAGACTGCAGCTCAGAATCAGAGGTAAGCATTACATTTAATCTGTCATGCCTTCAGGTTTTTATGGAGTTCAAACGTTTTAAAAGGTTTGGCTTGACAAAACTCCCTCATTACTTTTCCTCAGGTAGCCCTGTCATCTCTGTCCAGTATCTCACTAATAACATTTCCAGTTCAGTAGGAGCAGACATTGTTCATTGAGTTTTATTTGATCTCAAGTTATTTAATACTAGAAGATGTTGTGTGCACACATTCCTTTAGGACTTGAAACCATTTGGGTTAAAGGTACATCCAATTATGTTATATCTTTAAGCAACTTGAAAGTAGTTTTATATATAGAAATTTACCACTGAACTACACTGAAACAAAGTTAAGGTTGTGAATATACTGATGAAAGATAAGAAATCCACAGTTAAAGATGACATTTTGTCCTTCCTTAGACCTGCTCTGAAAATAATAAAGTTGAATAGAAGAAACTGAAAAAGATTGGCCATTTCATGTTATTAAATGTTCTTATCACTGTATCACATACAGATGATGTTATTTATCATTTAAAAATTTATTACATATAAAATGTATCCTTTTTGAAAGCATGAGCAGGTTTGCATATACCATGGCAGACTGTGGTAGTCAGGGCCAACTTGTAGTCATCAGTTTTCTCCCTTCACCATTTGTGTCAAGACTTCAGGCTTGTCAGCAAGTGACCTATCCACTAAGTAGCTATCTCACATTCTCAACAGTCAAAAGTTTCAGAAACTTTCTGGAGACTACATGTTTTCACTTGAATCCCAAATGGGTATATGTATGAAAATTGTGATGATGTTTTTTTTTCCAAAGAATATATGAAAAATATAAAGATTATCTCCTTTCATTTGTAAAATCAGTAAGAAATCTAGCTACCAAGCAATGCTGGACACATTTATTCAGACATCGAGGCTGATACCCTATGGGGTTTGCAGTACTGTTTATCTCAATAAGTGTGTGTTTGTATCCGTGTTCTGAGGCAGGCACGTGTGCACACACGCATGTACACACACACACACACACACACACACACACACATTCTAGTGAATAGAAATTGGAAAAAGTATCAAAGACCAGGATGCACTTTCTAGATGAATTATTGTACTCTGCTCTATACATGACTACTCAAAAATTGAATATTAAAAGAGATTTAATTGACTGATAAAAATGTAAAGTTCAGAGCTCTTGCTCTGTGTCTTAGTTTATGATTATGTGTGCTGTATTTATTTGTCTCATGTTTGCAAAACATCAGTGGCAGTTTCAAGGATTCTGTGACACATTGTTTCCCAGCATAAATTCTGAGATTGTAACTTCAAAGTCATTCTTGTAGACAAAGGTAAGATATCAACTTGGGCTGCATCCAAGGATGACTGTGGAAAAATGGATGGAAATGGTGCTTGAACTTGGGGAGTCATATCTGTCCTCTTTCCTGGGTAATTTTTAGTCTCATCAAAGTACAGGGTGTTAGATAATTCAGAAGATTACTGTCAATAATATGAAAAAGGTGATGATACCTTCATAACTTTTAGATTGTAGTATATAATTATTTTATATCTAGAATGTAGATTTATAAATATTTGGCTTCAGGCACAGGAAGGAAAAGAATAATTCCGTATTACCATCTACCAAACTCAGCATCCTATAAGCTTCAATCAAGTTTCAGTGGAGATAAAGTAAATAATTATGTATTTTGAGAAGCAAAAATACCCACGTTCTATATAGGTGTTAACCTACTTATAAAAACAAAATAACCCAATTAAAATTTTGGCAAAGGAACTGAACAGGGAGTTCTCAAAACATGAAACACAAATGACAGAAAAAAATGAAAAAAAAGTTCAACATTGTTAGTCACCAGGAAATGAAATTAAATTCACTTTGAGATTTCATTTTAAACCAGTCAGAATGGCTAAGATCCAAAAAAACAAATAGTGATCCAGTCATACAACTCTTGGGCATATACCCAAAGGACTCCCTATCCTGTTACAGAGATTCCTGTACATCAATGATCACTGATGCTCTATTCACAATAGTCAGGAAATGAAAATAACCTAGACATTCAACACTCGTAAACAGATAATGAGCATATTATATATTTAAAAAAATGGAACATTATTCAGCTTTTAAGAAAAATTAAATTTACAAGTAAATGGATAGAATTGGAAACAATCATTTTGAGCCAGGTAGTCGAGACCCTGAAAGATAAATATTCTATGTTCTCTCCAATAAGTGGATAATTGCTTAGATATGCATGTTTCAACTGGAAAATCCATAGAAATCAGGAAATTATTAAACGGCCATGAGGGACCCTTCATGTGAGGCAAGAGAGAATGAAGTGACAAACAGGGGCTGTGGAAATAGTGGAGTAGGAAGGCTTAAATGGAATACAGAATGTGAGGGCAGGGCAGAGGAGAGAGCGTAGGGACAGATAACTAACAATAAAACCTTTTCAAACATTATTTGGAAACCTACTATGGAAGATTCTAGAAGAATATGGAAGATTCTAGAAGAATATACATGTACAATAGAAAAAAATTGCAATGGGAACCATTGCCCCTACTAGATACCATATATTAACAAAGTATAAACCCAATGCCAAGAATAAGTGCTCTCTTTCTTTATACTTTATTTATTATTTTTATTTTATGCATATGTGTATTGCATGCATGTATGTAGGTGAACCTGTATCATGAAATACCCAGAACACTGAATTCCCCTGGAACTGGTGTAATGGATGGTTGTTGGTTGCCCTGTGGGTACTGGGAATCAAACCAAAACCCTCTGCAAGAGCAGACAGTGCTATTAACTGCTGATCCATCTCTCCAGTCCCATGACTCCATCTTTCAAAGCTCCTATAGACCCTCAGAAAATACTGGCCATTGCCCATGTTCTTGTTCACCTACCAGAACTTGACAGTAAGACTCTATTGCTGAAAATATTATATACATCAGTTGTAGGACAAACAGAGAAATAAAGCTGGCCCTGACTTCAGAGCCTCATACCTACTAGTTAGCATTCAAAATGCTGGAAGGTGCTGTGCATGCTACTAGGAGAAAAAAAATAGTCATCAACCTTGATGAGTTGTGAATCCTGAAAAATGATCTAAGTGATGTCCATTCATGCAGTGGTGTCACTGATGTTATGGAAGTAACTAACAACTTTCTGATTAGATTTAAGGTATGCTTTACAAGGTGGAGCTCAAAAATGATAGTGATATCAGGCCTAGGAACCACTGCACCTAGTCAGATGACAATCCATAGGGGAGAGCCTGTTGCTATAATTCTGTCAAATGGACATCATATTCAAAAGACTCCTAATGACTTATCATACTTCCATAGATTAATACATCTCTCAACACTCACTAGAGAAGCTTCTTCATGCAGCAGATGGTGGTTAAAACAGATCCATAAGTGGCCAACATGCTGAGAAAAAGAGACAGAGAGAGTAATGCTCATCCATAAGTAGGACACCAGTGTCAAACTTCTGATTCCCAAGGCTCAGGGATCATTGCAGAATTGGAGGGAAGAAATACTCTAAGAGCTAAAGATGCTGGATGACCACACAGAAATAGATTTTACGAAACATCTGGGAAGAATTATCTACATTAATTCATAGCAATGGTGACAACATGCACAAGTCCCACACAAGCGCAAATCAGGCAAAATCCCAGCATAGATATGGGGAAGGGGTTAAAACACCCCAACATTAGCTGGCAAACTACTGGTAACTGAAAGCTGCTGAGTGGGAGAAAGTCAGTCTTTAAAGTTGTGCCTCTGGGTAAGATAAACAGGATCCATTGGATATACATGAATCAAAGCCCAATTGGGACACAGATAATTCCATAGTTTCTCTCTCTCTCTCTCTCTCTCTCTCTCTCTCTCTTTCTCTCTCTCTCCCTCTCTCTTGAGATAGATGATAGATAGATAGATGATAGATAGATTTATTGATACAGAGGTAGAACTGTATACATAGATAGTTATATAGATAAATAGATAAGGTAGAATAAATACATGTAATAAAATTAAATGGGGTGGGTTGTACAGTAAAGGAGGATGCAGATAGGGGAGGGGTCTACATAGGATCAAAATTTAGTGTATGCAATTCTCAAAAATTCAACCAAGAAAGATAGCAGAGTATGGAGGCTCTAGTGGGAGAGGAAGGCTGTCTACCTGATGAGTTTGTATTCATGCTCAGATGGCGAGGAGCTCAGAAGGTGGGTGACTGTGACCAGTGATAGTCATGTATATAGAGATTAGAAATGCATGTGAAAACGTCTCAATGTCAAGAGCCCTG
>NW_008359075.1:1056535-1074047 GCF_000622305.1 Nannospalax galili
TTATAGAGTTTATAATGAGTAAAAGATTATATAAGGGTAATAATTCATCTGTAAACCTAGAAATGTACAGCCAATTTTGAAAGAGATGTACCCTAGCTCAGAAAAATGTTATTGAATAGGTTAATGCTGTTGTAATGAAATGCTTCTTTTAATTAAAATAAATAAAAAAAATAGAATGAAACTGGAAACTAAGAAAATGCCTACTTAAAAAAAAAGTAGGTGAAATGTAAAACAAGTCAAGACTGATTTTCTAGGGATGACATCAGAACAATTTTTAAATATCTTATAAAGGAAGCTACAGTGTCAAGAGCTACTCTGAGAGTTCTGAGCCAAGAATACTCTAATAGCTCTGTGAGAGTATAAAGTATCCTCAGTGTCTGCCCAGGAGTGATGTAGCTGGGTTGTATAGCAGCCTTACTTTTACTTTTTTGAGAAATCTCCAAACTTATTTCCATGATGGCTGTACTATTTTTCACAACCATCAACAGTCAGTAATGGTTTCTCTTTCCACACATCCTTGCCAGCATTGGTTTTCAGGTATCTTGATTATAATGATTGTGATGATATTGCAGTTCAAAAGACTTTTTAACATTTCCCTGACTGCTAGGGATGTTGAACAATTTTCCAAATAATTATTGGTCATTAGTAATTGTTTTGAGAACTCTCTGTTCATTTCATTAGCCTATTTCCTCTTTGTTGAATGTCACTTGGGGACTTTTTTAAAGCAAACCATTGAACACCATGGTTATTGTTACTCTATTTGTGATAACAAGAAAATGAAACCAGTCTAGATTTCCATCAATAGAGGAATAATGAAGATGTGGTATATATAGACAAATGGTTTTATACAGTTGTAAAGAAAAATGAAATTTACAGGAAATGCATGGGTTTCTAATGTATTTTAATACTCCAGTAGGTGACATAAACTCAGAAAGAAAGAGGAAACTTCAGTAAGAAAGAACATCCACTTTGACTACAGGTTCAAACTCCTTGGCATCAGCAAATTCAGGAAACTAGAAAAATGGGACTTCTCTGAACGAAATGTGTACACATTGATACACTGTCTCCCTCAGGAAGAAACTACTAAAAAGTGCAGGAAGAGGGTCTTTGTGATACACCTGTCTCCAAATATAGCAACATTCAGGTTACTGATAACGACTTCATTTTTTTTTCTAGAATATTAGCTGTAAACAAGCTGTCTAGTCTCTATGATGAAGAAAATGTGATTAATCTGAGATTAGACAGGATTCTGTGGGGTTAACCAAAACACTCACCAAACTACATTTCTATATTTGGCCCTCTAATGTGTAAAAATCAACTGGAACATTCTCCCCCTCCCTTTTTTTGGCTTTTTGAGACAGGGTCTCCTTGTAGCCCCAGCTGTCCTGGAACTCACTATGTAGACCAGGCTGGCCTTGAACTCACAAAGATCTGCCTGACTCTGCCTCTCAAGTGCTGGGATTAAAGGCATGCAGAACCCAAGTTTTCCAGTTCTATAAATGCCTTTTTATCATTATTTTTCTTATTTTCAAATTGATACCTTGAAACTTTTTGCAATTTTTCTTATACATTCTAAATATAGACACTGTCATTTGGGGAAATGATAGAACCCTGAGTGTTATGTTTCCAAATATGCCTATGGCTTCTTAACTTGGTCTTTGTTACCACTGAATACTTGGTGAGAGGTACAGAATCAGGGTTCTCCACGTACTATGGCACATGAGTCCCACAGAAGGACATCAGTATGTGCTGCATTCTCTGGGATGAGAAGAGTGGCTGAGCCCAAGTCCATAAGCCTCAGAATGAGAGGAGCAAATGATGCAACTCTCTGTGCCGAAAGTCTAGAAAGCCAAGGATAAGGGTGGAAATAAGTCCTAGAGACCAAAGCAGGCATGCAATGTCTGAAGTTCTGCTCTCCAGGTGAGTAGAAGAGCTATCCATCATCTGGATGAAAAACACGTGTTTGCTGTATGTACTTGTTTTATCTGAGATTCCGAATGCTGCTTTCTCACACTGAGCTTAGAGCTCCCTATAACTTCTCCTCAGACTCATGCAAATCTTTTCTGGATACATCTTCATAGGTGTGTTCCTTAAGTCAGTCATGGCAAATGATACTAACCATCACACAACAGAGCACATCATCCCATTCTTTTTTCTCCTTTGCAGTATATTGAGTTTCTCAAAACCATTTAGTAACACTTTTCTTTATTCATTAAATTGTTGTATGATTTCATTAAATATCAAGTTCTTGGGTGTGTAGAGAAGGGAGAGTGGGTAAGAAACTCCAGCCTAACCTAAGGGGATTTTGGTAGCTGATGCTTGCTTGGAATGGGAAAGACAATGTCTTATAGGGAAGGGACTCTTGGTGGGCCCAGTGGGTGGACCTATACTGGAGGATTTTGGGGACACAAATCAGACTCTAAAATTTGTATTATGTATATGAATATTTAGATATATTAAATTGGGCAGGGGTAGAGGGGGAAGATGTGTATAGGGGAGGGTATCTAAATATTAATCAACTATATTGCACAAAAATTACAAAAATTCATTAAGAAATAAAATTAAAAAGCAAACAAGCAAGAGCAAAAACAAAAAAAAAACAAAGATGAGAAAGAAAAGGTGACATGAAAAATTTATTAAACAATGCAATAAATAGAAAATTTATATCTATATCTTTGTATCTGTATCTTTTCATCTACAGTTAAAAAATTGCTTTGAGTCTCATAAGAGGCTTTGAACCTAGGAAGCAGAGCAAAACTGGAAAATACAGCAAGGCATAAGAATTCTCAGTGCCCACCACAGTGACACGATTCCTCCACATTATCATTCCTGCTAGAGGAAACATGACCCACCCAAAACACTACATTGAACTAGGACCAAGTATCCAAATACTTGCATCTTATGGAGAACATTCACATTAAAAAAAAAAAACCCACCACATTCCACACCCTGGTCTCTGTCAGCAGGCTAATAATGCAAAATGCACTTTAAAAATGCCCATTGTCTTTAACAGTTTCAACACTACTAAAAAAGTCCTAGGTTCAAAGCCTTTTATGAGACTCAAAGCAATCTTTTAACTGTAAACCACACAAAATCAAAAGACAACTTACATGTTTCCAACATACAATAGAGCTGAACACATATTCCCATTCCAAAAGGGAGGAAAGGAGACATATTGAAGAGATACCAGACCAAAAACTAGAAGGGAAAACACCAAATCCAGCAGCTCTGCATCTAATGTCTGTGATTTTACTTCCAAACTCTGAGCTGCTCCAGCTTTCTGCATGCAACCTCCATCTCTTTCATGGGACCACACCACTCCTTGTACATAGCTCTCCATGACAAATGTCTCACGGCTGTCATCTTCAGCATCTCACTTCTCCACTGCCAACAGATTTCACCTTCGCAGTTCATACAAAGGCTTATCAGGGCCTCCTGGACTCTCATGGCCTTCTCCATGCAGGGACTCCCCTGCTGCCAGTTGCCTGGACTTCAAGGCTCTCTGAAATCATGGAGGATGAACACAATGGCCCCTCACTCTTGCATCTTTCATTTATCTAAAGTCGGCACATGAATGACACTTCCAATTTCTGCTGTCAGCAGTTCAGCAGCTTCCATGCTTTGTAGTGTTCTAGTGGTAGAAAGCCCCTTTTTCCTTTCCTTTTAATAAATTGGAGGTTTAGCTGGGTGCGGTCTTGCCCTGAGGGTATTGTTTCTATTGTCCAAGTGCAAAGCCTCTCTTTAATGGCTCTCAGCTTCTAATCAAGGAGAGCAATGCTCTAGCACATGCTTTGGCTCCAATGTTAAACCTCCTAGTGCACTGTTTCCTTTTTTTAAAAAAATATTTTATTCATTATTTTTTGTGTAAGAGTGTATTGTTTGCATGTAGGTAGGTACACGATATTGTGCAGTGCTGGTGGGGGTCAGAATAGGGCATCGGATTCCCTGGAGCTGGAGTTACAGATGGTTATTAGCCATGATGTGGGTACTAGGAAACGAACCTGCGTCCTCTGCAAGAGCAGCCAGTGCTCTTAACTGCTGAGCCATCTCTCTAGCCCCCGTAATGCTCTTTTTAAATATTAACTGTACATTCTATATTTCCTTCTGCCCCACTTTCTCTTTTTTCACTGTGGATCTGTATAATATTCACCATGAATAAATGAGCTACCATTTCTACATTAGGTTGTCTTGAAATTCCATATCCCAAGGAAATTAATTCACTAACTTTCAACTTTGCCTCAGGTTAGCTCCTAGGCCTAGGACAGACATCAGTTTTATGAGTTGTCAATATATTCCAGTTTTTTCCTAAGACCTTATTTCCTTCTGGAATTACATTGCTTTGTTCTGGCTCCTAATAGATGGGCCAGCAAGCTCTGCCTACAGTATTCACTGCTTTTGAAGTCCAAACTTTCAAAATCTTCCACATTCCTCCCAGCTCCCATATTATTAGGTTCTTCACAACAAGCCTCTCTCTGGTAACAAATTCTGTGATAGTTACATTTCTGTTACTTGGATATAACACCATAAACAAAGCAAACTTATAGAAGGAAGAGTTTATTTGGTTTAGGGCTCCAGAGGCTTAGAGTCCATAATAGCAGGAGAGACATGGTGGTAGAAGGCAGCCTGAGCAGAAAGCCGATGATGACATCTTCAAGCAGGCACAAGAAGCAGAGTGAAACTTGAAAATCCATCAAGGCTTAAGAACTCTCAAAGCCTGATTCTACTGACATGCTTCCTCTGGTATGTCCACACCTTCTAAAGGTACCATGACCCTCCCCAAACAGCACCACAAACTGGGACCAAGTGTCCAAATACTGGAGCCTATGAAGAACATTCTTATATAAAGTACTATACTTGGAATATGTATGTTAATTCATCAAAGTGTCTCTATTTAAATAACTATCTTAGGTAGCAAAATTTTGTCTTTCATTAAATTAACATTTTTGAAATCTATGACAAATGTTGATTCTTAGGTATAATTTGGAGTGTGAAGATTGATCACTGTCATAATTCATAAAAAAGCAGGGCTTGTTAAAGTTCAGATGTTTCAACAAAGCTTTTGGTAGGTGTGTTGCAAAATCAATGACATATTTAATTCTTCTGTCTACTTTTTTGTTGAAAATAAAAATTAATATGTATGAAATAATATTTCATGACTCTATGTCTAGTATTTTTGGTTGTATTGCTACATTTCCCTTAAAATATGTCATGTATTCCAAGAATAAAAGTATAATTGTTATTTATTTATCCAGTATTTATGATTCATTTTCTTTTCTGTTCTTACAGCATTGATTGGGCTATAAGGTGTTAGTTATGCATTCCAGTAAACAAACATATCATGGTATGCATTTTTGTATTTTTTTCTACTCATAAAGTAAGTGATCATATATTATTTCAACTATAAATTTCTTTAACATTCACTTTAGCAGTTTCATAGTCCTCTTAGTTTTCCAAGAATTATTGTTTTCAATACAAATGTTAAAAAAGTTTTATTTGAATATTGAATATTTAAATGAATTTTCACTGGCATCTAGTATATAATGGATTGTACTAATTAGTTCCCTGATGCTGAGTCATATGTTTTAGACTACTTGTCCTCTCAATATTTTCCCTGTTCTTCTTTGATGGAAGTCATTCAAGCAGAACAGATATCAAGCATTCTTTGCAGCTATTTGGTGGTATGTGACAGTACAGGGTAGGGGATGATGGTGAGATTATTATGAGACTCTGTCATCTCCAGCAAGACATAGAGCATTTACCTTGAGCACTGGCCTTCCCTAGTGTCCCTGTTGACTGGAAATGATGGTGACTGGAGTGACTCTGATAGATATCAATGAAACATCCAAGCTCTGTCGTACCATCCTGACCAGTTGGACGCCCCCACACGGTTAAGATGAACATCTATCTAAGTCATAGAACTTTAGGGGGTCGTGGCACCTCAGTTCAGCCTTGACATCCTTAAAGTCCTTAAGTCTTAATTCATCATGATTTTTATAAATGCAACGGTCCCTTAGTTGGCTAGTAAGTTATGTGGTCTTTCATATTTACATTGCTAAAGAAGGAGATGATGACTAGGGACTGGAATGGTGGTTCAGCAGTTAAGAGCACTGGCTGACCTTGCAGAGGACCCGGGTTCGATTCCCAGCACCCACATGGCAGCTAACAACCGTCTATAACTACAGTTCCAGGGAATCCAACACCTTCTTATGACCTCTAACTGCACTGAATTACATGGGTGTATTTACATACATGCAGGCAATACACTCATACATATGAAATAAAAATAAATAAATACAATGATAAAAAAGAAATTATGACTAAATTTTAATTTATATTTAATCATTATAGTTAATAATGGACATACCATCACTTTTACTGTTCTCTGTAGTTATGCAGACCAACCCTAGTACAGAATGGGAGACTATTCAAGGGAAGGAATATTCAGGTGGATGGGGATCATAGATCATAGCATCCCTCAGTCTAGCAACCAGAGTTATTAAGCATAATTTGAACCAAGAAGAGTGGGCTTGGTCCATAGTATGAGCATAAAGAAGGCTTGATTTCATCTAGTAGTGCTCACTTGGAACTGACATATTAGGATTTATTATATCACTGGGATTTTTTATAGTCTTATTGCACAGGTCACGCTTACTTCTTATCCAACTCAACAGACAACTAATTTAAAAATTGCATCATTATACAATTCACCTATAATAAATTCCCATTATGCTGACACTTGAGGGCAATGTTATAATGGAGCTCATTTTTATAAGTGGTAACTTCATAGTCTTGGTATCAAGTGAAGCATAAATGGGAACAAAGTGCTCATTTGGACTAATAGTCAGTGAGGTTATTTCAATTAGAGTCACTCAGCTACTAGTAAGCTGACTGTAATACTGGGAGAGTTCCTTTAAACTACTGACCAGGTCCTGTCAAACTCAGCAGGCAGTACCTAATGTGATTACCTCCTAATGTATTCTAGTACTTTGGAACTCTGTAAAACAATTTTAACAGGACTTAGAAATACCACTTTTCTAGAAAGTGGACTGACATAAAGTTAATTATTTAATGAATTTCATTAAGAAAAAAGTGTTTACTTTCTTCTCTGCAAACAATCTCCTTGTTAATCTGGGAACTATCACCTGAGAATGCAATTGAAGTCAATAAAATCAAATAAAGTGATGACAGGTACTGATGAGACCCCAACAAATTCTACTCCAAAACATATTCCCTTATTAGAGCTGCTGTAAACCATGTTTGGGTTTAGTGTCTTGGCAGAAAATTTAAAAGGAAAAGACACACTTGCAGCAGAGTAATTAGAGGAAAATCACAACAGCCATCACTTGTAGAGTAGGTGTCACTGATGTGTTAGCATCTATTTTCAGTTATTTATGCCTTTACTTTTATTTATTTATTTTTCCTATCTTCTTCCTCTCCTTGAGAATTATCATGCAAGGTAGGACTCAGACCACTTCTTCACAGGCTCTGAAAAGCTGCCATTAGAGCATGATTAATCTTGCTAATTTCCTTGTAGGTTTGTTTTGCTTGCAGGCATCTCCAACCTTTTGACATTGTGAAACCATGGTGTACAGTACCAACAGTATATGCTCCAGAGCCATGCAGTCAAACTACAAAGAACAAAAAAAAAGTTTTCATAATATTTTACATTAGTTTAGTGTTTTGTGTTCTGTCACATTCATAGTTAACCTTGGCTGTATGCACCCACTCACAGCTCATGGGCTGTAGGTTATTCTCACAGTAGCTAACTCTTCTTGTGGAATTTGATTTCTACACTAAGATTTCTAGAAAGAAACTTATTCTTGTCCTAAAGAATCTCTGTTATAAGTCATCTTTCAAAGTTAGGAAGATTTTTATCTTTCTAAGCCCATTTATCTATTTAAAGTTGCTGCAGGTTGACATAAATTCTCTATCATAGTCCTCACTCTCTTTACACAGAATAACCTTCAAATGCAATCACAGGCATAGGTTACTTGTTCATGCTCAGGGTACCACTGATTTTTTCTCAGATGGACCTGCGTGAATGTTTCTTCCATGTGCCCCTACAACATCATGAAACTGTGGTGAATTTCCTTGAGATATTTGGTCTTGCTTCCCACTAACACAGAAGGGTGACTTCAGATGAAAGACTTCAGAAATCTTTCCCAATGATAAACTTACTGACAGTGACACAGGTGAATAGAGGAAGGAAATGTTTGTATAACAGTATAAATCTAGAGAGTAGGAGCTGATCTAAGCAATAATAAAATTAGAAATCATTACTATGGCTCACTCAGTGTCAAGAAGGAATCCTATTAAGTTGCTGAACTGTCCAGACTGTCACATTGAATGATGGGAGAATAAGTAGATTCTTTAATTCAAGAAAATCAATTGATACAAACAAAAAGAGCCCTTTCAAGCTTTCAGTGAATGTCATGGCTATCATATTTGTGGAATACTTTTCTAGCATTTGGGGGCCATTTTCTTTTTTAGGTTGGCTTTCTGATGCTACAAGTTTGTTAGGGTTACCATTTCTTTTGTTTGTTTGTTTGCATTTATTTTTGAGAAATGATCTCCTTGTAGCCACAGAAGGCTTGTAACTTGCTATTTAGACCAACCTGGCCTCCATCTCTCTTTCAGAGAAACACCCAACTCTGACTCCTGAGTGCCAGGATTAAAGGCATGTGCCACCACCCCCAATGGGTTACCCTTAGTTAATTGGTTCCCTGAATTCTCTCTCTCTCTTCCCCCCCTCCCGGCATACAGTTTATCTCAGGTTGCCCCAAGTCATGCAAAGAATATTTCTGTTCTATTGTTTTCACTCCTCTTTCAGGACCATTTCTTAAATATCAAAATATAAACCTGGGATTTGAGGTAGCAATGCCTGTTAAATTCATTTGAGTTCCACCCAACAGGGTTTATTGCCTGTTTTGCATCTGTCTTGACAAGGTTTTGGGAACAGAGTGTACAGCTTTAGGCAGTGATGGTCTCAAATGTTTATGTGCTGGTAGATCTATACTGACAATAATAACAATCACAAATAAGGTACACTGTTCTGTTTTTTGATCATCTAAAAGAGTTTTGCATATGGATTAATATTTTAAAATACATTTTCAGTAAATATTATGAAAATTTTATGGCAATATTTTTATTGGGTACAACTTTTATCATTTACTAAATTTAATGAGGGGCTGGAAAGATGGCTGAGCAGCTAAGAGCACCGACTGCACTTGCAGATGACCAGGATTCGACCAAACACCCTGTTGCTAAACTTCCATCTGGGAGGCATGAATGATGTCCACCCTCTTCCTCATACCATCCTTAGGACAAACTGAGGTTTAATTTCTCCAAACTGAAGAGCTTACTAGGCTTACTTACAGAGCAGTGGGTGAGGGGTTTACTTACAGGAGTGTGGGTGGTCCTCCAAAATGCCACACTGGAAAATTTCCATGCAGGGTGGCTTTCCATCAGTCATCCAAAATGTCAAGAGACCCTCCCTACAGGCTTCCTCCACTTAGTATCCTTAGTCCCTCCCCTTTTGAAACTGGGATCTACTGATTAGGTGGGAGATGTGGCTGACTCTCCTGGCCCCTCCTTTCTTGCTGAGAGTCAACAGTCATGTTTGTTTGTGATGCTTAGGATGCTAAGCAAGCTGGTGCAACCAAGCTTGACATTTGAAGGATAGTTTTATGCCACACAACCACATGACAGCTAAAAACCATCTGTAACTTAAGTTCCAGGGGAATCCAATGCCCTGTTTTGACTGCTGTGGGTATTGCTGACTCAGCTGCATGTACATACAGGCAGACAACATACTCATACACATAGAATAAAAATAATGAAATATTTAAAAAGAAAGCTGATGAAATGTTGGTTTCATCAGGTATCTTAGCATTTGAATCTAATTAATCAAACCTAGTTTCCATTTTGCTTGCTCCATTTGGTCCTCTAAATTTGTTGCTTTGTTTGGAATTTTAAAGGTCAGTGGAGGAGACAAATGTGAGCAGGTGTGATAAAAATTCAGGAATTTCAAGTAATCCACCTCAGCAAGGTGAGGGTAATTCTGTCAATGAGCACAGTGAATTTCTCTGGGACTATAAGTGATATGAGGCTCTGAGGTTTGCACTGTGAACAGGATAGCGATTCACTGAAGAAAATTCAAAGGTAGATATCTTTTACCTATTTCCTCCTACTAGGCACACAGAAAGCACAGAATTTTATATATAAAGCAACCATAATGGGACTTAACTGCAGGGAAATGTTGGAATGACTAACAGTCATTATTTGGGATCCAAAGAATAATAAAGTAGTACATTTCCTGGGTTTTCTTTTAGATTCTTCTTACCATACACTTGAAGTCAACACAGAAATGTCAAGTATATCCAAAACAGCATAAAATTTCCCTAATATTTCTGCCTAAAGAAGGAAGAGAAAGCATAGGGAAAAAAGTGAAAAAATAAGAAAGATTTCAGATTGTCAGTGCTTTACTTCCTTCAAACCCACTGACAAGCTTGGACATAAACGAGTCTCCTGGCAAGAGAGAACCTCAGTTGCAGAATTTCCTCCATCAGATAGATTAGTAGCTAAATCTGTGAGGCATGTTCTTAACTGCTCACCGGAGGACCTCATAGGAGGGCCCAGCTCTCCATGGGCAGTACCATCCCTGGGAAGGTGGGCCTGGGCTATATAAGAAAGGTAGCTGAGTAAGCCAGGGAAGCAAGGCAGTAAGCAGCACTCCTGCAAGGTCTCTGCTTTCCTTCCTACCTCCAGGTGCCTGCCTTGGTTTCTGCCAATAATGAATTGCATTCTGTACACCAATTCAACCTTTCCTTCCAAATTTCTTTTTATTATGGTGTTTCTTGTAAAAACAGAGAAGCAAACTAGGACACAACACCTCAGCAACAGTCTTGCAAATGGCTGGGACTTCCCATCATAAGCTTTGGAGAGGGTCTCTGGTATCCAGACATGGCAACATAAAAGACAAAAGAAAGAGAACCTGCACATCTCTTCAATGCTCAACACTAAGACTGCATCATTATGACTCAAATACCTGACATGATGCAATTAATTGCTAATTTTCTGTTTTGGAGTTTTTGGTCCTTAGCTTTGGGCTCGGTTGGTTCTAGACTTGTGATGAGGCACAGCACAGCAGTAGGAAAATGTGGTAGAGACTATTCACTTCATGGTGGTTCTGATCAAGGAAAGTGAGAGTAAGGGGACCTGCCTCTGGTAACCTATTTGCTCTAGCAATAGTGTGGCCTCTTAAAGCTTTCAGAATCCTTCAGAACCTCCAGTGCACCAGCTGGAGACCAAGCATTCAGCATAGAAGCATGAATGTACTATAAGCTATTCAAGCCATGACAGTTATCCATTGTCTCCTTCTCACTGGTTGTCATTAAAGATAACATATGTGATATACACTTCCACTCCATTCTTTGGTTTCAAAAAAGACTTGGTGAAAAAACAGACACTTCAACACTTACTGGCCATAACAAACCACCCACTGCTATAGTGTTGTACTGAAGTCATGTGGCGAACAATAAGAAGACACTTGTAATACTGCATAAACATAAACTCCCATAGATTCTGTACACAAATAGTGAGATCCTCCCCACTAGGAGCCAAGAGATTCATGGTAAGATATTCACTTCCATACCTATATGAGATTAGTGAGCTGTGGTGCCTTATTTCTTTCCATTTGAGGGGCTTCACGGGACAATGGCTAATACAAGATTCAAATAAAATATAGAGCATAAGAGTATAATGTCAAAAGATCCAAATTTCAGTAGAAAGATCATTTGTCAAACCAAGAACAAAAAGATAAACTGCAAAATGACAAGGATGTCAGGTAGTCATCACAATTTTGCCTTAATGCAAGTATGACCATGCTTCAAATAGGTTAAAATTGAAAATCTAAGAAAGACACATTTCATCAGAAATAGAAATGATGAAGACTCAAGCAGATACTTCAGAACTGAAAATAGTATAAATAAATTAACACTTAATTCAATGTACATAAGGATCAAAAGTAGAACAAAATACAAAGAAAGACTCAAAGATATTAGAACAGGACAGTTGAAGCAACTCATCAGAAAAGTACAGCAGAACAGACTGGAAATACAAACAAACATTAAACAATAACAACAATATTAAACAATAGCAGGACCTTCAGGAATATCAATATAACATATTTATATTGTCAGTCTTAGAATAAAATGAAAAAGAGAGTGAATGCATAAAAGTATTTGAAGAAAGAATTACTGATTTTCATTTCCAAATTTAGTAAAAAAAACCCTCCAGGATCTAAGTAAACAATGAAGAATAATCCTAGATAAATCCATAACAAAAGCTCTAACATATATCGTTCTAGAACAAAATCTCTGTTGTTTCAAATGATCCCATTTCTCGCCACACCTGCATTAACTGCAGCAAAATAATATAACACTAAGTGATCAAGACATCACGTACACTGCTGAAAATGAATAAAATAAGTACAAAAAATTGAGGCTAAAACTTCCCTCACACACAAATAATACTAAAACCAGGCATTAAAGGTGAATTCCCATACAGTTGTTCAACAGAAAAAAATATTCTTTAAAATGTAAAAATAAAGTGACTTTATCTAAGGACATCAGTGTCTTTGACATCAGGAAATGAGAGAAACATAAATTACACAAACTCTGTTTTCAAGGAAGTTGTTAAGCTTTGGATAACTGATGTCCATACCCATGGTTAAATGCATAGGCCCCAGTCCTTGGTACTATCAAGAGGTAGTGGACCTTTTAATAGGGAGAGACTGATAGGAGGTCTCCTCGTCATTGGAGTATGCATTTAGAAAAGAAATTGGCACGCAGCCCTCCTTTCTCCAAGGCTTGAAATGAATGTATTCCTACTGCAATACATGCCATGATGCACAGTATTGTTCACAAACTCAAAAGAATTGGGTTTAATCTATCATATCCCAGTCTGGGAAAATCATGACACAAAATAAACATTTCTTCTCTTTCAGTTGATTATCTCGTCATGTTTTTCACAGTTACAGAAATCTAATTTAGGAGTAAATTAATACAATTATCAACCTTAAATAGCATAAGAAGTATGAAGCAAGGCTAAAAGTTTTTAATTTACATGAATATATTTTGCAGGGAGACCAAGATCAAAGACAATAGGATTTGGGCTGCTTCACAGGTACTGAAGGCTTGGATGGAGACACTGTAGTATCTAAACAGGGACACAGAGGTAAAAAGGGCATGGGTAGAACCTTGTTAAGTCTTTGTCATTTAGTGTCATATTAGTTTGCTGCAGTTAATGTAGGTGTGACGAGAAATGGTTCATTTGAAACAACAGAGATTTTGTTCCAGAGTGATGTAGGTTAGAGTTCTGAAATCATCATGCAAACATGACAGTGAACCTTCTGAGGCTTATAGGAGGGTGGTTCCTCTGATCTCATGGCTTCTTGATATTCTTTGGCTTGCAGCAGCAAAAACACTTATGAATGCTTCTATCGCCACATAACTCTTTTCTGCCCTTGTGTTTCTGTGTCCATACATCACCATTTCAAAGTGAATGAAGCATTGTTTGAGGGTGCCTCAGAAACCAGAATTTTGTCACCTGAACCAGATTTTACTTCCAAAATCTCTATACCCAAGAAAAGCCACACTGAGAGCTACTGGGCTTGAGGACTTCAGGTTGTCTTTCAAACAGTAATCTTAATCTTTAGCATGATGAGGTACAGTTAATACTTAAGGTGGGTTTGAATTTTTCAAGACCTAAGAATCTAGAAACTATTTAGACTGATACAAGAAGAATAGCAAAAAAACATGGTAAAAATTGAAATACCTATTATGTTAAATATCATCACAAATAACAGATGAGAAACTGTGAAGAATGTATTGATAGAAAAAAAAAACGAGCAGACATTGATAATAAAGAATCATATCAAACTGGTAGCCAGGAGGTTCCATTATTGATTCTTGGCCTCCACTTTTTCTCCAAGACTTAACTCTCATTCAAAATTAATTTTCCATGTGTGTAATAGAGGGATATTTCATCTTCACAGTAACAGTGTGGTGCACTTTGCAACAAGTAGTGTGTTGCACTCTTTCCTATTATCTATTATCTATCTATTATGATTTTTCTATCTCATGAAAATATTTTCTACCATGCAGCACCAATTTTTTCAGATGATAACTGGAATAAAAAGAGAGTTTAAAATTGTCTGAAGTAAACGGTGGAGCTAAGATCTGAATCCATATTTGTTGGTGTACAAAATGAAACTCAAAACCACTGTGGATCCAGAATCCACAGGAGTCTCATAAATGGTTAAACAGAACTCACATTGCATTAAAATATATGCTCTCTGATATATTTTAAAACCAAGCCTACATTAAAATATCAAATAATTTTATACAAATAGTATGCTTTGCAGTCGCTCATGGGGGACCAGCAGATGTTGCATCCATCTCTCCAAATTTCACAGGGGCAATAGAGAAATTGCTCCTGTAGATGCTCTTCCATTGTCTAAAGAAAGTCACCAATACAACTGTTTCCAAAACAGTACACCTGTTAATTACCACATACTGTGGACCCTGCATTTTTTTTTTTACTTATTTATACGTATTTTTCTTATATAGTTCTAGCTCTCCTCTTTGATGTGAACTTTCTGGTTCCTATATCATGCAAGTATATGACACCTCAATACTGATTGGTCTCAATCTTTCTAGAATATATGTATCAACTAAAGAGATTTAAAAAGCCCAATATCCAGGATGTATTTTCAGACCAACTTAAATCAGAAAAATCTGTGGATTTCTGTTTACAGTTTCCCAGGGCATCCCGGTGTGCAATCAAGTTTGCAAACCACTGGTGGAAGTATTTGCTGAGATTCCTGAAGTCCAAACAGTAACAGTTCAGAAGTCAATTGTTCTAAAGATTGAAGGGGTTCGATATGCTGTGTGTAAACTGTATACTGCAGACCTGGGATTGATGAGGAGACACTGATTGTGAACCTCTGTTTGTTGAGCTAAGCAAATCATGTAACCCTTCAGATATATACCCTATTCTAGCTGATGAAGTCACAGAGAGAAAAATACCATGAATTAATCTTAGTTTGGGTTCCAACATTTTATCTTTGCCTACAAAAGCAATTTTGTCAGCCTTTAATTCTATATTTTCCATCTATGACACAGCATACCATATGTATAGAGCTATATTCATATCTTGCATTTATAGACATTATCAGAAAATAAAAACAGAGTACATAAAAATATATATACTATGAAAAACATAGTGATCTGTTTCAAAGGAAGCAACTTCCAATATAAATATATAAAGAGAAACATCTGAAACTCTTTTTAAAAACATATTTTTATTAATTTTTTTGTATTTAATACAGAACATAGCACCCCCCAATGGAATTTACCCTTTCTGTCTTGTGTTAAGGCATATTATGTCAAGTTAGTGTCCCCTTATTGCAAAAGCCAGGGAGAAGGTGCATGACCATATAGAAATAGAGTCCTACAAGCTCGTGGGGCCTTAGTCATATGAACCTACAGCAATGGCATCAGCATGCACAAGACCCATGCAAAGGCAAGCAGATAAAAACCCTACCTTATAACTGAGAAAATGGACAGCTGACCCCAATCTTAACTGAAGAAATATTGGCAACTGAAAACCTGAAATTCTTATCGTTTGAATTAGTGGAGCTCCTTTAGGCCAGCCGGACTCCTAGTCTTAGAGTACAAATGTCTCTCAGGTAAATGACAATGTTGTTAACTGCAAGTTTTATAGGTTCAATAACCTGTGATAAAAAGACTTACAATGAGCAGTAGCCAGTGGCACAGCTCGGAGGCCAACACTTCCTGTTATTTGTGCTCATATTTGTTTGTTCTCTGGAGAAGGTCAGAATATCCTCTACAAAGCCATGTTCAGCTTTCAAATGTAAAACTTCCATGATGGGAAATATGTCAAGGTTTTCTGTCAGCAAATAATTTATCTTGTCTCTGAGGGACTCCCATTCAGAACAAAAATGCAGTATAGCTGAGAGTATTATCAGAGCTGTTAGGAAACACACATGGGCATTCTGAAGATTCATGCTTAATGCCTTTCTATGGTTTGAGAGAATGTGCACAGGGTGCCTATAGCATACACATTACACTGTCTATGACACTGCAGAGCCAACTTATGTAAAGTTAATGCTACACTGTAGGAGCTGAAACAGAAGGTTAGAGTGGAAGCTGAAAATGAAAATTTTATGCAAGCTGCTGATGGATTGGACAAAAGCCATTGAAAAAATTTTAAATGAAAAAAGCATTTAGGAATAGTTTATAATGAAACAAGTGACATAGTGAAGTCAAGCAAGCATCTAAGAAAATTAATTATGTGTATTTTAAATGACTTTATGTAAAAATTTTTTAAAAATAGCTTTGTTTTTTGGTCCTTTTGAGACAGGGTCTTCCTGCACCCCCAACTGCCCAGAACTCACTATGTGGACCAGGGTAGCATGGATCTCACAGAGTTTGCCTGCTTATGCCTTGGAAATGCTGGGACTAAAGACATGCACCACCATACCTAGGTTTAGATGACACTCTTAAACAATCCATAGAGTATCCACCAAAAATAAGCAGTCTGATTTTCTGCCCACTTTCATGTGTATGTGTATTTCTCCTAATATCGCAGATTTCTTATGTAATCATAAGTATATATGCTAAAATGAAGGCAGATTAAAATATTATCTTTTGTTGTGACAATGCTTCTACTATATTTAAATTCAAGCATGCTGCTTGGAGTTCAATGAAGGCTCAGAGTGACTCTAAATACATTTAAAATAGATTGACATGTTGATGATGATAACCAGTCTGGAATTAACACTATTTTTTTGCAGATGATAAACATATTGATGTTAGATGGTCCCAGAATTGTGCCCAATTCTGTAAGTAATGATGAGTAGTCCATGGATAGCTGAAGAAGAGAAAAGAATAAGAACAGTAAAAGTTTTCATCTCTGTCATGAACAAAATCCAGGCTGTCATAAATGTATTGAGATATTTGAGTTTTGCCTGTGAAGGAAATGAAAGTTGTTAAAATTCTCCTAATAATTGCTACAGACTGTAAGTATGAGCTGAAAAATAGGAATTATATAAAATAAGTTTTATGGATAATGGATAAATGTTTCTTTATTAAAATACGATCCTGATTGAGAAATTACGGTGCATACTTGGTTTATAATCATTCATGCCTACATTGGGTAGCACTATGCTAGTAGATTGTAGGCCTTCATGATGAGTATTTAAGATACATCTTTCCTCATATCAAGCCACCTTTTTCTATTGCATTTTATGAATGACTAACTATAGAAACTTCAAGGTTTTAAAAGTGATTTATATAATCAAATCATTCATGTATAATTAATTCAACTAATTTGCATGAGTGTTTCAGGTTATTTGCCATAATTAGCCATTTTTGAAGGTTTTCTCCCCCATCAATTAAATTAATTGTTTTTCACATAGGTATAGATT
>NW_008359075.1:1074126-1082748 GCF_000622305.1 Nannospalax galili
TAAGAGCTGGTATAGATTGAATATTGATCCCCATATTTTCAGCTCATTTGCATAAGCAAATTATGCCTAATTGTCAGCTCTACATCACTACACACTTATCATCAATTATACAAAATATACTCTGAAAGATTAATGATTTCTTTGTGGTCTTTTGAAGGGATTTTTAATTATGATGCTTGAAACAATATTGTCATTAAAAAGTATTAAACACCATGTTAAACTGATAACACAATAAATCATATTATTGGTTATTAAATATACCAGCTCTTATCTAAACAGTCATTTATCTTGTAATATAAAAAATCCCTCTAAATATGTGCAAAGGAATTCATTATTTTTAATAAATATAGTGAATAGACTAATAGGCAAATACTGGATTATGTCAGTTTTAAATATTTTGAGCTCAATGTTTATCTCTCCTGTTTCTCATACAAATTTATTCTCTACCTGATGAAAAATCCATGAGAAGATCTGGGGAGATGGTGAACTTAAAACGATCACCAGCCCCATTTTCACACCTGGCCCATTCTGGCTTCTGGAAAGCTCCCAATTAGCCTGGCAAGTGAAGTCACATACTTGGTCACCATTGCCATGCTTTGGACCAGCCATATTCACATTGCTCCAGGTCACATATCTACCCTGCTTATGTATTCAGAACCCACTCTATTGGTCCCCATCACCCTATATTGGGACTAGGCTCCTTTGTTCTGCCAGAGAGCTCCTGACTGACTAGCCTGTGAGAACTTGCCCATTTGGGTGCAATCTTCCTGCTTCAGGACTAGGTGCCCTCAATCTGTTGGAGAGCTCCAGACTAGCCTGACTGAACCCATCCTGTCCCTCCAAAAAAAATAAATATCATAACTTGAAGCACAGACTACTCATTCTTGATCAGAAAGGCTCCAAGACACAACAACAATAAAAACAGAACCAAATTTCAACTCAACAAGGGCAGGGTAGAATTTCACGTCAGACACACAACCAAGGAAAGAAATTTATATGCCCAGGTCACAATGCAAAAACACAAATAATATGAAAAACCAAGATAATATGTTCCATTAAATCCCACCTATCCTATAGAGGTGTTCTAAAATGAGAACTTGCAAACGCAACTCCAGGACACTGAACGTAAAAGAATAATCATAAATATAATCCATGAATTTAAAGATTTTATAGAACACATAAAGGATGTACCCAAAGAGGATAGGAATAAACTCCTGATTGAATCTCAAAAAAAGTACAAATGAATGAAATAAAATTAAGGCAATTTTTCCACTGAAAAAATAGACTATTCAGGATTTGGAAAGAGAATTCATGAAAAAGATAAGACAGAAACCGAAAAGTTTTTATCATTCACCTTATGTGATGTATTACTGTCTTTTGGCATTGTGCATTATTCAATATTTTCTCAGTAAAACTCTGTGCAAAATATAGAGACATTAAAATAGCAGAGTCCCAAGAATGTCTTTATTGTTTTCTCTATCTTATAATGTAATTATTAGCCAAAAGCTCTTCATATAGAGAATGCATCTAAAGACAGAATGTCATGATAAGTATCTTTTAATATATGGGATGCTGTTCTTTAGGCAAAGCTTGTATTAGTCTTTAGATAGCTCATTATTATAAAGTTTGTTAGGATAATTATCATATGAAATCCCTAAAATCATTTCTCCTTTGATTTCTAAAGAGTTGGGATATTTAAAATATTATCCCAAAATTGAGACTCCCATATTATCGAGACTAAAAATTTTCAAATAGCAGAAATGAATTTTAATATGTCTATAAATTGTATAATTGTGTAGCCAATGACACATCCTTGTATTAGTTTCTTTATTGTTGCTGTGATAAAATAAAATGACCAAGGCAACTTATAGACGAAAGAGGTTATTTGAGCTGATGGTTCTAGAGGGTTAGAGTGCATAATGGCAGGGGAGGAATGGCAGCAGAAGTGGCTGGAGCAGAAGGCCAAGTAATCGCATCTTCAAACAGACACAGGAAGCAAAGAATAGCTGGAAATCTGACCAGACTGAAGATTTCTCAAAGCCTGTCCCCTAGTGATGAACATCTATAGGGTTCAAAAGTCCGGAGTCTAAAATCTCTCCTGAGACTCCAGACAGTCTCTTCACTGTAAAATCAAAAGGCTAATTACATGCTTTCAACTTGTAATGGAACCGAACACACATTGCCATTCCAAAAGGGAGGAATAGGGCATACTGAGGAAATACTAGACCAAAACAAGAAAGAAAATCACCTGGGGAAGCACTGAATCCTGTAGTTCGATGTTGAACTTCAAGGACTTTACTACAAAAGGGCTTAGATAGCTGAGGCCTCAGCTTTACTGTGTGTAGCATACATCTCTCTTTCTCTCTTGGACTGGTACGTCTACCTGTATGCAGTTCCCTTTGACAGATGTCTCACAGCTCGGGAATTTCAAGCATCTTGGGATCTCCACTGGCAACAAATATTCACATTCACAGCTTCACACAGGGGCCTGTCAGGGCCCTCTTTATGCAGTGACGCTCCGATGCACACTGCCTAGTTTCTGTGGCTCTCTGAAACTGAAGGAAGGACAATGACCCACTGACTCTTTCATCTTTCATGCCTCTAAAGCCAGCACCAGGTGAAAGACACTGGCAAGTTTGAGTGCCAGCCTGGGATGAACCCTGTCCTGATTCATCCACAATAACAGCTTTTCTATGCTGTGGTTTTCTGGGAGCAGAAAACCCTTCCAGAATATTCCATTCACAAGTTGGAGGCTTAGCTGGGTGTGGTCTTGCCGAGAAGGTATTCTTTCAGTCCTTTGAGTGAAGATTTGTTGTCCTCTCCATAAGGATGCCAATCTCCTTTTGAAAAAGAGCTTTCCTTCAGCATTTCCTTTGGATCCGACATTAATCTTCCTAGTGTTCTATTTCAATCCAAACTGTATGTTCTTCATTTCTTTCTGCTCCACTTGCTCTTTTTCACTGTAGATCCCCATTATACTCATCATTAATAACTGCACTATTGATTCAACATTTGGCTGTCTTGAAATTTCCTCCACCAAAGAAATTAGTCAATTAATTTTCAACTTAGTCTAAGGTAAGCTCTTAGGCTGTGGGCAAACAGCAACCAGGCTGCCCAAGTATCACAGATGCTGCTTAAGTCCTTATTTCCCTCTGGAACTACCTTGCTCTTGGCACTAGTTCCTTCCAGGCTCCTCCTAGAATTTCCTGTCATGCTCTGCTTATAATATTCAACCGTTTTTCTAGTGCTAACTTCCAAAATCTTCTACATTCTTCCAAAACCCTCATGGTCAGTTTCTCTACAACAATACCCTACTCTACAGATTAGATAACACAATCCTATTTAAAATTTGAGGTATTTTTAAATCTTCAATGGCAATATTAAAACCTGATCTAAGGGTTAGGTGAATCCCAGAGCAACTTAAATATTTTCAGACTAATGAAACAATATTTTATTCTGTTACGCATAATTTCATTGATAATTCCATATGAGTGTGGGAAAATGACAGCCTTGGTAGAATCATTGTCTTCAAAGTCATGAGCTCTGTTTGAGCCCAGTGCTCTTCCTTCATGTAGTTATCCAAAGCCATTCTGTGTTTTCTATAGTGGCAACACATCTGTAGCATAATGATAGTCACAAAACATTGTCTCCTTAACTTGAAGCAAAATTGACAACAGCACTGGTGACTGCTGAAATACATTGTTAGACATAGACTTTAGCAGTAACTTATAATTCTCCTGAAATCAAACCACATATTCTATTTTAATTGCTGCAGAGATGTCAATCTCTCAAACAAAACAGGAAGGCACATTATACTTTGATAATGATTCACTGTAAAATACAAAGCAAACAAGGCCACCCTTTTACATCTACCTGCTTTCTTTCACTGTGTCTTATGACAGATTTCCAGGCAGATTGCAAAGGGCAGCACCTGCTTTTTAAACTATACCTAGAAAGTTTAGAGTGCTAAATTTATATATAGCTGTGCATTGAAAAGCCTTAAGGGGAGGTTACTGAAGTTAGACGAGAATGCACAGTGGTTCAGATGACATGGAGACAACTCCTTCTCTAATTGTATCACTTACTTTATTTACAGGAAAAAAATTCAGGAGTACACTACCTCTCAATGTGACACTGTAGCTTCCCAGAAAACAGCAGGTCAGTCTTCTAAATATACACATAAATATATACACATACACATGCACACACACATATACAAATACACACTCATATGCACATATAGACACATAAACACACATGCCAACACACACATACAATGTGCATACCTATACATACACACACGCACACACATAGACATATGTATCCACACACATATACACACATATCCAGACATATCCAGACATATCCACATGTACACACATATACACACATAGCTACCCATATACACATATACACACATGCACACACATGTACACACATGCATTTACAAATATATGCATACACATATACACATAAACACATATAAACACATGAACTCATACTCACACATTTACACATGTATACAGGTACACAGAAGCACACAAATACAATCATACACACATGCTCTCAGACACACACATATATATGTGTATACACATATACATGAACACACATAATTATATGCAAACAAACGTACACACACACATGAACACACACAAATGCTCCTCTGAAAAAACTCAAATGAAAACTATCTTTCCTATAACCAAACAGAAAATATGTTTTTTTTTTTTTTGAAGAGAGGGGCACATAAAACTGTTTTAACATGCAGGAATTGCAATGTTTACCCAGCCAGAATTTGGGATCTTACTTCTTGCCCAGTTATACTTCCTGGAAGCTGCCTTGATCAAAGCTAAGTGTAAAAATACACATACTGCCCTGTTTCATGGACCATCATTATTGAAAGCCCTTGTGTCATATCAGTTTTCTACAGACATGCACCAAATAACATTCCATTCAGTAACGCATTCCACACAGGCCATTTTTTTCCAAATTGGGTCATTTGTTTCCTTGATTCTTTATTTTTTGAGTTCTTTGTATATTCTGGATGTTAATTCTGTCAGATGTATAATTAGTCAAGATTTTCTCCCATTCTATATGTTTTTTCTTGACTCAATTGGTTGTTTCCTTTGCTGTATAGATTTTTAGTCTAATGAGTTCCCATTTTCTGACTACTGACCTTAATTCCTGTGTGACTGATGTCAAATTTAGAAAGTCCTTTCTTACACCTGTATCTTGTAGTGTCCTGCCTATGTACAATTGCAGCATTTTCGGGTTCATATTGAGGTCTTTGATCCATTTGCAGTTGACTTTTGTGCAGGGGGACGTGTATATGTACGGGTCTAATTTTTCTTCTACACCTTAAGATCCAATTTTGCCAGCACCATTTGTTGAAAACAGTGTGTTTCTGTCAATGTGTGTTCTTGGCAACTTTGTCAAATGTCAGGTGGCTGTAATTGCATGCTACTATGTTTGAATCTTCTATTATGTTCCATTGATCTACAAGTATGGTTTTGGGCCAATACCCCACTACTATTATGGGAAATCCCCTCAACATTGCTCTTTGTGCTCAGGATTGCTATGGCTTATCTGGAGTCTTTAGTGATTCCTTATAAATTGTAGAGTGGATTTTTCTTTTCTGTTCCTGTGAAGAATGCTATAGGAATTTTGATTGGGATTCCACTGAATCTGTAGATTGCTTCTGGTAGGATGGTTATTTTCACTACATTGATTCTACCGACCCAGGAGCATAGGAGGTTTTTCCATCTCCTTGTGTCTTATTCAGTCACTTTCTTCAGAGATTTAAAGTTTTAGTTTAATACATTTTTAATGTCTTTGTTTAGGTTTATTCATAGATATTTTTACATTTGTGAATGGATGTGTGATCCTGGCCTATATCTCTGATTGATATTTGTTTATAGAAAGACTACTGGTTTTTACAGAATGATTTTGTAAACTGACATTTTGCTGAAAGTATTGGTCATTTCTAGAAGTTTTATGTTGGAAGTTTTGGGATATCTTATGTGTACAATCATATCATCTGAAAAAATTTATAATTTGACCTCTACCTAACCATTTAGTACTCCTTTACTTTCCTGGAAATAAACACCAAAAGAAGATCTAGTAACTCCAGGAAATCATGGAGATTAAATAATACACTCTTGAATGATGAATGGGTCAAAGAAGAAATCATAAAAGAAGTGCATTATTTTTGGAAGTAAAAGAAAATGATAATACAATCTAACAAAACCTCTGTGACAAATTAAAAGTGTTCCCATGAAGGACAGCTCAAAACACCTACATTAAAAAATCAGAAAGTGCACATATAAATGATTTAATGGCCTAATTCAAGAATCTGGAATGGCAATAACAAACTCAATCTATACTCAGAAGGAGAGAAGAAATAACAAAAACCAGAGGAAAACTTAACTACACAGAAACAATGAAAACAGTACAAAGATTCAATCATTCTTAGAGCTGGTTCTTTGAAAACATAAACAAGACAGACACAACCCAAAAAAGTAAGAGCAAATACAAACCAACAAAACCCAAGCTGAAAGGGGAAACATCAGATGTTCCAAACATTATAAGATTCAGCCAAAAAAAAATTCCAGAATGTTATAAGGGATTATTTATTAGAAAACATCATCTATTAAATTTGAAAACCTAGAAGAAATGGATGTATTTCTAAATTCATGGAAACTACCAAAGTTAAACCAAGAATTAAGAGCTTAAACAGAACCATAGCAAAGAAGGAAATTGAAATAGCAATAAAAAGTCTCCCAAAGAAATCAAGTCCCAGGCCCAAATGGTTACACAAAAGAGTTTTATCATACCTCCAATGAAGATTTACAAATAATATGACTTAAATTACTCAAAAAGATAGAAACATGGGAAAAAATCTCAAACTCAGTCTGTGATGCGAGTGTTATTCTAATACCAAAACCAGTGAAAGACACATCAAAATGAAACTTTAGGCATTTAGTTATTTTTTGTTCTTTTTTTTAAATAAATAATTTATTGAGAATTTCATACATGGATATAAGGTGTTTAGATCAAATCAATGCCCACTCCCTCCCCTCCAATGCCTCCCATATTGCCTCATCACTTTTTTTTTTCTGTTAACTTCACGTACTCCTTCTTTTATTTATTTATTTTTATGGCGCTTTTGGCTACTCTAACATTCCCCCTATGAAGAGGTAACCCTAAAATCTTTTAAGGAGTTGATACAAGCTCCCAAATGATTTGGACATTTTTGGCCTTTGGAACAGAGTATGTTGCTAATAGGACCAAGGACATTTTGACTTTTAACCAAGAAAATAGCTGCTTGGGTTTTTTTTTTTTTTTTTTACCCTAACTACCTAGCCAATTCCTACATCTTGTTTTTATCACACTATCCTCTGAAAACGTTACCCAAATTGCCAATAGGGAATTTGGACGCAGACTGCTCTGGCTTCTTTCATGCTGGACAGGGACGCAGGGTGACGCAATTGGAGTACCCCTTCAGTGGGTGGATCTAAAAGACTCCCAAATTGCATAACTCTTATCTCTAGGGGGAAAAGAAAGTCTTCGAATCATGAATAGAAGTTGTGAAGGAGAAGTAAAGGCAAGAGTAATTAACATTACAAGTTCTAGACAGAGAACTAGAAAAAAAGTCAGAACAGGGCAATTTTCAAATGTTCATATGAGAGTCCATTGGAGTTTCTTGACAAGAGCTTCCAAAAGCATCCCTCTATTGGGTTCTTCCTCATGTCTTCCAAGGCTCAACTCAAGAGTGATGGATTCAGGATTTGCTTTCAGCTATTTTGATAGCTGTTGGAGTGGTTAGAATCAGTGTCAGTTCCTTCTCAAAGGCTTCTAGATAGGGGGAGAAAACAAAGTTATCCATCATTTTAGAACAACAGCTGCTTGCTCCCTACAAGTGGGTAATGTAGGATTGGAGACCAAGATTTGAAGTCCTACATGTGAGCAGCACTTTCTGGTTAGGAACAAAATCATCAATGAGAAATAATTGTCTAAATAACTTTTTATATAGACTTAAGCCTAATGTCTAGAAAGTTTAATTGCTTGAACTTTTAAAGAAATACACTGACGACCTTACTCTTTGGTTATACTTTCCTTTTGAGTGTTTAAGAGCATACAGTTGGCCCAAATAAATCAATTTATTTTTATACTCAAGGTCATTTGAGGATCTGTTCCCCAGGGGTCACATGGGCCAGGGAGGAGCTCCTGGCTCCTTTCTTGTACCAGAAAGGTCCCTCTCGACAAATGTCTGATTTCACTTGGAAGAATGAATGAGATGTTTCCTCGGAGTTGACCCTACTCTTTGTAGACTGGATACTGGTTCAAGTCCATCTCCTGGGGTCTCTGTGTTTTCCCTGAACAAGAGGCCAGGTGACTCACCACAGTTACAGGACATTTTGAGAGATGTTCCATAGTCCCCTAGACATTGGAGGGCAAGGGGAAAAAAAACTGTCCTTTAAGTCCCTCTGGCCAGATTAGTATAGGCATCAAAGTATGGCTGTTAAACATCCAATAAGGTTAGTTCCACCAGTCTGGTACTTTTAATTATCATGTGTTATGTACATAAGGCTTGGGTAAAAAAACAAATATTCTCAGATAAAC
>NW_008359075.1:1082912-1102830 GCF_000622305.1 Nannospalax galili
ATCAGTTGCTTAGGGTTTCTCATTTTTTGTGTCTATTTTTGTAAATATCTCTATTACCATATGCTTTTAACATCTATTACATTATCATTTTCTTTTTTAAAAAATAATTATGAGACATAATAGCATTAACAAATAAATTTTCCATCTGTTGTGAGACTTTGTTTCCTAGGGATGCTAAGCAATGCCTATTTCCTTTTAAAGTTCTAGTGTCAAGCCAATGTTTGATTAAAATTTTACTGGGGAACCAATGAATTTATTCAGGTTACTTACCGAGATAACTGAAGGGTTGCTGAGGTGTATGTACGTATGACCTCAGTGTATGCGCACTGGAGAGCCTTTATTCAACATGGGTCATGCCTTCTCTTCCTAGCCTTCCCCAGATTTTATACTTTAGCCCTTCCTAAATCCAGGATGCCATGTGTGATTAGGCTGTAATCTCTGGTAAGAGTGGCTGGATAATCTGTTGAGGGCCCAATGACCCTGCTTCGGTCTCCTTTAATGAATGAGCACATCTGACAACAAGCCCAATTGTGAGGCCTTTAGTCCTAATGAACATAGATGCAAGAATTCTCAACAAATTGTTCACAAATCACATACAGGCACACATCAAAAAGATTATCCACCATTATGAAGAAGACTTTATTCCAGAGATATGGGGATGGTTCAATATATGTAAGCCAATAAATGTAGTAAATTTATAAATTGACCTAAAGACAAAAATCATCTCAATAGATGTTGAAAAACCCTTTGACAAAACCCACTACGCATTTTTAATGAAAGGCCTAAAGAGTACTTTACTGGACTGTATGAAACATACCTCAAAACAATTAAGGCTGTATACATACAAAAATGTCCAGTCAACATCATTCTAAATGAAGAAAAAGGCGAAGTATTCCCCTTAAAAATTAGGAACCATACAAGGTTGTTCACTATCCCCTCTCTTTTTTAATATTGTGCTTGAAAATCTAGCTAGAGCAATAAGGCAAGATTATATTATTTTTTGATATGTCAAGCAATTCAAAAATTCAAGACTGTACAATATTGTCTATACAGATATTGTGTAGACTGTGGGGAATAAATAATCAATATCTTCATTGTCAGTGGAACCTCTTCCTGGAACTGGCCAATTAGGGTCTACTTTCTGACCATTATTCTCCAGGAATCTCAGCATCTTTGCTTCTTCAGTGCTGATATTATAAGTAAAATTACAACTGTGCATCTCATACCTCTTGTTTGTTTGTTTATTTGTTCTTTGTTGTTTTTAAATGACCATTCTGGAGAATAATTTTCAGTTCTCTTGGTCTAGACATACACAAGGGAAGCACTTTACCAATTGAGCTGTTTCCACATCCCGTGATACAAGTTTTAAAATATTTCCACAATAAGTTGACATTTTCTAGTCCATTTATGTTTTTTCTCCTCCTGCACTGCTATTGAAGACACACGGGTATGGCTCAAAACTACTTTAGTTCATTCATAGACTACACCTCCCATGAATTAAAAATAATCAGATTCTTAAAGGAACCAAGGTATGAGGTATTAGATGTTAGAGGCCCAGTCCTGAGAAATGATCTTGTTTCCTCCATCCTCGGTATTTCATTTGGTATCTCCTTGTTTGAGATTCTATAATGAGACTCAAAATGTTACCTAAATTCTGATACAGAAATCCTTTTCAATGTTGCTGAATAATTTGCTTAGAAAAAAGAAGATTCTTAGAGAGAAGAATGTCCAGCTCACTGTAATCATGTTTCTGATATGATTTTGCCTGACAGAAGATTGGGAGGAGACACCTGTTTCATCAGCACTTTGCAAGAAAAACAATCTCATGTTCTTATGGACAGAAAGACATATGGATAGGAATACTAATAAGTAACTGACACTGTTCAGCACACTATCAAGGTAGTTTCACACATTTCTAGGTGTGAAGAAAGGAGTCAGGAACAGAAACTAGCTGTGATTATTACCTACCCTGGATGAGACCTGCTTTCTTTTAGTCCCTTTGCTTTTAAGTAACAATGAAAAATGTTAAGCAGTGGAGGTCAAGTTCTGGAAATAAGAAGTGGATGTTAAACACAAGCTGCACAGAATTGTTGCACATTGAAACCGGTAACTGGATTCTTCTACAGTAACCTCAGTCATCTATTTTATTTCAACACTTCAGGGTAAATGAATGGCATAGCAAAAACAATTACCTATTGAAAAGACTTGAAAGAGATGGAAAAATAACAAACTCTTACAAAACATTCCAGCCCTTATTCTAAGAATGACCACAAACAGAAATTTAGTGAATAAACAAAACCAAGCTTATAACAATATTAACTTGAAGAATGTTTTAGCCTTCAATGTGTTACAAAATCAAATTCCTTCCTTCATTAACACAATTTTCCCAAAATTCTACATTCTTGCTATTTGGAAAAGGATAAAAGCTTTTGGATTATCCTATAATAAGGAATATAGTCTAATGTATAATCATTACATTTTGGGAGAATATTGCTAATTCAAATTATAGAAATAGTGTCAGTGAACAAATTTTCAAATGGTGAAATGAGTAAAACATAATTTATGCCATATAAATCCAAAAAATTGCAAAAATTTTCAAATATGATGGTTATAATTTGAGAACCTTGATCCATTTGCAGCTGTGTTTTATATAAAATGAGAGATTGGAATCTAGTTTCATTCTTCTACATGTTGCTGTCCAGTTTGAACAACACCATTTGTTGAACATGGAATCTTTTCTACAGTGTATATTTTGTTACCTTTGTCAAAAATCAGGTGGTTGTAACTATGTGGACTTAAATTTGGGCCTTCACTTATATTCCATTGATCAATGTGTCTATTTTTATGCCTGTACCATACTATTGCGAGGGGTTTGAACCAACGACCTCCAGGGAGGTGATGATTGGGGATGAGTAAGCATGCCAATTGCCAGCCCATGCCACCCCCATTACCCGGGGACACTCAGACGCAACGGGAGTCTAGTCAGGCAGGGACTCATTTATTGCAGGTGTTACAAAGCTTATGAAGGCACCTGGAACTCCCCCCCCACCAGGGTGTATCTTAAGAATGGTCATGCACTGATCATGCACTCCTCAGCAGTGCAGAAGTATTCTTCAGACTTTCAAAGTAAGCCAGGCTGGGCCCCCAGTAAATTCCTTTCTGACGTATGCAAGGTGGGGCCTTTAGGTCCCCACACACTATTATTAATATAACTCTGAAACATAATTTAAGATTGCGCATGATAATGTCTTTAGAATTTCTTTTATTGTTCAGGTCTATTTTCATTATCCTTTGGTTATTGTATTTCCATAAAGACTTTAATATTATTTTTTTCAATTTCTGTGATGAATTATGTTGGAATTTAAATGGATATTGCATTGAATTTGTAACTTTTTTTGGTAGAATGACTATTTTCCTATTGAAAAAATAATTATTAAATAATTTTTATGTGTATGACTGTTTGCGTGAATGTAAGAGAACCTACAGAACCGCAGAAGTCAAGAGAAGGCATCAGATCCCCTGAAACTGCAGTTATGGATGGATGTTTGTTAAGTACCATGTGGGTACTAAGAATCGAAGCCAGGTCCTCTGGAAGAGCAACCAATGTTCTTAACCATTTGATCATCTCTTCCACTCTAAATTTTCACAATATTAATCATACAGATCAATGAGCATGGGCCATCTTTCCATCTTCTGGTACATTCTTCAATTTCACTCTTCAGTGTCCTAGGTTTTAATGATGTAAATCTTTCACTTCCTTGCTTAAATTTATTCCAAGATATTTTATACTTTTTGATGCTACTGTGACATAAAACTTTATATTATGAATCTGAAAAAGGAAAAAATAGAGAGTACAGTGAAACTTACAGTAAGAAGAAAGGACTTTCTTAACAGAACACTTATAGCACATGGTTTGAGCTCAATAGTTGCCAAATTGGACCTCATGGAACTGCAAACCTTCTTTATAGTGAACAATACCAGTATTTGAGTGAAGAGACATCTTATAACATGGGAGAAAAATCTTGGCCATCTATACCTCTGACAGAGTTAGTATCTAGAATATACAAAGCACTCAAAAAAACTAAACTTCAGTAGAGCATGGTGGCACATGCCTTTAATCCCAGCATTTAGGAGTCAAAGGCAAGTCAGTCTCTGTAAGAGTAAAGTAGGGAAGTCTACATAGCAAATTCCAGGCCAACTGGGGCTACAGCAAGACCCTGCCTCAAAACGAAAACAAAGAAGAAAATACAAAAAACAATCAAAAAAACAAATTTCAACTAAAACATTTTTAAAAATTTAAAAAATTGGGACAACTTACTAAACAGGCAGTCAAAAGATGAAATGCAAAGACTGAGAAATATTTGTAAAAATGTCTAGAATCTTAAATGCAATTAGAAAGTAGTTGTTTACTCCTATAATATTCATGCCACGGGAGCACCAGTGGGCATATCTTCTCAGGCCAGTTGTTGTAGCTAGTGGGATTCACAGTTGTGTAATGTTCTTACTAATTATTATCTTCAAGTAGCCTGCATAGTACTTTCCAGCACTAAGAAAGCTAGACAGAGAAATGAAACTTTGAAATCATAAATAATTTGATTTCTTCTTCTTGTTTTTCTTATAAAGCTCATGTATATAGTATCTTCAGCAATAGGGTCTTACTGTGAAGCTCTAGTGGGTAACTAAGAGCAGGGACCATGACCAGTATTTTTTGAGGATCCCTGTTCAACAGCTCAAAAGATGAAGTCCATTCCTGGCATGGGGCTTTTGCTTTGTAAACCTATGCTGTCAAGTATGAACAATGTTTCTATCTTATAAGTCAGCTCCTTTTAATCTCTTTTTATAAAATATACATATAGATTTTATTTCCAGAATGATAGGTTTCCACTTGGCTTTCTCTTAAGGTTTCTAGTGCTAGTTATCCCTCCCCCTACTTCCTCCTCTTCTCTACTCTCCCATCCCTTCCCCCGACATTTAACCCTTCTTACTCTAATATTCCCTTATCCCCATTATATGACTGTATTCTATTCCCTCTACCAGGAAGCCTCCAAACTCATGGTCTTTCATTAGTTTTCTGAGCTCACTGGATTGTCAAATCAAAACATTCATATCTGATTTCAAAGCTAGCCTCGAGCTATGAGAGAGAATATGTGGTGTTTCTCTTCCTTGTGTGGGTTACTTCACTCAAGGGTGATTGCTTCCATTTCTATCCACTTACCTGGTGATTGCTTCCATTTCTATCCACTTACCTCTGAATTTCATACTTTCACTTTTTAAAGATCTGAATAATGTTTCTTTGTTTATATGTATCAGTCATTCATTATCCTTTCATCAGTGGATGGGCATTATTCTGCTAAGCGTGTAATGTATTAAAGAGACCACAAATGATTTCTCGTCATTCCCATAGACTAATACAACCCTCAACTCTGATCAGTCACATTTCTTCATGCAGCAGATGGTGATTATCACAGATACCCACACTGGTCAATAGACAGAAAATAATAGACTACAGAGTGCTTACCCCTTAATAAGATGTCAATTTCAAACTTCTGCCTCCCAAGGATCAGGGTTCATTGTGGAAGAGGGGACAGAAATATTGAAAGAGCTACAAGTGATGGATGACCAAAAGAAAACAGTTTTCCTGAGATTTGGGTAATTAATAATGTGAACTCACAGGAATGGAGAAGGCATGCACAAATATCATTTAAAACTTGACTCATGAAAAATTTCCAACATAGAAGTGGGAAATTGCATACAAAACCCTGACCCTACCTGGGAAACTAATGGTGACTGATGAATTCCAAGAGAGGGAAATTCTTCTTTAAGCATATGACTCCAAGTAGGTTAGCAAAGCTCTAGTATACAAACTCATTGAAAAGGGCATTTGGGAACATGAATTTGATTTAATGGGACACACACACACACACACACACACACACACATACACACACATAAATATGTTAGAGTACAGGAAATTGGGTGGAGTAGCAGGATGGTAAAGATAGGGGAGGTTTTCTAAATATGATTAAAATATATTGTGCAAAATTTGCAATAATTTTCAAAACAAAAAAATGACATGTATGTAACGAAGATTTTCATCTGTATTATATTGTATAATCCACCTTCCTTCTAGTTATTTGAGTGTTCTTCAACAAGAAAAGAAAGTAGGCTTCTTTTGTGTTTTGCAAATAAGCAAGTAAATGCTGAAAATGGTGTCTAGTAACAAAACCCAATATCTGTATAACTGAAATACTAAAATACATAATTTTATTTTCATATATATGTATTAGCTGACAATTAATTTGGCTGATGTTAATAGACACTCTGGAGTATGCAAGTTAGTGCCCACTGTGAGTCTTCATCTCTTGGATTCTTAGGATTTCAGAAGATTGGTTGTCCCAATGCATCATTCTGATCCCCTAAGTACCTTTTTTCAGAACTGGTTGTGAATATAAGGTAAAGCCATTGGAACTAGCTGGAAAATTGATTATTTTGTATCTGGTGAAATTGATGGGTGCATGTAGTTTTCAAGACCATGAAAACACCTTTATTTTATAGAAATGTTCTAACTAGGATCCACTTCAATTTAATATCCTCACAGTTTACCAATTGAATTGTTTGAAAATAATGCTGTGTATAGGCAATTTTAATTTTTACTTAGTTTTATATTTTTAAAGCAAATGGATTGATTTAAACTTCCTTCCAACTAGGTTCAATAAATGCTTATTTTTTTCTGTCTCATAATGTTATAGAGGTGATGAATGGATTTTTACATGTTCTATATCAAGGGGAAATGAGATTTTTCATTTATATAATAATATGAGTAGTGAGTGTCTTACATATTCCACCTTTTGTAGTCTTCACTATAGCTCCATATGGCCTGTACTATACTTGATTTCATTCTATAGATGAGGACATACAACTATCATGTTCCCAAGACCATATACTTGTAAAAGATCAATTTTCTATACATCATATATTATTTGTGAATTTTATACTAAAATAAATAATTTTAAAGAAGATTTGGTAACTGAGAGCAACTTTTTAATGATCAATATTAATAGAGTTTCAGAAATAAAATATTCTAGACTAATTTATTAACATCTATAGATCCTCAAATTATCTTCGAAATGATAGCATATGATTAAAATATTTGAATCTTTTAACATATATTAACCAACCAATTAATTTGTGTTCCATTCTATTTGTGTATAAAGCATTAGGTATCAAAACTATTTTGTTATGAGATAAAGCATTTTTTTGAGAAAACCCCTCTGAAAATCAAAATCTTTCATTTCACTTCAAAGGTTAGAGATTGTAGTGAATTGGATGTCTGCATCCCCATAAGATCGACTTGAATACATAATATTTAGGGTGATAGTATTAGGTTCTGTGGTCTTTTAGAGGTGTTTAAATCATGAGAACAGAGCCCTAATAATAGGACTAGTACCTTCTAAAAAGAGACCCTGTAGAATTTCTTCCCACTACCACAGTATGAGGGCTAAGTGTGCAGTCGCTGTCTGAAAACCAAACACAGGATCAACTTCAACCTCCTAGTCTAGAACTGTGAGACATAGCTTTCTATTGTGTAGACAAATTTGTCTGTATTATTTTGTTGCAGTAGCCTGCATAAACTAAGTCAGTCTAATCATAACTCCTTGGAGAAACACATGTTTTCTTTTCCCATTACTTTAATGTGTGCACAATTGTTTTAGCACTGTTTTTATAATTGTTACTAATTATTCTGTGTACAGCCTTTACATAAAAATCACATTTGCTATCATTAGCAATACAACATTTTTGAAACAAATTTAGAGGGAAGAATTGGGTGACATTTTTCTGGAGTCTTATTTTCTCTTGTTTTGAAATTTTCTTTATCTTATACATATCTGATCATACATGTGACACAAGAAATGTGCTGCAGCTTAAGTGAATCTGCTGCACTCAGGTAATAAAAATAAGACTGTCTGAAATTCATCACAAAACCATTTCACTTAACAATCTTGAACTACACAAACTGCTTCCAGAATCACAATTGACCAATGTTCAATGAGTCTGAAGCCCTGTGCATCACATCCACCTCCATTTTCTTCTGGCTGCTTGTGTGTCTTCAGTCTATATCAGTGTTCTATTGTAGTACAGATTTTCAGGAACTGACTCTGTTAAAGTGAGAAATAGTTCAAAAAATTGAAGAAGTAGTTGAAGAACAAATTTTGGGTTGGGCAACTATAGAAAGAGTGCCAATAATTGTAGGAAATAATGATCAAATTCTTTAGGTTAGTATTTACATGAATCAGTGGAAGGATCTTCAGTTTCTGAGTACTCTGTTCCAGGTGATTTGACACATGTGGATCAAGTGATCACCTAACCTGATAGGAAAGAGCCTGCATTTTATTTTTCTATTTCCATGATAAAACACCTTGGCAACTTAATAGAAAGAAGAGCTTATTTGGCTTATAGTTCCAGAAGTATATAAGTCCATCATGGCAAGGAGGGTGATGACACAGAGGTTCCATGATCCTCCCTGTATTAATCACTTTTCTGTTGCTGTGATAGAAACACTGACAAAAGCAATTTATAGAAGAAAAATTTATTTGTTTATGGTTCCAGGGGAATTACAGTTTGTCATGGCAGGGAGGCATGGTGGCTGGAGGTTGCTGGAGCAGGAGCAGCAGAAACTAAGCTCGCACATCATCACACAGGCACAGGAAGTAAGAGAGCGGCTGGAGATCTGGTAAGGCTTAAGAACTCTGAGCACACCTCCAGTGATGTGGTTCCTCCAGGATAGATACACCTTCTAAAACCTCCCAAAACAGTGCCATCATCTGGGGACAAAATGTCCAAATATTTGGAGCCAATGGGGGACATTTTCATTCAAACCATCACATTCCACCCCCTGGCCCCCATAGGCCCATGACCATATAATGCAAAATGTATTTAGTCCAAATTTAAAAGTCCCCATAGTCGTTATCAGTCTCAATACTATTTAAAAGTCCACAGTCCAAAGTCTCTTCTGAGACTCAGGTAAATATCTTAACTGTAAGCCTCTGTAAAATCAAAAGACAAATTACATACTCCCAACATACAGTGGAACCGAATGTACATTTCCATTCCAAAAGGGAGGAATGGAGGCATAGTAAGGAAATACCGAACCAAAACAAGACCGAAAACCAGCAGGGAACACATCAAATCCAGTAGCTCCACATCCAACTTCTGGGATTTTATTTGCAAAGGGCTTACTTAGATGGCTCAGCCTCTCTAGCTTTGCTGTGTGCAACACACATCTCTCTCTTGTGCTGGTACCACTCCCTGTGTGCAGGTCTTCCTGGCAGATGCCTCACATCTCTGGCATCATGAACTTCTTAGGGTCTCAATTGCCAACCAGGCTTCACCTTCACAGCTTCACACAAATGCCTATCAGGGACGTCTCTAGGTAGGGGAAACCCTGCTGCATGCTGCCTGGGCTCAGTGACTCTCTAAAACTATGGAGGAAGAACTGGTGACCCCTTCACTCTTGCGTCTTTTATGCCTTTAATGCCAGCACCAGGTGAATGCCAATGCCAAGTTTGACTGGAATTTTGGGATGGACTCCTGCCTGCTTTATCCATTTTAGAAGGCTTTTTCTTCAGTAGCCCCTGCAGCATTTTCCTTTCAGGACTTGGAGCCTTAACTGCATATGTTCTTGCCCTGGGCGCACTCTGTCCATTGTTTAAGTTTGAATCTCTAGGCCCCTCCTTAATCGCTTTAATCTCCTTATCAATGGGATCATCTCCAACACATGCCAGGGCTCCAACATTTATCTTCCTACTGCTCTTTTTCAATCCAAACTGTGTTTCTTTCTACCACATTTGCTCTCTTTCACTGTAAATCTGCATAATATTCACCATTAATAGCCACACCACAATTTCTTTATATTATGTAGACCTAGAATATGATGGTTTGAATGAAAATGTCCCCCATAGGCTCCAAGTATTTGGACACTTTGTATCCAGATGATGGTGCTGTTTTGGGAGGTTTTAGAAGGTGTGGCTATCTTGGAGGAAGCACATCACTGGGTTGGTCTTAGAGAGTTCTTGTTGCCAGATCTCCAGTCGCTCTCTTGCTTCCTGTGCCTAAGTGATGATTTGAGAGCTTAGCTTCTGCTGCTCCTGTTCCAGCCACCTCCAGACACCATGCCTCCCTGCCATGATGGCCTGTAATTCCCCTGGAACAATAAGCGCAAATAAACTCTTCCTTTTATAAATTGCTTTGGTCAGTGTTTCTATCATAAGCAACAGAAATTACTAATACACTCCCTAAACAGCACCACCAACTGGGACCAATTGTTCAAATACTTGGAACATATAGGGAAAATTCTCATCCAAACTACCACAGAGCCTGTTATCATGAAGCTTATTCTGCTTAGTAATCAGTCCATATGAGCAAAATTGTACACTTGTGTGTCTGAACAGAAGATGTCTTAATATGATGCAAACATTAGAGAGCTATTACAATTGTTCACAACTTAAAAAGTTTCTTTGATTTGCTGTGGTTGTTGTTGCTGCCTTTATTCATTTTCTGTGAATTTCATGCAATGCATCTTGATCATATTTAGACCGCCTTCCTCTATCTGCACCTTCCCCCATATCCCTCCTGCAAGATTTCACACATTCTGTCGTGCATGTTGAGATGCATTGAGTCAAGTTTGTGCCCTTAAATACCCCTTAGTGTGAGTCCACCCATTGGAATCTGATCAACCTGTCTAACATCACTCTCTTAAAGAAAACCAACTCTTCATCTCCCAGTAGTCACCTGTTGTCAATAGTTTCTCAGATACGGTTGGAGCTTCTTACTCATTTGCCCCCTTCTGTGCTGGGTTTTTGTCATGTTTGAACTTGCATGGGTCTTGCACATTCTGTCATCATTGCTGTACATTTATATGAGTAACTTACCAGCCTTCTGGAAAACTGTTTACTTGTGATTTTCTACCGCCCTTGGTTTTTATACTTTTTCTGCCCCTTCTTCTGCTATGGTCCTTGAGCCTTGGGTGTCAGAGGTTTGATGCAGATATCCTATCTAAGAACATACAACCCACAATCTCTTATTCTCTGCACTTTGGTCAGCTGTGATTTTCTAGGTTCATCACCATCTGTCTCAGCAGAAAATTTTGATGGTGGGAAATGAGAGATGCATTAATTTTCTTTCTGCCTCCTGTTCTACTATATTCTCTGAGACTTTGGTGTAGAGGTTGAATTGTAGATGTGTCACTTAGTTCTGTGCTTCTCATAGACACTTATTCTCTGGGTTTCAACAGTGTGAATCTCTGTAATAATCTCCATCTGTTGTAAGAAGTGTTTTAAACATTTTTAAAATTTATTTTTATTCCATGTATATAAGTTTTATGGTTGCATGTATGTATGTAGGAGCATCCATATTGTATGGTGCCCATGGAGGACAGAAAAGGGTGTCAGATCCCCTGGAAGTGGAGTTAGGAATGATTGTTAGCTGCTATATGGGTGCTGGGGTTTGAACTCAGGTCTTCTGCAAGAACAGACTGTCCTCTTAACTGCTAAGCCATCTCTCCAGCCTCAGAAGAAGCTTTTTTGATGAATGGTCAGTGTCTATAAAGATATCTATTATAATAGAGTAAGAACTTACGTTGGTCTGGAGATATGGCAAAAGTTCTACTCAGTGGTAAAGAAAAACAAAGTTATGAAATTTGCAGGAAAATGGAAGCAGAAGCTGTTGCACTAAGTGAAGCAGCACAGACTCGGAGAACAAGGGACCAATGTTCTTTCTCATTTCTGGATCTTAGCTCCAAATACTTGTGATGTGAGTATATATCCTGAAGTAACCACAGGAGTCAGAAAAATGGAAACAAACTATGTTGATAAAGGGGAAGAAGAGCTTGAGAAAGGGGGATAATAGGAAACAGGTGTTATCGAGGGGAAAATGGGCTAAATAGGGATGCTTTAACTAATTAGCGGGGAGGGAGGCTTACACAGGGGAAGAGAGCAGAGAGGCTAATTATGCTTACGAGGTATGAGGAACCGGAGGGAAATGCATTATTTAAAAAAACCTACTGAACAATACACATACTAAATATATGCAAGTGCATTGCATAGCTGATTTTATAAACACTACTACAACAAAACAAAAGTGGCAAACAAAAGAAACCTTCCTTCACATTGTTGGTTAAGGTAGTTCAAGGGACTCCCAAAATGATGCAGGCTATTGTCACAGTCCTTGGTTGCGTTTCAGAACTTGAAACGTGAGACAGGACATATTTTGTACACAAAACTTGGAGCAATGGGCTTGGAACTGACCTGAAAGTCACCTCCCTGAAGACCAGCTTTACGTAGTCTGCCAAGGGATTAAAAACAGTCACTGGTCCTGTCCAGCTCTAAAGCCTAATAAAGACAACAATGACTGGCTCTGCAAACTATCTGTACTTGTGTGGTAGTGGTACTCTTATTTTGGGGGTAATCAACAGCTGTCTAACTGGACTTGAAGCTCCCTCAACAGGAGAGGACTTGTGTGGCACTCTAAGCTTAGTTAAAGTTTCTTTTCTAAAATGTATTTTATTTATTTATTTAATTTTATGTGCATGAGTATATTGCCTGTATGTATCTGAGTGTACCTATGTCATGCAGTGTTACAGAGGTCAGAAGAGGGCTTCAGATTCCCTTGGAACTGGAGTTAAGGACGGTTCATAGCCGCCATGTGGGTGCTGTGAATCGAACCCGTGTCCTCTGCAAGAGGAATCAGTGCTCTTAACTGCTGAGCCATTTCTCCAACACCCCAAATAAAAGTTTCTTAAGCAAGATTTTTCGACACAAATAAGAAGTTAAATGATTTCAGCATCCTCTTCCCCTCCTTTTAAAACTCAGAATCTAATATCAATTTATATTTAAAGACTTAATCAAAATATGACTATACTTTATTGTGGCAAAAAAAAATAACCTGATATTTTAAGCATCTTCTTAACTGCAAATGAAAAGTTTGTTTGGTGTTAACGAATTCATTTGCATGGCAAGTATAAAAGAGCTCAAAAACAAAAACTGTTTTATGAATGAAATACTGACTTTCATTCAGTATCCCAATCCTTTCTCTTGATTTTAGGTCTGGACACACTCCTAAGCTTATTTCCTCAGATTCCCAGGCCACAAGAACTGAGGGTACTAAAAACTATCGGAGACTTACTGCTGTGCTACTTAGGAATTTAATTTGTCAGCTAAGGTAGTACATATGTACACGCATCCTGCTTTCTATAAAGCTGCCTCCCTGTCTCTCTTTTTGGCTGAGAATGCAAGTGCTGCCCTCAATCATGTACAACAACCTGGAAGCAGCAAAGCAGACTGCATCAGAATATGAACTGGCACACTCTTCTTGTCATGCTGAACGCACACTTTGTCCATCCTGCAGACAACAACAACACAAGAGTACATACTTGTTCTGTCTGCCTCCCCTCCTACCATATGCCAATATACTGCTGTGCTTTCCTATTGAGAAATTTGGGGGTACTAGTGAGTATTTGAAATGTCAGATATATGTATGTTTTTCTTTCAAGGAAAAGAAAGTCTAAATTTCATCTTGAACTTTGTCTGAGTTTAAGTCTTTAGGGAAAAATAACGCATTTGAAGTACACAATATTGTTTTACATTGGAATTTTGTTATGTTCTTTTGTTTCAGGTAAGAAAATTTCCCAGACTAAATTTGCCCAGTAGCTTTATGAATAATACCTCCCAAGTACTAGGGTCTAATAGCCCAAAATATTGAGTAGCATAATCTCTTTTCCTTGATATGCAGCCTTTAAGACTTGCCTTGATTAGAAGGCATTGGTTCTATCAGTACTGTTTTCCAGAAGACTCAAAGTTTATGTTTTCCTGGGTGTTCCAAAAGAAGCTTACAATTTTAATTAAAAATTTAGTTTAACAATTATCCCCTTCTTGTCTGAACACACGTTAAAGTAAAAAGTATAAGGGACAACTTAACTTATAGAATGTTATACAAATCTTGCACTACTTGAAATTTCCATGTTTGGTACTGAATACTGGTTTCAACATTAGCTATTTCCCATGTTTAGAATATAGGTTTGTCATCCCCAATTCTGAAATATAAAATACTCCAAAAAGTAAGACTATTTGAATATCAGTATGACATCAAAGGGAAAAATTATGCAGGACTAACTAGGTTTCATCAATAAAATTATTTACAATACTGCATATAATAATAATTATTATTATTATTATTTTTAGGGAGGAAAGGGTTTATCTCATCTTACTCTTCCAACTGACAGTCCATCACCAAAGGAAGTCATGACAGGAACTCAAGGCAGGGCAGAAACCTGGAGGCAGGAACTGAAACAGAGGCCGACTCGCTCCTCTGGCCTGTGCCCAGCCTGCTTTCTTATAAAACTGAGGATTATCTGCCCAAGGATGGCACCACCCACAGTGGCTAGGCCCTCTCCCATCACTCAACAAGCAAGAAATGCCTCATAGACATGCTCACAGATCAGTTCAATAGAAGAAATTACCCAGCTGAGGTTCCCTCTTGCCAATTGTATCAAACTGACAACTGAAGTCAACTGTGACATTCCACCCTTTGTTAACCTTGACATATAAACATTTTAAACTATAGCTTTTCCTTTCTTGTTTATCCCCAAGAGCTCATGTTAATATCACAATAGAAGGTATAGTACAACTTTAAACATTCCACAGTTTTAAAAAAATTCAAAAACTTTAAAAGTTCAAAGTCTCTTTAAAAAGTCTCTTAACTGTCGACTTCTGTAAAACCCCAAACAAGTTATATGATGTCTTATTTCAAGACGGCAGAGCCAGGACACACTTAAGCAAAACCAAAGTTCAGCAGCATGGCTCAGTGTCTGACATCTGGAATTCACTGGGCTTCATCTGGACTCCAAAGAGCTTGAGCAGTGCTCTTTCTCTGGCTCTGCCATCCACAGCACACACAGCTTGTCGTGTAGGCCCAGACTTACTTCACACCACACTTGCCACTGTCCTTGGTGATCATCTTATAGTTTGGGGTCTCCATTGTAACTGAGTCTGCACCTTGACCAATGGTCTCTCCTGGCCTCACATGGTATGATGCTTAGCTTCTTCCTCTGACCCCTTTAATTCTTCTAAAAGTAGTATCATGTGGAAGATTCTTACATATTACCAAGTTGGGCTTCTGGTCCAAAATGCAGCCCTGCATATAATTATATATATGAAACAAAATGAATTTTATGATTCATAGATAGAATTGGATCCTATCACCAAGGTATCCTATCCTGTATATGAAAATACTCCAGAATTAAAAAAATAAAATAAAAACCTGATAAAGGATGCACAACATAAAAGTTATTACATGATAACAACTCAGGAAATTAAAGATTATGTATGACTAAATGAAAACTGAAAAATGAATGGAGTGGGCATAAGGATGTATATGAGTGAAAAGAGCCTCTTATTCAAATGCTTGAGAGTGACAGGCTTGGGAACTGATTTGATTGAAGTACTCTTAGAAATTGTGGGCAGGGCCAGAGACAGGACATCCAGGAAGGGCAGGGAGCAAGTGGGACACCAAATATTTACTATTCAGAGCAACTAATCCAAGTAAGAACCCAATTTCAGGCTTAGAAAAGAGATACATGATATTTATCTTCATGGAAAATCCCAGTGTGTGTTTATCTAAAGGTAATACGTTGAAGAAAGTGAAGGTTCCAAACATGACTGGCAATGCTAAAAATCACATGGGTCATTCTGCCATCTGGAGAGGAGCTTTGTCAGCCAATGAGCCAATTTGTGAGACTCTGATAGCCCATGTGGAAAGGTGTGTCAAAATTACAACTCAGTGGGGAAAATCAAAAGAAAATTGTGCTACTGATAAAGGCAAATCTAACCATTCTTATGAAGGGAGGTAACAGCTTAAATATAAATTGATATTATATTCTGAGTTTTAAAGGGAGGGGAACAAGGCTGCGGAAACCATTGTTTTATTGTTTTCATGTTGTATTTGTGTTGAAAAATGTTGGTTAAGAAACTTTTTAACTAAGCTTACAGTGCCACATGTGAGTTCTCTCCCGTTGAGAGGGCCTTAAGTATAGTTAGCTGTTGATTACCACCAAAATAAGAGCACTGCTACCACAGCAATAGAGATTGTTAGCAAGGCCAGTCATTGTTTTTTTTATTAGGCTCAACTGATAGGATCTAAGAGACTCAGGTATCAAAATTGTTTTAGAGGAAAACAAAGACAACTCAGTGATCAGAAGAAACCTTAATGTAATTAAATCCATAGTTATGAACTCAAGTGCTAGATTTCTAACAGAAAATGTGTTTGCAATGTAGAAGAGATAATCAGAGATCCAGTAATAGAGAAAAAAATTAAAGAATAAAAATAAAGGTGTGAAAATACAGCTAAAACTGTGAGATACAAAAATCTAATAAAGGAAATCTCAGACATAATCATAGATTTAGAAAAAAAAAATTGCTTAGTTAAATATTAGCTAAATAAAGAGGATACCCCAGAAATGAAAAAATATAAATTAAATTTTAGATTTAAGTTGTTCATAAATCTTCAGAAACATATTTTTTTCATAAAAATTAATCATTCCAATCAATTCATTATGAAGTCTTAGAGCTCTAAATATTTAATGAAGAGAATTTCAAGCATGAATTTAGTACTACTCAAATGAAAAATCAAATATAGATATAAATCTCATGTGTTTGTGTGTGTGTGTGTGTGTATGTGTGTGTTACTTAGCTGGAATGACTTTGCATTAACTGAATTTTACTTTAAAAATTAGGTGCACATGAGTTCCTGGCCCTAGTTGAGAAAAAATTGGAAATTGATAGCCGCTGGGAGAGGGAGAGTCAGTTTTCTTTAAGGATATGATGCCAGGTCGATTGACCAGGGTTCAGGGGACAGACAAATATCAAAGTATTTGGAGAACACAAAGTAAACTCAATAATCTTAAAATATACAGAAAAACGACAGGAGAGGGTTAGTGGAGATGGGTTTGGGAATAGATCAAGAAGGGCTGACTAAATATGTTCAAAATACACTGCATGAAATTCTCAAGGAATCAAAATACAATTAAAAATATTTGAAATCCAAAATCATTACTACAGTATAAGATCTGTTAAAATCAAGAGTGATCTTAGAAAAAAAATAGGCAAGAAGCTGTGCCTATGGGCAGGAGAATTATGCTAGCCGCTGAAATGGCAGCTGACAGATGACTTAGCTTAAAACTATGGGATTTAAAACAGGAGGAAGTAGTACTGAGAGAATAGACAGCCTCCAAGAAACAGGAAACAGCAGTATTCACAGTCAGCCTGTCCATTTAGAAAGGCAGCGATGTGCAAAGCATTGAATAAAGAAGAAAGAAGAGAAAGAAGTTATAAAATCAGCCAGAAAGAAAATAAAAGAAAGTTTTACAGGAAGATCATATTCAAATGATAAAGCAAACTAACCTATACAATGACTTAAAGCAATTATAGTAAATGATTTATTCCAAACTGATTCTACAAAATATCTCCTATTTATGAAACAGAAATTATGGCACCAAATTCAAATATGGAAATACTTTTACCATAAACATAAAACAATTTGTAATAAAAATAGTTGTATTTGCAGTACAAAATAGTAGTTAAAATAAAGCAGTATTGAAAAATTATAGCATTACTAACAGAATGCAGTATATTAAAATGGAAAAGAGGGAGAATAGGAAAATACCTAAGACCTTGAAAATTAATAATGAAATAAATATATTTCCAGATTTTCTTCTTTTCAAAATACAACAAAGTTTGAGGCAAAGCGAAGCTGTAGAAGTGGCATTTGACTAGCAAGTTTTATTAAATAATTGTATGGATCTGGCACTGGGCAAATATTTCTCCCAGAAATATCTGAACCAGCACTGGGGAGGGCGCAAGGCAGATCCTAGAATTCACTGGACAGCCAACACAGTTGAAATAGCTCAAGGTTCAGTAAAAAGCCTTACCTCATAAAAATACAGAAAGACACCTGATGTCAAACTCTGGCCCCCATGCACACCTGTGAACTCACACACATACCTCACACTTCCACACATACACATGTATAGATTTGAAGGAATAAGAGTCGCAGAGGTATTCATAATATTGGTACTTAATAAGCTGGTTATTTAAAATATGTTATGTTGTCTAGACAAATTTTGTATGATTTTGATTTATTCTGCAAAACGATTTATCTAATCCTCATTTAAGATGTGAATACAACAGAGCTCATTGCAATGTGTTCATGTAAGGATATATAATGCTTCCAACCTAGCTTTTGACCTCCCACCACTAAGCTTACCGTGCTTGCTCTCCTACAGCTTATAGTAGGTGCCAAGATGTGACTTATAATATTGATATACCGAGGTGGGAAAGATTTAATGTGATTCCTTTGGATAGAATCTGATTTAAGACTCAGTATCCACATTAAAAAGGAGACTAACCAAAAATCCTTCACTAAAATTAATGCAGATTTATGAGCCATGTTTTAAACATTTGGCCCCAGTTGATCTAATTGGTTCCTGCATACTCAATTATGAGAACAGCTGGACATTCTAAACTCTTTGGCTGCCCCTAGTGGTTCTGTGTTGGCCCCACCCTTGTTAGGAGAATTAATTTTTTACCAGACTCTCAGCTTCCAATCCTTCTATTCATGGTTAAGCTCTGCCATATAGGTTCCATTTTCTTAGTGTCTTCAAGACACAGTGGTAAATTCTAAAATAAAAAGTGTTGCAATTGAGAAATGTCAGTTGTCTTCCAGTTATCAATTTCTTCCTTTCTCAGTGCCAATAGAATGGTAATACATGTCTGGGAATGTCTTGTTAAATGCTCCATTTCTTAGACTCCATTGAAACTGTGTTCTCATGTAATAATAATTCCAGTTCAAACACAAATGTTGTGCACCTCCTGAATGTAGAAAAAATCTTTCATTAGCATTAAAATAAAAAAAGAGAAGACTGGACTGTTCTAATTTTCTTGGTTTTACTTGTTTGAAATGAGGACATAATGCAAGAATCTGAGTGTTTACGATTCTGTGGGGGTTAAACATATAGTAGCATACTGAAGAGAACGCACACATATACACACATACACACATACACATATATAACATATATGTTATATGTGTGTGTTTTACAAGACATATATACAAGTGATATTAGGGTTCAGAATGCTTTATTTTTTATGTTTGTTACGTGTGTGTGTGTGTGTGTATACATACAAGACTGCCACAGTGTGCATGTGCCATGGTACATGTGTGTAGAGATCAGAAAACAACTTGGATAAATCAATTCTTTCCTTCCACCATGTAAGCTATGAGGATAAAACTGAAATTACCAAACTTTGTAGCAAGTACCTTCACCCACTGAGCCATCTCACTATCTGGGCTCCAGTACACTTTAGGTAAAAATTATGATGTTCTTTGTAGTAGAAAAGGGAATTTTAGATGGGCATAGAAATTTTTTAGCTTGAAAAACAAACTGTTCATACAACTGTTTAATAAATAATTGAAGGTTTGCAGAATTCATGACTCACTCCAAATATCTAATGATCTTTACTTCTGTTTACAACTTACTTTTGTGAATTGTGACGTCAATTAAGCACATGTTGTCTAAGGTATTTTTCATGGTCCTGGGCATAGACTAGTGTTCCCATAATGCTTAATTCTAGGGAACGCTTTGTAGGACTGAATCTTGATTTCAACCTATTTATGAGCTTTATGATATTAGATAATAAAGAACATTGATTCTTAAGTGTAATTTGTACATTAGGAAGGAAGAGAAGACCTGATTAAGTACTAATATCCTTTGCTAATACATAATTCAGTCACTTACAGGTTGCATTGCTTAAAAAGTAATGAACTGTGTATTTTAATAATGAAATGGAGATCTTTTTAAAAGGTTAAAACC
>NW_008359075.1:1103051-1129182 GCF_000622305.1 Nannospalax galili
GTATGTTACATTTGCCTGAAAAATAAAAATAATGAAAGAAACAGCTGATGTACTATGCTCTGATGTGATGGAAACAATGTCCAATTCGACTCCAGGCCAAAAGAGTTAGTGTAAATTTAACACTGACACTAAGGTGAGTCAATAACAGTATGTCAGTCCTTCCTTCCTTCCTTCCTTCCTTCCTTCCTTCCTTCCTTCCTTTTCTTATATTTATCCAATCAACTCAGAATCAGAATGGGGAGATGAGGTTCTCAGACTGACCTAATTTAAAAGAAATATTTTTCCTAGACTAAGAGAAACACATTACCTTAACAAATATCACCATTGGCTTTCTCATAATGGAGAGAGATAGTACCTCAATGTGAAATTCTACAGCAAGTGTTAAATGAATGTGGAATAATGCTGAATGGTAAAATATTCACCAGATGTGTGATTTCTCAGTGTTCTAGAAAGCAATAGAGAACATACATGAGAGACTATAAGCCTCAGCCACCTCCTTGACATGGATGCTGAAGGGATTTATAAAAATTACAGACTCGGTACCCTGCCAGGTCACAGAGTTGCCTTGGTTAATTCCCACACATCAGCTGGTGGAACATTGTGATACAGAAAGTAAAGCTGTAGCCTTGCCTTCTGACCCCTTGTAGTATATATAATGAATTCTCCCTTGTAGTCTATTAATGTTTTACCTGAAATACATAATGGAGTGTTGATACTTTCCTTACTTATATAGATTGTGTGAAATTTTAATTTAATATAACAGTTGCTAAATCTTAGAAAACTGGGCCAGCAATCCAATTAACATGTTTCTTTTCCTCATAGGGCTATCAGGATGATCAAGGAGTATTCCTTCAACTAGAGAGAAAGGTATTCTAAGCTAGGAGTCACTTTCACAATTCCTTTTGACAGAGTTTAGCTAAAGGGCAAACTTTTGGAGCAGGTCACATATTTGAGCTAAAATGCAATAGATTGGATGGATGGATGGGTGGATGGATGGATGAGTGGTTGGATGGGTGAGTTGGTGGGTGGGTGGATGGGTGGATAAATGGGTGTCACAGACCTGACTGGTATACACTTAGCCTTCATTCACCTAATTTCTCCTTTCTGCATACCTTTTCTCCAGCTGCATTGTGCCTTTTATTTCCCTGGCAGGTCTTTTTAAAAAAGTATTTATTGAAAAAACCACATGATTAGAAGAATCATTTCATTACAGAATTAATATAATCAACAACAATTTCCATAGAAAAGAGGCATCTCTTTCAAAATTGGCTGTAAAAATTTAGGTTCTCAGTTGAATTAATACAGTTATAAAATATTGAACTAAGTACAAACCCTATAAGATGTAAAATTGAATGAGTCATTAACCTTTAAAAAAATCTCCATTCCATTTAAGACTATACTGTTTCATACAGAAAAGCTCATTTTAATGCTACTAACACTTAGATGTTTGCACATGCGTCTCTAACCACTATGTATCTGACTATTACTAGTCACAGTCAATAACTTTCTGAGATCCTTGGCACATTTCTGAGATCATGGATATAAAGCCATTAGGTAGATTTATTTCTGAGATCATGGATATAAAGTCATTAGGTAGATTTCAAAAGTAATGTTTTTCACTTCTACTAATTAACATGAAGCAACTTTTTATGCTTCGTCCTCAAATATAACTCTTTTTTGTTTGTTGATTTTTGTATTTCATATAGAACATTCTAAACAATATTATTCCTCTCTATACCCACATCCCAAATGGCACCTCCCATAGCTTCCCCCCACCCCATGGGAGCCCATATATTCTGTCATCCCTGTTACTGTCCACTATGTTGTTGGTGCCCCCAGCTGTTCCCTAATGCTTGTCCATCCACAGAGTCTAGTCAGCGTATCTAGAGTTCCTTATTTTAGGAAGATCAGCTCTTCCTAATCTAGCATCAATCAGTTGCCAATATTCCTTTAGATAAGATTGGGGTCTGCTGTTCATTTTCCCAGTTCTATGCTGGATTACTGTCTGGGAGACTCTGGCCACCCTAACCAACACCTTGAAGGAAGGTATCTTCTGTCTGGCATTGTTTCTTGTTATGTAGCTTTTACCTATACACATGGACTCTCAAAGAATTATACTGATCCTTTTAATCTTTGGTTACTTTCCATTTGGGTGTTTAAGAACGTACACTTGGACCAGATAAACCAATATATTTTTACTCTTAAGGTCGTTTGAGGATCTGTTACTCAGGGGTCACGTGGGCTTAGGAGGAGCCAGTGGCTCCTTTCTCTTACCAGTTCCATCTATGTGAAGATAAGTCAAAGGTCCTACTCAACTGTGGCTGGCTTCACGTGGAAGCATGAGGAAATACCTCCTCTGTGTTGACCCTTCTCTTTATAGACTGTGCACTAGTTGAAGCCCATCTGGTGGGGTCTCCATGTCCTCCTTGATCAAGAGGACAGGTGACTCACCACAGTTACAGTACATTTTGAGAGATGCTCCACAGTGCCCTGTAACTTAGTCGACTTTGGAAGGCAAGGAACAAAAAAAATGTCCTTTATATCCCTCTGACCAAATTAGTATAGGCCTCAAAGTATGACTGTTAAACACCCAAGAAGTTTATTTCAACCAGTCTGGTACTTTTAATTAACATGTTCTATGTAGATTAAGCTTGGACAAAGACCAAGTGTTCTCAGATAAGCCTTGTCTAGACATATATTATATTCCCTGGGCTACTTGTATGTATAATTTGTCAGTAGGTTGTTCAATTAATATGGTTCCTTCTGGTTTCCTTAAAACTAGTTAGGGATTATTTATCTCTTGCATTGTCTAACCCTTCTACCATGTTTTCCCCATTAAAGTGACTCAATTTTCCCCATTTCTACTTTAATAATACCCTTCTCCTATGGTCCCACCTCTCTTGAGCTCTTTCTTTCCCTTTATCCCCAAGGTTCCTTGTATAACCCTCCCTCCCCTCTCCCATTAAAATAACCCTATTTTAATCCATATCACCCTTACTAATGCCTGCTTCATACTTTTCTTCTCTTTGGGAGTCTTCTTTTTCCTTTAGGTCCCTGGTTCCTTTTCATTATCCAGGTTCCTGTAGTTATGTCTGGATACATACTTATAAGGATTTGGTGCTAGAATCCACATATGAGGGAGCACATAAGACTTTTTTTTTTCTTCTGATTCTGTTACTTCACTTACTATAACAGATTCTAGTTCTATCCATTTACCTGCAAATTTCATGATTTCATCTTTCTTTACTGCTGAATAAAAATGCATTGTATAAATGAACCACATTTTCATTAGTCATTCATTAGTTGAGGGACACTGAGGTTGCTTCCATATCTTAGCTATTGTGAAAAGAGCAGCAATAAGCATGGATGTACAAGTGTCTCTGCAACAGGATGGGTATTTGCCAAGGAGTGGTATAACTGGGTCAAATGGTAGGTTCATTTTTAGTTTTTTAAGAGTTCTCCATACTGCTTTCCATAGGGGTTGAGCAAGTTTTCAATCCCACCAGCAGTGGATGAGTGTTCCCCTTTCCCCACATCCTCTGCAACATTTGGTATCATTTGTTTTCTTGATCTTAGCCAGTCTGACTGGGGTAAGGTGGATTCTTAAAGTGGTTTAATTTGTATTTCCCTAATTACTAATGATGTTGAACACCTTTTAACTGCTTCCTAGCCATCTTTAATTCTTCTTTTGAGAACTCTCTGTTCAGCTCCTTAGCCCATCTATATATGGATTACTTCCTTTCTTGATTGTTTATTGAGTTTGTTATATACTCTGGATGTTAATCCTCTGTCAGATGTGTTGCTGGTGAAGATTTTCTCCCACTTTGTGGGTTTTCTCTTTACTTTCTTGGTTGCTTCTTTTGATGCACAGAAGCTTTTTAGTTTAATGAGGTCCCATGTGTTGATTCTTGACCTTGTTTCCTGAGCAATTGATGTCTGGCTTAGAAAAACCTTTCCTACACCTATATTTTGTAGGTTATTGGCAATGTTTTCTTCTAACAGTTTCAGAGTTTCAGGCTTCACGTTAAAGTCTTTGATCCATTTGGAATTGGCTTTTGTGCAAGTGAAAGGTAGGGGTTTAGTTTCATTCTTCTACAGGTGGAGATCCAGTTTTGCCAGCACCATTTACTGAACATGCTCTCTTTCCTCCAGTGAATGTTCTTGGCCCCTTTGTCAAATAACAGGTGGCTGAAATTGTATGTACTCCTATATGGGTCTTCAATTTTGTTCAATTGATCTACTGGTCTATGTTTGTGCCAGTACCATGTTGTTTTTATGACTATAGCTCTGTAATAAAGTTTATGATCTGGTATACTAATACTCCCAGCATTGCTCTTATTGCTCAAGGTTGCTCTGGCCATCCAAGATCTTTTGTTTTTCCATATGAATCTTAGGATGACTTTTACAATTCTGTGAAGAATGCCATGGGGATTTTGATTGACATTGCATTGAATCTATAAATGGCTTTTGGTAGGATGTTCATTTTCACAATATTGATTTTTCCAATCCATGAATATGGGAGGTCCTTCTGTTTTCTGATGTCTTCCTCAATCTCTTTCTTTAATGATTTAAATGTTCATTTTAGAGATCTTTAATAACTTTGGTCAGGTTTAATCCAAGATTTTTTTAAAAAAATTTATTTTTGCAGCTATTGTGAAAGGGAGTGTTTCCATGTATTCTTTCTCTGACTGCTTGTTATTGGTATATATAAAGGATACAGACTTTTGTAGAGTAATTTAGTAACCTGGCACTTTACTGAAAGTGTTAATAATTTCTAGGAATTTTCTAGTGGAATTTTTGGCATCTCTTAGATATAAAATCATATTTACTGCAAGAAGGGATAATTTGATCTTTTATTTTCCAATTGTTACTTCTTTAATTTTCTTCTCTTGCCTTATTGCTCTTGCAAGAATTTCAAGCACTGTGTTAAAAAGGAATGGAGTTAGTGGATAGCCTTGTCTGATTCCTGATTCTAATGGGAATGCTTCTAGTTTTTCTCCATTTAGAATCATGTTGGTTGTGGGTTTGTTGTATATGGCTTTCAGTGTTTTGAGGTATGTTCCCTCCAGTCCAATTCCCTCTAGGACTTTGAACATAAACACATTTTGAATTTTGTCAAAGGCCTTCTATGCATCTATTGAGATGACTGTGTGGTTCTTGTTTTTCAAGTCCATGTGTATGATTTATGATGTTTATTCACTTATATATATTAAACCATCCCTGCATCTCTGGAATAAAGCTGACTTGATGATAGTGGGTGATCTTTTTGATGTATGTCTGTATACAGTTTGCAAGTACTTTATTGAGAATTTTTGCATCTATGTTCATTAAGGATGTGGGTTTACAGTTTTCTTTTTTGGTTGTATTTTTACCTGGCTTTGGTATAAGAGTGAAGCTGGCTTCATAAAAGGAATTTGGAAGTTCTCCCTCCATTTTTATCTTTTTGAATAAATTAATTAGTATTGGATGTAGAACTTCTTTAGATGTTTGGTAGAATTCTGTCTACCTGTTTGGTGCTGGGCTTTTTTAGGCAGAAGGTTTTTGTATTACTGTTCCAATTTCCTTATGTGTTTTGGGTCTGATTAAGCTGTTTATTTATTCTTGGTTTAGTTTTGGTGGTTCCCATACTTTTAGAAACCTGTCCATTTCTTTTAGTTTTCTAATTCAGTAGTGTATAGTTTTTAAATTATTCCTTTGTAATGTTCTGGACCTTTTTGGTGTCTGTTGTAATGTTTCCCCATTCATCTCTGATTTTGTTGATTTGGAGGTGCTGTTTCTTTCTTTTGGTTAACTGGGCTCATGGTCTGTTGATCTTGTTTATCTTTCCAAAGAACCAGGCCTTGGATTCACTGATTATTTGTATTGTTTTCTTTGTTTCTATTTCATTAATTTCTGGTCTGATATTTGTTATTTCTTCTTATCTGTTAGGTTTGGCTTCATTTACTGTTGTTTTTCAAGTGTCTTGAGTAGCAATGCTAAGTCATTTATTTGTGTTCTTTCTGGTTTTTTAATGTAGGCACTTAGAGCTATAAACTTCCCTCTACGGACTTCTTTCAATGTGTCCCAGAAGTTTTGTTGTGTTGTATTATCCTTTTCATTTAGTTCCAGGAACACTTTTATTTCTTTCTTAGTTTTTCCTTTGACCATTTATCATTTTGGGGTATGTTGTTTAATCTCCATGTGTTCATAGTGTTACTAGGGTGTCTTCCAGTGTTGATTTTAAGGTTTACTGTATTGTGGTCTGATAGAATGCATGAAATTATTTCAATCTTTTTGTATTTGTTGATGTTTGTTTTGTGCCCCAGTATTTAATTGATTTTGGAGAAAGTTTTATGGGGTGCTGAATAGAAAGTATATTCTTTGGTACTTGAGTGGAATATTCAGTAGATGTCTGTTAGGCCCATTTGACATATGGTAATGTTTAATTTAGATGTCTCTCTGTTGATTCTATGTCCTGTTGACCTATCTAATGGAGAAAATGGGGTATTAAAATCCTCTACTTTTAATGAGTTTGGATTAATCTTGGTCTTAAAGCCTGTAGCACTGTTTTTATGAAGTTGTGTGCACCAGAGTTTGGTGAATATATATTCATGATTGTAATATCTTCTTGGTCAATTGTTCCTTTGATCAAAATGAAGTGGTCCTCTTTATCTCATCTGATTAGATTTAACATTTATTTCGTCAGACATTAGAATTGCAATACCTACTTTTTTCTTAGTACCATTTGCTTGGTTTATTTTTTCCCATCCTTTCACCTTAAGGTAGTGTCTGTCCTTGAAAGTGAGATGAGTTTCATGCAGACAATAAAAAGTTGGGTTTTGTATTTTAATCCATTGAACTAGTCTGTGTCTTTTGACTGGGGAGTTCAATCCATTAAATTTTAAGTTATTAATGAAAGATGTATAGTGATTCCTGTCATTTTTATTTCTGTTCACATTTTTGGTGTACCTGTGCATTTCCATAGTTATACCTTCATTAAGTTTCTTTCTGTAACCCCTTGGGTACAGTTGTTCCTTTCTTCAGCCCTTTGTATTGCTTCAAGAACCCTCTGAAGGGCTGGTTTTGTGGACATGAATTCTTTCAGCCTATTTATGTCATGGAAGATTTTTCTTTGCTCTTCAACTATAATAAACCTTTTAGCTGGGTATAGTAATCTGGGTTGGCATCTGTGGTCATTTATAACTGGGAATACTTTGCCCCAGGTTCTTCTGGCTTTCATAGTTTGCACTGAAAAGTCAGCTGTATTTCTGGTGGGTTTTCCTTTATCTGTGACTTTTTGGTTTTGTTTTGCAGCTTTCAGTATTCTCTCTTTGTTCTGTATGCTTAGTGTTTTTACTGTGATGTGCCATGGAGAGTTTTTTTTTCTGGTTCTATCTATTTTGTGTTCTATATGCTTCTTGTATTTGACTGGCATTTCCTTCTTAAATTTCGGGAAATTTTCTTCTACAATCCTGTTGAAGATCTCGTCCATACCATTATCCTGAGAGTCTTCACCTTCCTGTGTGCCTATGATTCATAAGGTTGGTCTTTTTGTGGTGTCACACAATTCCTGTATATTCCATTCTTGTGTTTTCTTAAAGTTTTCATAGTCTTTGCTTGAGTGGTTTAATTAGTCCACTTTGTCTTACAGTCTTGATAATCTGTTTTGTATTTCATTTATCCTATTGTTGAGGCTTTCTCCTGTCATTTCTAATTGGCTTACTGAGTGTTTCACTTCCTTCTTCATTTCAACATGAGTATTCTTCAATATTTCTAACTCTTTTATGAATTCATTCAGAAGTTTATCCCTATCTTCTTTCAGTTCTTTGATTTCTTTGTTTGTGTGTTCTTTAAATTCACTGAATTCTTCTTCATGTTTATAATTTTTCTTTTGAGTTCCATGTCCTGTGTTATCTCTAGAGAGTTCTCATTGTACTCCTCTAGAGGATTGTTGGTACTTGGTGGGGATATATTATTTTGATTTTTCATATTATTTTTCTCAGTGCCTTTAACATGTGAATTTCTTTTGTAGTTTCTGATTCTTGTGTGAGACTCAAGCCTTCCTTTGTTGTGTTTATGTCTGCTTCTTTTTGTAAACTTTATGTGCCTTTGTGGTTTACTTGTTGGACATTAAAAGCAGGTTGGTCTAAGCTTCAGGTTCTCTTTTTTTATTTTATATTGGTATAGCCAAATTCTTTTCTTTTTGCTGCTCAGGAGTTCCCACAGAGTCCCAAGTCAGATGAAGATCATAAGCTCTCAGTCTTCCTGCTAAGGCCTGGATCCCTCCAGCAAAGATGCTGTCCTCAGGAAGCTGGTAGTTGTGCCACCCAGGGATGCAAAGGTAGGTGGGGTGGGAAGAGGCCCAGGGGCCTCCTGGGTACTACAGGGAGGAATTGGGTTGGTCTGGATGAAAAGGATCAGGAAACAGTGGTGATTCTTGTCCAAGAGTTCAGTCCTGGGGTCTGGTGTGCCAAGCAAGAAATGGGCCTTTACCCAGGCTAGGAGGGGAGATGGGATGGGGGAGCTGGGAGCGTGAATGAGGGTGGGGGAGTCAAGGAGGGGCGCCAACTTACCCAGGAAAGATGCTTACTCCAGGAAGCTGGTGGGTTTGCTGCCCAGGGATGCATAGATCCCTGGGAGGTCTTATTTGACAATTTCCTAGATGGATACATAATGTTTAAATAGAAAAGTAGAAGCCATGAAAATGTATGTCTCCCTTTAGCACAAAATTTCTTTACAAATGGCTGATAATTAATAGAGAATAAAATCTTAGAATCTTGGGTAATCAGATAAAGGCACCTTCAGCAGCACTTGGGTTGAAATTGAAGCTCTACTTGCCATTTCCCCCTTTTATTGTCATATGCACAGTCCAACTATGAATCGTTAGTTTTTCCTGAAATTGAACATAAATGTAAAGTAAGGAAATATGTAGCACAGTATAGGTGAAGTTGGAGAGTGCTATAGGTCAGATCATGATAAAATTTACCAGAAGTTTATTGCTCAAAGTGCTGAAGATCACTCCTATCCTTCTGTAATTGATAAGACAGACTTCACTGAGATGCAGCCACAATGGGTGACTATACATGTAACAGTGATAATTAGGAAATATTCACTGTATAGCTTACACTTGAAAAGAAAGCAAAGCCCATATAAATAATTTTTTCTGGGGTCATTCTTGACCAAATGAAACTTTACCAAAGTAGGCTTTACCAAAGGAAAGTGCCTGTTTCCCACGACAGGAAAAGTACTTGTAAATTAGTTTCAAATCACACATCTGGAAGCATGGTACCAATATTTTTATAAAAGCAAAATGATTGTAAAGTTCCAAGACTCCTTGGAGGTTGGAAGATCATAAATCATAAAACCTCTGTCAGAATTACTGTGTTATTTGCAGGTCTTGAGTGAACAACTCATCAGTAGTGAGATTTACACAAAATAATAATCAAGTGCGATGCAGAGGAAAAACCATCACAGACATCCCAGGGCATAGAGGCAGATTAATCAATAAGACTGAAATGATCCTTCTTTGGCTCTGTTATGTCTCCACTCTGAACAAAAAGATACAGAGTTCATAATGTGTGCTTGGTCCTTGATTATTGTCAACTTAGATAGCTTACATTTTTAAAAAATCTATTAAGTTTTATACAATTATCTTTGATAGACAAATTTATTTTTAAATATGTAATTTTCAGTGCACTAGGAAGCACATTTTATAATAGCTTAAATAATTTTCATATAAAGACAATTTTCCTAGAATTGAGATATTAATATCCTATCTTAGTCTAGGCTAGGCCTCAATGATTAATAAAACACATGCAATTTAATTAGTTTGTGACAATATAGAATTTGACATCTAATATTTTAAAATATTAAAATCTAATATTTTTAAAAGCACTTTATCATAATAGAAATGGTCAACAAATTAGCAAGCATATGTAGAGAAACTCCATTAGAGGTTTAGTTATATGTTAAATATAATTTATGACATCTCAGAGAACTATTTACAGCATCACAATTTGTCTGTATTTCTACCTGATTAGTAACATCAGTTTTGTGAGTATGAAAATCTCAACTACAACATGAGTGCAAATGCTATTCAGATTCTCAGCTGTTTAGTGGCAGTAATAAAATCATAAAAACATTTGTTTACTTGAAGATATTTAAATCAGGTAAAGATTAAGGAAAATGAGACACTTTCCATATGTATACACGTTTTATGAAAAAATTAGCTCTTTCACAGTTATATTTGTAGCTATTACCAATTTTAATTTTATGATGTTTTAAGAACTTTTAATAGATCTACCTAAGTTAACAGCTGTGAAGCCTGAAATAAATAAAATTGAAATGTATTTAAAATAAAACTAGGATTTGAAGACAAGCAGATCTTGAACTGAATAATTCTGTACTTGGCTCTTCATGTCAGGAAATTAGTCGGATTGTCCCCAATTTACTTCTCATTATTCCAGTAAAGCTAAGCTGGATTGATAAGTGGTTAGCCAATTTCTTATTATTGTGACACAATATAAAATAAATTTAAAGGAGACTTTTTGGCCCTTCATTCATATGTTTCAGATCAAATAGGCAGAGAAAAAGAGGAGGGAGAGAGGCAAGGATAGAGAGAGGGAAAGGCAGAGAGAGGAAGCAAGGAAGGGAGGGAGTAAGGGAGAGAGAGAGAATGACAGAGAATGAAATATATATTATGTAATTCAAAGGCATGTCCCTAATGATATATTTACTATAACTAGGTTCTAACTCCTTAGGCCAATTAATTTATGAACTCATCAATGAATTGATATTTTGATGCAGTTAGCAGCTTACAGACCCATTCACTTGCCACAGTAATAATCACCCACTGGGGACCAATCATTTCACACATGAACTTTGGGGGATTCAGTTTATATTCATATGGTAACAAAATTTTGAGTAGCTCTCAAGTGTGGACTTGGAGGAAACATCGTGCTCTAGCAGATTAAGTGGCTTTATTATCTTGTCTAACATAAATGACTATATGCATCAGATGTCCTCTCAGTTTGCAGATGAAGCATCAATTATTAGATAAGTTGTTAACATCCAAAGTTATAGGCAGATAAATTAAATTACTAAATAAATCATAGATTAGAATTTAATCCAGTAAGTAGGAAAATTCACAGTGAAACCTATATTGTTTCTAAAATTCCATACCTGTACCACATCAGTCTTTGGCAATTATGTGTATAAGATACTTCTGTGAATATGTACATGGGGTTTTAGTCAATATTAATTTGGTAGGTCTACTTTAGGAAATTTTTCTAGGTAATTTTCAATGAACTACTTAATTTTAAACTGATTTTTTTCAATCATATTACTACAAAATATATCAAACTACATTAAGAAAAATATTGTGCGTATTATCAATGCAATATCAAAAAAAATCATATGACAAGAACCTTTCTAAGATTTAGAAAAATTGACTTGAAATCGTATTTCAAATTTAAAAATGTGACAGAAAATTACTACTGTTAGGAACAGAGTAGGAGGCTGGAAGGTGACTCAGCAGTTAAGAGTGTTGGCTACTCTTGCAGAGGACCCAGGTTTGTTCTCAGCTCCCACATGGTGACTCAGAACTATCCATAACTCTATTTCCAGGGGACCCAAAGCACAACACACAGGTGGGAAAAGCACTCATACCCATTAAAAAGAAAGAAAGAAAGAAAGAAAGAAAGAAAGAAAGAAAGAAAAAAAGAAAGAATGAACCAACAGTGGAATAGAGGGGGTTGATTGTCTTTGACCCACAAAAAAGCAAGGAACATCTGTGTGATGTCTTACAGATGTTTTGTGCCATGGGAACAAACTCATTCTCATTGTTACTGTCTTAGCTTCTCAGCTCCCCCCTTTCCTTCTCTTAGCCTATCAATGAGATTTGTTTCTCTCCTGCTTCATTCAAAGATCATTGCTCCAATAAAGCCAAATTTTAGAAGTTTTCTCACTCAGGATATAAGTTTTTTCCCAAAGTAAAATATAGGAAATTAAGTTTTCAAAGCCAATTGATAAAGAAGAAAGGAGAAAAAATTAAAGAACTTCAAAGTGCTACAGAGTTCGACTCAATATAAAAAATGTAGCATTACTTTAAAAAATCCGACCTCTCCTTTTGAGGACAACCAAAAACTTTAAAATTTATTACTCAAATATATATTCTTGTTTTATCAACTATCTAATAGCTTATGGGTATATATTTTAAAAGGCGCTTTAGAAAACACATTCCCTGCTTTTTTTCTTCCTGTAAAACCTAGACGAAATATTTCTTCCTAAGGTACTTTCCTCCAAGTACACTACCGAATAAGGAATCTTCCCAGAAAAGTGCCAAAGGGAAAAGAAGACTTACAGTCTGTAAATGGGACTCAGGAGAAAAGTTTGGACAACGGAACTCACAATACATCTTCCTTCTCTCCAGGCAAAGGTAATATTAATACCAAAGGAAACATAAAACTGGAAAGTCTCCTCAGTGTCCACACCAATCCAGGCACATGTGGATAATACTGAGATCACCCATGTCTTCTGACCCCCATTGTTAAAGGGCTACAACACTAAGTGACCTTCTAAATTACACTTTTAAGGTAAGATCTTCCTTAATATACCATACTTGGCATTCAGTTGTAAAGCAAGTTAAAATAATCTATCCATGTATTCTTCCTGTAATTTCTCTCATCCACCAAATCCATCAAATACAAGTTTGAGGAAGAATGCTTCCTTTTGTCCTTTGGCACTCTAAAGCTTGTTTGGGAGAGTTCAAATCCTGTCTCATTTATTTATGAGAAGTAAAAAGTTGTTTATGTATGCTATGCTCCACATTTAACAACTCTAAGGGGATTTCAAATATTGAGGATCAACATAAGTAAATTTTGACACAAATATGTAATACAATCATGCAATTAGTGATGAGTGAATAGTTATGTTGCTAAGCTAAAAAATGTTTTAAACAACTTTGTAACCAAATACTAGGATTTTTTAGGACTATACAAACATATAGAGAATTGAATGGTCATATTTAAAAAAATATGATGGAGGATTTTTTTCAAAATCTTGATCTGAAATAAAGTAATGAATTGTTTAATTTTTATGGATGTCTAGTGTCTATTTGTTCCTGTTCCCTTTCTATAAAACCCCAATTTATTTGAACAACCATGCAAATTCCATTCTCTTCTTATTTAGTCAATTTCGGACTGTTCCAAAGGAAGTCTAAGATCCTTGAGGAAATGGCTTATGTATATCGAAACTTTATGTTCCCTATAGCAACTTTATGAGCATAAAATATTGGTAAAATATGTGGAATTTAGAATAAATTATCCTTTACATAATCAGATATGTTCATGTGTGTAGGCCCATGAGCTCAAGCACAGACACACACACACACATTCACACACACACACTCAACTGAATCAATACTTTTGTGCATAAATTCATTGCTAGTACTGTAATCAAATTATGCAGTTCATTAGGGCTAGTATGCTTATGACTAATTACCTAAAATTGCCCAACTATGTTGCATCCAGCCAAAGCAATCATTACCTGTTTATAAAGTTTTATTGGAGCACAGCCACACTCATTCATTTAGTGTATTAACTCTTGCTCCTTTTAACATATAATGCCATAATTGAATAGTTGCAGTAGAAACCACATTATTCCATAACTAAAAAAATATTATTCTTTGATTGTGAGCTTAATGTTATAATCCGTTGGGTTTTACAAGTATGTATTTTGAACAATGACTATGAAAATAGGCATAAAATTATTGCACAAACTTAGGCAATGGGCTGAAATACCAAATCAATAAAACTATCTATTTGGAACACAAAATGCCAAATGTTATGGACTGTGTTCACAGAAGCATAAACAATAGTGTCATTGCTTTTAATTACCAGTGAAGTGGGTGCAGTGACGTGTTTAAATAGACTTTTGTAGTTGTTTCTTTTTGAAAAAGTCTCCTTCTTGTTCCATATGGCTTGGAACTCCCCATGTAGACCAGGCTGGCCTCAGTATCACAGAGCTCTGCATGCTTCTGCCTCCTTAGTGCTGGGATTAAAGGTTTGTGCCACCACACCCAGCTTAAATGGACTTTTTGAGAATAAAACTCATTTCACGCTGTTTACTATCCCCATGCTTATGTTTCTGGAAGAAAGCACATTAGTAGTTACAAGGTGACCTGTGCTCAACAGTCTTGAATTGTTTTTTTGTAAATTGTATGATCGCTCAAAATTTCTCTGAAGTGTGACTTGGAGGAGAGTACATGTTGGCTTAAATTCTGACCGTAGACATGCTTTCGTAACCCTTTAAATAGTCCAACCTTTGCTGTAGCAGAACTCTCGTTCAGTTCACAAAGATTGTTCCCCTTTAGTGAGGACAGATATTTCAACCCAGATAATATTCAAGAACTACATCTTGGACCCCTGTGTATGGTTCATATTTTGTTTCAAGTCAGAACATGTTAATGAAAATTAATTCTTGAGTTAATTGAGGAAACTCCTGATTTCTCTGCCCAAGCATTTTAATACCTTAGCCAACTTGGTTTTTCAAAGCATTCACCACATCTTTTCCTGCAATTCATGCATGTATTTTCTAGAAAGTTTTACTGAACATAAAATACTTTAGACTGGAAATGGTGCTGTCTTTTCCAGGGTTTTTGAGTGACATGTAGATGAAAAAATACATAACAGTATTTTACTGTAGTGATCTGTGGAAAATATGGCCTCATGTCACGTAATTGGCACATAAGTATAGTTTTAGGCATAGCAAGTTTTAGAAGCTGAAGAGACATTATCAATATTCATATTTTTTTAATGTCTGTTGTTATTTTCCTTGAGGATGACTTCAACATCCAATGATGGAAACACTGCTTCCCATAGCCTGCAAAGCTTAGAAAACAATGTTTCACATCTCATTTCCAGTAGACTAGGAAAAAAGTTTCCATAATCTAGTGCTGTGGGCAATGAGGACTTCGGCTTCATCTCTGAACCTGTCATTATCATATTTGGAATGGTGTTCTCATGGTCTGGCCAAGTTTTAGATCAATCCCTAAAGGACAAAGTTTAAGCCTAAAGTATCAGAGAAATGTATTTCTTAAAAGACAATGAATTTTTCTTAAGTGAGAAATGTTGAAATGCCAGAATAACAACAAATTATGCTGAGTGTCCAAATCCAAGCATACCGCCACTGAGGTCAGCCTTCACATCATGGCTGCAGGAAATGGTAAACATAGTGGATGAATCACTTTTCAAAGCCATAGTTATGTACAACACTTATTTTGTACCTGAATAATCCAAATAGTGGCCATTTCTCTGTGCTTGGGCATGTGCAGATTTTGTTTAACTTTCGTAGAAGAGAACAAACATCTGCCTAATCCATTTAATTTCATTTGAAGAAACGTGAAGTATGGCTGTGAGCCAACTTTTCTTATTTATATATAGATTTTCTCTTAGTTTATTATTGACTCAGAAAATTATGAATATATTAATACTCAACAGCTTAAAATTTTCATACTTCAAGTCTGTAAAATCCATTTTAATAAAATCTGCATATTAACATGTTATAAGTAAATTGCTGTATTCCTAAAAATGGAGTAAAGCATACAGGCCTTTAATATTGAATCTCTTTATTTTAAATTTAATTCTGTAAAATATGTTATTTTAGAGTGTACATGATGGGAAAAACACTATATCAGTTACCACAGTTTAGTGAGAAAGGGTAGAGGGTAGACGAAGTATTGACTATGTGAATAACAGATATTTAGGGTAGGATAATAATTATGCTTTCTGTATCTTCATATTTATCCACTTAAATGTTACAATATTAATATGTAACTGTTCCTAACACAAAGCTTTGCTTTCTAGATTTAAAAAGATAAAATAATGTCTTTGGAATTTGTCAGGGTTATAATTATGTATTCATTTACATTATGAAACAACTTAGGGACATACAGCTATGGTAGATGTCCAATTATTATGTAGCATTAGCTTTTACATAACCTACTATTTTTCTTCAATATCCAGTGTCAATGTTTTTATTCAATAAGTCATGTAATTACCAAGAATGGAGTATTGCAAATTTTAGTGAAATGGTTTTGGGTATGTAGGATAATGATATTAATAATTATAGTTTGTAATATTGAATGTAAAATCTCATACACTTATGGCAATTATATACAATGAACTAATACTCCTTGTTTGCTAAATTGAAAATGGCATCAAGTACAGTTATTTAAAGATGATAGATATATAATAGATATATGCTAGAAAGATAGATTGGTGATAGGTAGATGGTGATAGGTAGATAGATGATTGATAGATTGTAGATAGATAATTGATAGATGATAGATAATTGATAGATGATAGATAATTGATAGATGATAGATAGATGATAGATAGATAGATAGATAGATAGATAGATGATAAATTTCTTGGTATGCATAGTTTACTGTCTTTTAGAAAATAAAATTGACAGGTTTACCAGACATAATATTTCCTTAGCAGCAGCAACTGCAGGAAAATTACAATCCACAAACCCTCTGAGCACATATCTACTTAAGGAATGATTCATCCTATGTGCTTCAAAAGAGAAATGACTGCTAGGCATTTTCTAGTCTTTTGCCTATTCCTCACAAGCCTCCTGTGGCTCTGAACCACAACCAGAATAAAAGTCAAGTCAGCTTTGCTCATCCTCAGTAACTCACTTCTCATCCACGTTTATTGTTGTTTTTGTTTGTTTGTTTTGTTTTCTTTTCTTTTCTTTTCTTTTCTTTTCTTTTTTTTAGTCTTTTGAGACAGGGTCTCCTGATAGCCCCAGCTGTCCTGGATTCACCAAAGGAGACCAAGCTGGCCTTGAACTCACAGAGATCCGCCTTCCTCTGCCTCTCGAGTGCTGGGATTAAAGGCGTGCACCACATTTATTGTTTTAAAAAAAAGATTATTGGGATAAACATTACAGAAGGTTAAATGCTTTCTATTTGGCTTTCTTTTTTGCTGTGACTTTGGCAAATGCATGCACTCACAGTAATGATTAAGACCAATTTATGTACTACATCACGTACATGTCCATTTGCATCTTTGTTGTCAACCTCTTCTGGAAGTCCCACTCCCTTGCAACCAATGATCCGTATTTGGGATTTTAAATTTTATTTCCTAAAAAAACCTAATGTAAATGAAATAATAACAAATAATTTATCGCTAGTATTGCCATCTTTATTTAAGAAAAGTATAATCTGTTTGACTAACAGGTTGATTAGTCCATAATGGAGAAGAAAGACCCTAAATCTGTTTCAATTAACATAGTGCATTTGAAATTTATCCATTGTGTTGTTTGCTTACTAGATTGGGTGTTTTAATTCACACTGTGGAATAATATTCCACGATGTGGAGAAGGCATCATTTGCTTCTCCATCATAAGGTATTTTGCAGGGCCAAAACTGCTAGAAACAGAGAGCGGATTGGTTGTTGGAGCCAGTGATGCGTGGTGAGGAGAACCTGCTTGCAAATGATGGCATTCAAGAATTCCTTGAGTATTGGAATTATTCTTTCCAATCAGTGCTGCTGGTTGAAATAATTAATGCATGCATTCAAACATATAGATATGGATAAAAATTGGAGAATAATTTTAACCTTGTCAGGAAAATATGAAATTGAATAATGGATGCTAAAGTAAAATCTTACATTAAGGTGTCTACGTTAAAAATATAACAGTTAAATGAAAGAAAACTCAAGAAAGTTTATCAGGATTTTTCCAGAATGCTTAGTAATTCCTTTGCTTTCAATATGAATAAATTCTGCAAAAGAGCATATATTGATGTCATCTTGCTTTCAAAAGTTAAATATACCATGGCGTTCCTTGTTTTCTCAGAATAAAAGATGTCTGTGTTCATCTCTTAGCAGAGTTTACTAAAGGAAATGAATGATGAATTTATCTTAGATATTTTTGCCTTAATTGAATGTACTCATTTTCAATTGGACAGTCATGGAAATGTTTCCAAAATGTTATTGAGTTAAACTGATTTTAATACATATATATATATATATATGTGTGTGTGTGTGTTTATATATAATTAACTTGAATGTTATGTATAGAATATATCTACTATTTATAAACAAAGGAAAGAAAATATCATTAGGATCACAGGTAATGCCAAACATTTTTCTTACAATGGTGTACTGGACTGTTTATACCATTCAGAATGCCTGTGTATAAAGGAAGACACATGGATTAGCAACTTCTCTTCATAGGTTCTAGTTTTCTTTTTAGCTGAAATTGTAGTTGATTACTGGTCTCTTGCCTCTGATGGTATTCATGCACATAATTTATTTTAAAATTGGCTGTGCTCCTGAGTGACTTTTGGAAGTCAGAGTGGTCTTAGCTTCTTAATTATGTAACCATGCCTAACATGTATTAATGTGAAGTGTCAATTGGTAAATGAGGGAGAAGTGATTTGGGTTCAGTTACAGTTCTTTGGGCACTCTCTGCTAACATTATGATCATTGATTTCAAAACTATAATCTGTGAGACTAAGAGGTGGATTATTCCATAAAGGAGATAAAAGCCACAAATTCTGTTTTCTAAAGATTTATTGCAGTTTCATTGCCCATATGCCATTCTAAGGTTAGCCAAAATAGCACCTCTAAAACTCTCATCTGTTTTCTTAGTTACTAAGATTGGAAGAGACCAGAAATATTTTTTGAGGTTTCTGGATTTAAGGTTTAATAATTAACTCCAAAAAGATTGGATTTGAATACATATATATATTCTCTTTTGTTCTATATTTATTATGAGAATTTAACCACTGAAACCTGTTGATGCTTTGTTTCCTCTGTGCAGTTCCCTTGAACCAATATACTGTGCTCCCCAGTGAAAATGGACTGTATCCACGTTACCAATACAGTATGGACATAGTCTAGTATGAATCCATGCTCATTATATCTGACAATAAGAGTGATTCAGAATGCAGAATGTAAAATACGGACTGTCCTGTTTGATAGCAAATAATTATATATTATTAAGTAATATATTCTTAATTTGAGTTCTACTAGACTGATATGTAAAGTTTTATTTAAATAAGTTGGGGCAGATTCTCTGTGGCACACTTCCTTACCAAGACATGCTGTTTGGAAATTGTATTAATCATTTTTTTCATATCAACAAATACCTAATCTCAGGATCAAGTTCTCTGCTGTCATAGGAAAAATACAGATGACCTGGGATGTGTCTCCCCTGAGGTGTTTGTGAATTCAAATGTAGGTGCATCTACTGTAATAACTAGCGCACTGTAACCATAAAGAATTCTAAAGCACATTAAAGAGAGTAATTTCTTACAGTTTGAAGATTAGTAAAAACCTCAAAGAGAAGGTAACATGGGATATGGGCCTTTGAGAAAAATCCACACTGTGGAGATACGAACAAAAAGATGGTGAGGAGTGAAGGCTTTGCTGAACCAAGCATGAAGTGCAGTGACCAAAAGGAGGTGATAAAATGATCAGTAAACTGCAAAGCTTATGCCTTAAGTTTAAGACTCAGTTTCTCTTCAAGAACAATAATAAATCTTTAACTACACATGCCAAGGGATGGCCCAAAACTCGATTATTTTGGCAACACAAATTGTACTCAGTGGGCTTTAAAAGATAAAAAAGGGCTCACAGTTGTGTCTGGTATGGTAAGTGCATCTGGAAGGAGCTGGGGAAATAAGATCATACTACATCATATGAAATTTTTGAAGTATTAACAATGTTATGTTTAAAAGTCTCTAACAACATATGAACTTGCAGCAATGCTGACAGCATGCTAAAGGCCCATGCCAACCCAATCAGACAAAAACCCAGTATAGATGGGCTGGAAAGGTAGCTCAGCAGTTGAGAACACTGACTGTTCTTACAGACGACCCGGGTTCATTTCCCAGTACCCACATGGTGGCTAACAATCATATAAAATTTCAGTTCTAGGGGATCCAATGCTGCTTTCTGACTGCTTTTGGCATTGCACAACAGAGGCACTTACATACACATTTACATACATGCAGGCAATACATTCATACACAAAAAATAAAATCTAAAATATTAAAAAAGAACAAACAAGCAGAAAATGGGGGATATGTGGCCAGGCCCCAAGCCTAAATAACTATTGGGAAATGATTCCTGTATTGTGAGGGAAAATAGATCTTCTTTAATGGAATGACTCTAGTCAGAGTGACTAGATGCCTGTGGGTGAACTTGCATGGAGGGACACCTGGATAGAAATGCTTGATTGGTTAAGAGTTAACATATATGACAGAACACCTGAAATCGGGGGTGGGGGTGGGCTATGGGAGGCAAGGATGGGGGAGCATGACTAATTTTTTATTAAGATGCATTAAAACTCAATAAAATATTTAAAATGAAAAATTACTAAAATATTAATATTTTGAAAAAAGTCTCTACAGATATCAGGAAGAATTAGAATATATTTGCAAATAAAAGTACACATAGGGCTGGGGAGATAACTCAGAAGATAAAAGCACTGGTTGCTCTTGCAGAGGACCCAGGTTTGGTTCTCAGCACCCACATGTTGGCTAACAAACATCTGTAACTCCAGTTCATGGGATCAGTTGACCTTTTATGACTTCCGTAGGCATTGCACTACATGAGTGTACTTAAGTACATGTACTCAATACACTAATACACATAAAATAAATAAATAAAATATTTTTAAATTATTTATTTAATAACACATAATTAGAAGAAGCATTTTCATTACATCAGCATGGCATATAACTTTGTGTTTTATTCAGAGCTAAAATGCATCTCTTTCAAAATTGGCTATAAATTTTTAGGTTTACAGTTGAATTAATACAGATATACAATATTGTACTCAGTATAATCCATATATGACATAAAATTGAATGAGATTTTAACCTTTAAAAGGATCTCCATTTCATTTTAAAATATACTGTTTCATATAGAAAAACTCATTTCTAATACTACTAAAACTTAGGTATTTAAAGATGCATCTCTAATCTCTATATACCTGATGATTACTAGTCACAGTCTGTTACATTCTGAGATCCTTGGCACATAAACATGGATATAAAATCATCAAATAGACTTTAATGGTAATATTTTTCACATCTACTAATTAACATGAAGCAAATTTTTATACTTCTTCCTCAAATGTAGCTCATTTTTATTGATTGATTTTTTTGTGTGAATTTCATACAGAACATCCCAAACAATCTTATTCATCTATATACCCACATCCCAAGTGACACACTCCCTTGCCTGCCCTCCCACTGGACCCCATCCCTGTTATAGTCCACTGTGTTGTCAGTGCCCCCAGCAGTTCCCCAGTGCTTATCTATCCACTGAGTCTGGTCAGCCTATCTATGGTTCCTTGTTTTAAGAAAATCAGCTCTTCCTCATCTAGCAGCAAGCTGTTGACAATATTCCTTTAGATAAGATTGGGGCCTGCTGTTCATTTTCACAGTTCTATGCTGAGTTAGTGTCTGGGAGTCTATTGAGCCATGCTGGCCAACAACTCAAAGGAAGGTATCTTCTGTCTGGCATTGTTTCTTGTTATGTAGCCTTTAGCTATACACATGGATTCTTAAAGAATTATATTGATCCCATTAATCTTTAGTTATAATTTCTTTTTGGATGTTTAAGACCATGCAGTTGAGCCAGGTAAACCAATTTGTTTTTACTCTTAAGGTCGTTTGAGGATCTGTTCCTCAGGAGTCACATGGGCTTAGGAGGAGACCCTGGTTCCTTTCCTCTACCTGTTCTATCTATGTGAAGATAAGTCAAAGGTACTGCTCGACCATGGATGCCTTATTTGGAAGCATGGAGGAAATGTTTCCTCTGTGTTGACCCTCCTCTTTGCAGACTGGACACTGGTTCAAGTCCATCTGTTGGGGTCTTCATCAACTCCTTGATCAAGAGGACAGGTGAATCACCATAGTTACAGGGCTTTTTGAGAAATGATCCATAGTCCCCTGGAACTTGGTCAACCTTGGAGGGCAAGGAACAAAAACTGTCCTTTAAGTTAGTCTGACCAAATTAGTATAGGCCTCAAACTATGACTGTTAAACGTCCAAGAAGGTAAATTCCACCAGTCTGGTACTGTAAATTGCCATGTGCTATGTAGATAAAGCTTGGGCAAAGACCAAAGGTTCTCAGATATACCTTGCCTAGACGTATATCAAGCTCCTTGAGCTAGTTGTATGAAAAATTTGTCCATAGGTTTTTCGGTTAAAATGGTCCCCTGTTTTTGTTTGTTGTTGTTGTTGTTGTTGTTGTTGTTTTTAACTAGCTAGGCATTATTTATCTCTTGCATTGATGAACATTTCCACCATGAGTTCCCCATTTAAAGTGCCCTCATTTTTCCCATTTCTCCCTTAATAATACCTTTCTCCTATGATCTGACCTCTCTTGAGCTCCTTCTTTCCCTTTATTTCCAAGGTTCCTTGTAGAACCCTCTTCCCCTCCTTAAAATGACCCCATTTTTATCCATATCTCCCTTATTAACACCCTGTTCCTACTGTTCTTCTCTTAGAGATTCTTTCTTTTCCCTTACCTACATGGTTTATTTTCATTATCCTGGTTCCTGTAGCTATGTCTGGAAACATATTCACTTATAAGAATTTGGTGCTAGGATCCACATATGAGGGAGAACATGTGTCATTTGTTTTTCTGAGTCTGTGTTTCTTCACTTAGTATAACAGATTCTAGTTCCATCCATCTACCTGCAAATTTCATAATTTCATCTTTCTTTACTGCTGAGTAAAACTCCATCATGTAAATAAACCACATTTTCAGTATCCACTGGTCAGTTGAAGAACACTTCCATCTCTCATCTATTGTGAAAAGAGCAGCAATATACATGGATGTACAAGCACTTCTGTACTAGGATGTGTTCTTTGGGTTTATGCCAAGGAATGGTATAAAAGACTAAAATTGTAGGTTCATTTGTAGTTTTTTAAGAGTTCTTCACACTGCTTTCCATAAGAGTTGAACAAATTTGCAATCGCACCAGCAGTGGTTGAACATTCCCCTTTCCCTAAATCCTATCCAATATTTGGTTTCATTTCTTTTCTTAATCTTAGCCAGTCTGACTGGGATAAGATGAACTCTTAAAGTGATTTAAATTTACATTTCCCTAATTACTAATGATTTTGAACACCTTTTCAGATGCTTTTTAGCCATCTTTAATTCTTATTTTGAGAACTCTCCGCTCAGCTCTTTAGTCCATGTTTTAATTGGGTTACTTCCTTTCTTGATTCTTTGTTTTTTGAGTTTGTTATATAGTCTGGATGTTAAACCTCTGTCAGACATGTCACTGGTGAAGATTTTCTCCCACTCTGTGGGTTTTCTCTTCACTTCCTTGGTTGCTTCTGATGTACAGAAGCTTTTTAGTTTAATGAGGTCCCATGTGTTGCTTCTTGACTCTGTTTCCTGAGCAATTGCTGTACAGTTTAGAAAATCCTTTCCTACACCTATATCTTGTAGGTTATTGCCAATGTTTTCTTCTAACAGTTTCAGAGTCTCAGGCTTCACATTGAGGTCTTTGATTCATTTGGAGTTGACTTTTGTGCAAGATGTAAAACAGGTGATTAGTTTCATTGTTCTAGAAGTGGAGATCCAGTTTTGCCAGCATCATTTGCTGAACATGCTGTCTTTCCTTCAGTGAATGTTCTTGGCCCCTTTGCCTAATATCAAGTGGTTGAAATTGTATGTACTTGTTTTTGGGTCTTCAATTGTGTTTGATGATCTACGGGTCTGTTTTTGTGCCAGTACCATGTAGTTTTTATGATTATAGCTCTATAATAAAGTTTAAAATCTGGTACAATAATCCCCCCGTCATTGCTCTTAGTGCTCAGGGTTGCTTTGGCTATCCGAGGTCTTTTATGTTTCCATATGAATCTCAGGATATTTTTTATAATTCTGTGAAGAATGTCATGGGGATTTTTATTGACATTGTATTGAATCTACAAATGGCTTTTGGTGGGATGGTCATTTTCTCAATATTGGTTCTTCCAACCCATGAGCGGGGGGGGGGGTCCTTCCATTTTCTGATGTCATCTTCAATCTCTTTCTTTAAAGATTTAAAATTTAATTTTAGAGCTCTTTAATGTCTTTGATCAGGTTTAATCCAAGATACTTTTTTATTAATTTTTTATTTTTGCAGATATTGTGAAAGGGAGTGTTTTCATGTACTCTTTCTCTGATTGCCTATTATTGATATATAGAAAGGCTACAGACTTTTGTAGATTAATTTTGTTACCTGCCACTTTACTGAAAGTGTTAATAATTTCTAGAAGTTTTCTGGTGGAATTTTTGGTATCTATTAGATATAAAATCATATCGACTGCAAAAAGGATAATTTGATCTCTTTTCCAATTATCACTCCTTTAATTTCCTTCTCTTGTCTTATTGCTTTTACAAGATTTTCAAGCACTATGTTAAAGTGGAGTGGATATAGTGGACAGCCTTGTCTGGTTCCTGAATTCTAGTTTTTCTTCATTTAGAATGATGTTGGCTGTAGATTTGCTGTATGTGTCTTTAATTATGTTGAGGTATGTTCCCTCCAGTCCAATTCCCTCTAGGGCTTTGAACATAAACCCATGTTGAATTTTGTCAAAGGACTTCTCTGCATCTATTGAGATGACCACATTATTGTTCTTGTCTTTGAGTACATTTATATGATTTATGATATTTATTGACTTGCGTATATTGAACCATCCCTGCATCTCTGGAATAAAGCTGACTTGACCATGGTGTATGATCTTTTTGAAGTGTGTCTGTATGTGGTTTGGAAGTATTCTGTTGAGAATTTTTGCATGTATGTTCATTAAGGATATGGGTCTGTAGTTTTTTTTTTTTGTTGTTGTTGTATATTTACCTGGCTTTGGTAATAGACTGATACTGACTTCATCAATGGAATTTAGGAGTTCTCTCTCCATTTCTATCTTGTTTATAAATTACACATTATTGGATATAGATCTTCTTTAAATGTCTGATAGGATTCTGCTGTAAATCCATCTGGCTCTGGTATATTTTTAGTCGTAATGTTTTGCATTACTGTTTCAATTTCCTTATGTGTTATGGGTCTGTTTAAGCTGTTGATCTCTTCTTGGTTTATTTTAGGTGGTTCCCATGCTTCTAGACACCTGTCCATTTCTTTTAGGATTTCAAATTTGGTAGCATATAGGTTTTTAAAATATTTCCTTATAGACTACTATCCTCAGGCCTCTTGGGGTAAGGCTATAGTGCAGCTCTCTGTGCAGGGACTCCGTAAGCCACATTCACCCTTCCATCCCTCCCGACGTTCTATACTCGTAGTTTGGGCCCTGCACCATTCCTAGTCTTGGGGCCCCAGACACCTGGGGAACCAATACTGCTTCCTGATCCTTCTAACCCAGACCAACTCAGTCCCTTTCTTGGGCTCCAGGAGCACTGCTTCTGGTCCTGGTCCCACCCTCACCTCTCTCTGCTTCCCTGGGCCTGCAACACCGGCTAACTCTCCTAGCCTGCACCACTATCCTCAGGCCTCTTGGGGTAAGTCTATAGCGCAGCTCTCCGTTCTGGGGCTCCCTAAGCCACATTCACCGTTCCATGCCTCCTGCCGTTCTATACTCCTAGTTTGGGCCCTGCGCAATTCCTAGTCTTGGGGCCCCAGACACCTGGGGAACCAATACTGCTTCCTGATCCTTCTCACCCAGACCAACTCAGTCCCTTTCTTGGGCTCCAGGAGTACCGCCCTCACCTCCCTCTACTTCCATGGCCCTGCAACACCCGCCAGCCTCTTTCTGGGGCTGACAGCCTCTCTCTGGGGCTTGGAGGCTTACCTTTACTCTCCCTGATCCTTTGCATCCAGTACAACCCAGCTACTCAATCCACTCCCTGGGAAATCTTGGGGCTTATTCCCGTCCTATCTGCTTTTGAATCCCTCCGTGGCGCGGCCACGGCCAGGGTCTCAGGTAAGTCCAACACCCAAGTTCCTGAGGCCAAAATCATTCTTCGGAGATTCCAGACCTAAGGAGAAAGTCTGAAAACTTCTGATCCACATTGGAATTGGGCCACTGTGGAACTCCTGAAATCAAAATCAATCTGGCCTCGACAATATAAAATCAAAAGAGAGAACCAGAAGCTTAGATGAACCAGCTCTTCAT
>NW_008359075.1:1132650-1133601 GCF_000622305.1 Nannospalax galili
GACATATGTTCTCCCTCATATGTGGATCCTAGGATCAGACTCTGATAAATAAGTATGCAAACAGACATAACTGCAGGAACCAGGACAAGGGTAAGGAAACAGTGAGGTAAAGGAAAAGAAATAACCTGAAGGAGAAGAATAGTAGGCAATAGACCTTAAGAAGGGAGATATGGATAAAAAGTGGATGAGGCTAGGGGAGGGGGGAGGGAAGGGTATATGAGGAACCTAGGGGATAAGGAGAAAGAAGCAGTTCAACAGAGGTAGGATCATAGGAGCAAGGGTATTAGTAAGGAAGAAAGGGGGGGAAGCTGGGGCACCTTAAGTTGGAAAACCATGATAGAGGGGGAAGACGATACAAGAGAGAAACAATGCCTAGCTAGCCACAAATACCAGAGGGAACCATATTATTTCTACAATATACTGACAAATTATACATAACAGATCAAGAAATATATCTCTAGATAAGGTTTATTTGAGACCAACTGGTCATTACCGAAGATTTATCTGCAGGACACACAGTAATTAAAAATGCTAGAATGGTGGAACTAACCTTCATGGATGTTTAACAGACATACCTTGAGATCTATACTAATTGGGTCAGAGGGATACAAAGGACAGTTTTTGCTCCTCGCCCTCCAAGGTCGATTATTTCCCAGGGACCATGATCATCTCGCAAAATGTCCTGTAACGGTGGTGGGTCATCTGACCTCTTGATCAAGGAGGCCAAGGAGACCCAAACAGATGCACTTGAACCAGTGTCTAGTCTATAAAGAGGAGGGTCAACAAAGAGAAATCATTTCCTCCATGCTTCCAAGCAAAGCCAACTATGGTCGAGCAGGACCTTTGACTTATCTTCACATAGATGGAACTGGTAAAAGAAAGGAACCAGGGGCTCCTCCCAAGCCCATGGGACCCCTGAGGAACAGATCCTCAAACGACCTCAAGAGTAAA
>NW_008359075.1:1134533-1147591 GCF_000622305.1 Nannospalax galili
ATATATATATTTCCTTATAATCTTCTGGATCTTTTTGGTGTCTGTTGTGATGTTTCACATTTCATCTCTGATTTTGTCGATTTGGAGGAGCTCTTTCTTTTTGTTAACTAGACTGGGGGGATCTGTCTTTCTTGTTTATCTTTTCAAGGACCCAGCTCTTGGATTCATCGATTTTTTTGTATTATTTTCTTTGTTTCTATTTCCATAATTTCTTCTCTGATTTTTGTTATTTATTCTTATCTGCTGGGTTTGGGTTTCGCTTGGTTTTGCTTTTCAAGTGTCTTCAGTTGTAATGTTAAGTGATTTGAATGTGTTCTTTCTGATTTTTTTAAATGAATGCACTTAGAGCTATAAACTTCCCTCTAAGGAGTACTTTCAGCATATCCCAGAGGTCTTTTCATGTTGTATTGTCCTTTTCATTTAGTTCCAGGAATACTTTTATTTCTTTCTTAATTTTTCCTTTGACCCAGTCATCATTCAGGAGTGTGATCTTTAATCTCCATGTGTTCACGTAATTACTAAGATTATATGATGTTGATTTTTAATCTCCATTTGTTCATGTAATTACTAAGGTTCCTATGTTGATTTTAAACATTATTGCATACTGGTCTCATAGAATGCATGGCATTATTTCAGTCTTTTTATGTTTGTTGAGGCTTGTTTCATGCCCCAGTCTATTATTGATTTGGAGGAAGTTCCATGGGGCACTGACTAGAAAGTATATTCTTTGGTGTTTTGGCGGAATAATCAGTAAATGTCTGTTAGGCCCATTTGATGTTAGGTATTGTTTAATTCAGATGTCTCTATGCTAATTCTCTGTCCTGTTGACCTATCTTATGGAGACAATGGGGTATTGAAGTCCCCAACTATTAATGAGTTGGGATTAATCTGGGTCTTAAAGTCCTGTAGTACTGATTTTATGAAGTTGTGTACAGCAGTGTTTGGTGAATATATGTTCATAATTGTAATGTCTTCTTGGTCAATTGTTACTTTGATCAGTATGATGTGGCCCTCTTTATTTCTTCTGATTAGTTTTAGTTTGAAGTCTTTTTGTCAGATATTAAAATTGCAACACCTTCATTTTTATTAGTACCATTCCCTTGATATGTTTTTTTTCCCATCCTTTCACCTTAACGTAGTGCCTGCCCTTGAAAGTGAGATGAGTTTCTTAAAGACAACAAAAAGAGGTGTTTTGTTTCTTAATCCTTTCAACTAGTCTGTATCTTTTGACTGGGGAGTTCAGTCCACTGATATTTAAAGTTATTAATGAAAGATGTGTACTGATTCCTCTTGTTTTTATGTCAGTTCACATTCTTGGTGTAGCTGTGCATGTCCACAGTCATACCTTCATTAAATTTCTTTCTGTAACCCCTTGGGTATAGTCATTCCTTTCTTCAGCTCTTTGTATTGCTTCAAAAACTCTCTGAACGGTTAGTTTTGTGGACATGAATTCTTCAGCCTATTCATGTCATGGAAGATATTTCTTTCCCCTTCAACTATAATAGACATTTTGTGTGGGTAAAATATTCTGGGTTGGCATCTGTGGTCTTTTAGAACTAGTAACACTTTGGTCCAGGCTCTTCTGGCTTTCATAGTTTGCACTGACATGTCAGCTGTAATTCTGATGTGTTTTCCTTTATATGTGACTCTTTGTTTTTCTTTTGCAGCGTTCAGTATTATCTTTTTGTTCTGTACATTTAGTGTTTTTATTATGATGTTCTGTGGAGAGTTTCTTTTTTGGTCCTGGCTATTTGGTATTGTATATGATTCTTGTATTTGTATGGGCATGTTTTTATTTAATTTGGGGAAATTTTCTTCTTCAAGCCTCTTGATGATCTGGTCCATATCATTATCCTGAGATTCTTCTCTTTCCCATATGCCTATCATTTATAAGTTTTGTATTTTTATAGTGTCACACAAAACCTGCATAGTCCATTCTTGTATTTTCTTAAACTTTTCATAATCTTTGCCTGAGTGGTCTAATTCATCCACTTTATGTTCCAGTCTTGACATTCTGTTTTCCATTTCATTCATCCTATGGTTGAGGCTTTTTCTTGTTGTTTCTAAATGGCTTATGGAGTGTTTCACTTCCTTCTTCATTTCAGCCTGATTATTCTTCAATATGTTTAACTCTTCTTCACTCATTCAGTAATTTATCCCTATCTTCTTTCACTTCTTTGATTTTTTAAAGTGTTCTTTAAATTTACTGAATTCTTTTATCATGATTATAACTGTTCTTTTGAATTCCATGTCTTGTGTTATCTCTAGGTGTTCTCATTATACTGTTCTACAGGACTGTTGGTACTTGGTAGGGATATATTATTTGGGCTTTTCATGTTAGTATTTTTTTATGTAACTTTGACATGTGGATTTCTTTTGTAATGTCTGATTCTTGGGCGAGATCCAAGCCTTCCTTTGTTGAGTTTAGGTCTGCTTCTTTTTGTAAACTTTGTGTACCTTTGTATTTTACTTGTTGGGTATGAAAGGCTGGTTGGCCTAGGCTTCAGGTTCTCTCTTTTGATTTTATATTGGAGGGGCCAAATTGATTTAGTCTTCTTGCTCAGGAGTTCCCACAGTTGCCCTCCTGGGATGAGGATCAGATGCTCTCATGCTTTCTCCTAAGGACTGGATCCCTCTAGGAAGGATTGTGGACCCATGAAGCTGGGGGACTGGGCTACCCAGAGATGCAAATGAAGGTGGGGACAAGAAGCACCTGGAGGGCTCCAGGAAACTAGAGGGATAAATTAGGTTGTACTTGATGCAAAGGATCAGGAAGCATTGAGGAGTCTGGGCCAAGAGATCAGTCCAGTTGTCTGGGGTTCCAAGACAAGAAATGTGCCAGTGACCCTGCTAAGTGGAGAGATGGGGTAGGCGAGCTGGGAGGGTGAAGGAGGCTCGGGGAGTCAAGGTGCACTGAGCACAGTCAAACTTACCCAGCAAAATTGCTGGCCTCAGGAATCTGGGGTCTGGGCTGCCCAGAAACGCAAAGGGAGGTGGGGATGGAAAGAGACACAAAGGGCTCCCTTAAATAATTTTTTAAGTGTTTAAATAAAATAAACATATGCAGATAAAAATTCTAGTTAAATATGCATATTCATATAGAGTGTAGACAATGGCAAACTAATTGTGGCTGTTTGATACATTTGGAAAGACCTCTTTGAATTACCAACTGTAATATAAATATAAGAGGGTGGAGAGATGGCTCAGTGGGTAAGAACATTTGCTGTTCTTCCAAAGGACCCAGGTTTGATTCCTACCACTCACATAGCAGCTAACAACTATCCATACCTTCAGTTTCAGGGGATCTGACACCCTCTCTGACCTCAGCAGTCATTGCACATATGTAGTGCACTTACATGCATGTAGTAAAACACTCATACACATGAAATTAAAAAAAAAACAAATAAATATTTAAATAATATAATTATGAAACTATTTGTGTTAATGACAATCATCATTGTCAAAAATGGAACATTGAAATGAATACAAAGTCAATATGTAACATCATCTACAAAATACTATAGAAAAAAGTAATTCTAATAATCATTATTATTCCAGTATTAAAGACAAAGACTGAGAAAACTGTGCAAACTACTGAAGCCAAGAGAATATCAGTGCTACATTTTATGTAATATCAATTGTGGTGATTTTTATAACATTTATTAATTGTTTAAAATAAAATATTCAAATTGCTTTTTTTTAAATGATAGGATCTTATTCTGTAGATCAGAACAGCATGGAGTTCATTTTGTATTCCAGGATGGGCTTAAACTCATGATGATGCTTCTGTCTCAGCTCCCTGAAGGCCTGGGATTATAGATGTGTCCTGCTCTCCCTGGTTTCCCTGTAGTATTTTCTTACATGTATGCAACATAGTGTAGCAGTTCTGACCCATAAATATTGTAATTGTTATAAAATATTAGAAATATCACATATAGAACTGGTAAGGTAGGCAAGATACTTCTTTAAATTCCAATTTAGCACAGCTGAATATTTATATAGAGCTATTAACTGGGAGTACTGGACAAACAATAATCTTAGTCTTATTTAGCAAAATTTTTCTTTGCAATGAATGATGGTGAATGTAAAGATGCATGCCTCCTTAATGTGCTAATAAAAAGTGACCTAAACAAGACATTTACATGACCCTTTAAAGGTCCAGGGATCATCATTAAAGAGGGAGCAGAAAGAATGTAAGAGTCTGGATATATGGAGAGGGGCTGTGAAATGCAGTCTTCTGGGCTATCTCATAAAAATTGAGCTTGAATAGAAGACAGAGTTTCATATGCTTAAGATTTCTTAGGCAAATAGATTATTGTAATTTCAAAATATAATTAAAGCCTATTTTAAGCCAAGTTGTCAATAAATGCTACTAAATCTTATGTTAAAATTTTTGTGACACCTTATCCTTGCTAGCCTTGGACTGAGGCCTGCTCCAATTCTACTGCCTCAGTTTTCTGGACTTGCTCCCTAACCCAGACTACCTAAACCCCAGCATAGTCAGCTAAGGCCCTCCTCAGGTGATGCCCAACCTTATCTTCTCCTGGCTTCTGATCTGCCTGATACAGACCAGATGACTTATGATTCTGGGAAGTCAGATCCCACCCAACCCATCTTGAGTCCATCCCCCTTCAGCCTCAACATTTCTAAACTACCCTAACCTCACCCTGATTCCTGTTAGCTTTAAATCCAGGCCTGCTACAATTACTCTGCCTCAGATCTAAGGTTAGTTCCCTAACCCAGACTACCTAAACTCCCTAGCATAGATTGTTAAGCCCTGCCTCAGGTGGTCCCCACCTCATTCTTCCCCTGGCTCCTGATCTGCCTGACACAAACCAGCTCTCCTACTACCCGACCAGTCTATCTTCTATCCTGTCCCACCAACTACTCAGACCAGACCAGTCTACTACCATGTAAGAACCTGAAACACACTCAAATTTGTTTTTTCATACTTGAGCAAAAAGCTACCAAGCTACATAAACAGTATAAACAGAATCAAAATTCAACTAAACAAAGGCAAAAGTTCCTCCAGACACACAATAAATAAAGAACATCCATATGTCAAAAGACAGCCCCGAAATACAAATAGTATGAAAAACCAAGAGAATATGTCCCCAAGAAAACCCATTAGTCCTACAGATGTGCATGACAATGAAAACCACCATGAGGTTTCCCAGGACACAGAATTTAAAATAACAATCTTAAACATGATCAAAAAACTTAAAAAAATGCAAGACACTCAAAGAACCAAAGAAGATAGGCATAAACTTTTGAGGAAAGTTCAAGAAAATAGAAATATGTGGCTTAATGAAATATCAAGAATAATTCAGGACTTGAAAAGTGAATTGACAAGAGATAGAAGTAATGAAGAAAACCCAAACCAAAATAAACTCAGAACTGAAAAACTCAATAAGCCAATTGGAAAAAAAAAAAAAAAAAAAGGAGAAAGACCCACAAATAGAATGAATGAAACAGAAAATAGAATAAAAAACTCTATGACAAAGTTTAAGATCTGGACTCATTAAGCAAAGACTATGAAATTTTAAAAAACACAGGAGTGGAATATGCAGGGAATCTGTGACAACTTGAAAAGACCAAATCTATGCACCGTAGGCATACAGAAAGAAGAAGAATCTCAGGCCAATGATATTGACAAGATAGTCAACAGGATTATTGAAGAAAACCTCTCAAATTAAGGAAAGACTTACCTGTAAAGACACAAGAAGGACATAGAACACCAATTAGTCATGACCAGAACAGAAACTCCCCATAATATAACACAGTAATAAAAATGAATGTACAGAACAAAGAGAGGGTACTGAAAGCTTCTAGAGGAAAACAAGTTACATACAAAGGAAAACCCAAGAGAATTACAGCTGACTTTTCAATGCAAACTATGAAAGCCAGAAGTGCCTGGACGAAAGTATTGCATTTGAAATGACCATGGGTGCCAACCCCGAATACTTTATTCAGCAAAATTATCTATCATAATCAATGGGGAAGAGAAAATTTTCTGTGACACAGATAGGCTAAAAGAAATGATATCCACCAAATCAGCCATACAGAGAATACTCTAAGCAATACAAAGTACCCAAGATTGGAATGAGTATAGCAAGAGGCTACAGAAAGAAAACAAAGAAAGGTATAATAATGGAAATACAAAACAGAGCCACAAAAGCAAAGAACTTAAAATGACAGTATCCAAAACACATCTTTCAATGATAACACTAAATATCAATTGCCTCACCTCCTTTGTCAAAAGACACAGGCTAATAGAATGGATCAAGCAAGAAAATCCATCTTTTTGTTGTCTTCAAGGAACTTGTCTCACCTTCCAGGATAGACACTACCTTATGGTGAAGGAATGGAAAAATAAAATATTCCAACAAATGGACTCTAAAAAGCAAGCAGATGTTACAATTCTTCTAGCTGACAAAATAGACTTCAAATTAAAACTAATCAGAAGAGATAAATAGGGTCACTTCATTCTAATCAAAGGAACAATCAATCAAGTAGATATAACAATCATGAACGTATATGTACCAAATTCCTGTGTACCCAATTTCATAAAAACAATACTCCAGGACTATAAAACACAGATCAACCCCAAATCAGTAATAGGACGTGACTTTAATAGTTCACTATCTTCAATAGACCAGTCAACTGAACAAAGGATAAACAGAGACATTTGAATTAAATGACATCTTACTTTAAATGGACCTAACAGAATAGTCTGCCAAAGCACCAAAGAATGCACTTTCTGTTCAGCAGCCCATGCAGGTTTTCTATAACTGACCACATTCTGGGACACAAAGCAATTCTCAACAAATACAAAAAAAATGTATTCTAATCAGACCACAGTGCAATGAAACTGATAACCAACAACAAAACAATCTCAAGTAATTACATGAACTCAGAGATTGAACAATATACTCCTAAATGAAGAATGGTTCAAAGAAGAAATTAAGGAAGAAATCAAAGTATTCCTGGAATTAAATGAAAATGTGAACACAACAAAACCTCTGGGGCATTTTAAAAGCAATTCTAATTGAAATGTTTATAGCTCTTAGTGCCTATATTAAAAAAATCAGAAAGAGCACATATAAACAATATAAAAACACAAATCAACACTCTGAAAAGGCAAGAACAAACCAACCCCAAACCTAACAGATGAGAAGAAATAACAAAAATCAAGCACTGAACCCAATGCCAACTCAATCAGGCAAGGGCCCAGAGTGGAGTGAGGAAAGTGGGCAGAAGCCTAGCCAGAGCCTGGTAAATGTTGGAGACATATTACTACTGGGTGAGGGAGAATAAAGTTTACTTATGATCTCTACATTGACTAGACTCCAGTAGATGAATTTGCACTGAAGGAGATATCTGGGTATACAAACGCTTAACTGGATAGGACTTAACATGTATGGAGGAATATATGAGGTCCCATGTGGGGGTGTGGGGCAGCGTGGATGGAGGAGATGCTCTAAATTTGATTAAGAACTGTTTTATGAAATGTAAATAATCTCAATAAAATATATAAAGATAAAAATGGAATTACCACATGAAAAAATTCATTAAAATTGAATATTACATTAAAATTGAAATGAGTGAAAAATGAATCTACCACATGAATCAAAGATATCTATAGAGTGGACTTTCCAAATGGTTTGTTTAGACAAAACTTGTATGTTCAAGGAGAAAGTGGATAAGACATGATAGAATCAAAAATGAAATTAAGTAAAACTAGTAGGTGGCATGATTATATACCCCACCTGTTGGTTGATCCATGTCACCATCCTTCACACCTATCAATGTCTTAGCTTCAGTACATAGGAATGGGACAGTAATTGACAGCAGAGTCTTTGCAGATGTAACTCAGATGCAAGTCAGATGGCATCAATCTGGAATATAAACTTGTTTCAGTATTACTAAGGCCCTCATAAGAAAATTAGGAGAGCCATTCCTACTAAAGAATGGTATGCAAATACAAGCAAGTGTAAATGAAGTATAGCCCTTTGATGGCTAAGACAGCTCACAGCATTATTCAGGCTGACAACCTACCTAGGGAGAGGCCTAAGACAGCTTTTCTCAGAATCTCCAAGGAGCAACTAATCCTAAATTTGAGTCCTTGGGTCTTCAGACTGTGAGAGAAGAAATTTCTGTTATTTTTGACCATACAGCATATTTGCTATTGTCTCAGGAAGCTAATGCATCACACTAAAAACATGATATTTAATTGTTTCAAAAGAGAAAATGAAAAAATTATGAAAAGAATGACAGTCAAAGAAAAGAGATTGTCATGCATAAACTACAGAGCAAAGATGATATGTTTATACAGAGGCTACACTCTACTATTTGTTTGTTAAAGGAAACATGGCTTGTGCAAACTGTCATTTTCTGGAAGGCAGAAAGGTACAGCTGCATGTGTCATAGATGATTATTTCCATTTTCTCATTAAGGAATAGCGCTTGTCTGCACTATTTACCATTAATCATTAAATTCTAGCTATAGATGAATGAACAAAAATGGACCCAGCCTAGAGAATTGTTTCTAATGTCTTCTTTTCCACCTGTGGTAAAGGACTTCATTGATATATCTAAAACTTCCTTTCCTTTGTATATGGCACTTAAGAACCTCATTAAAATATGACCAATGTGAGAAGTACCTTGATAATGACATGGACAATGTCTTTGATGAACAGGTTTTTAACAGTGAGAGAATTTGAATTAACTACAAGCAATCCAATAGCTAACAATAAAGCTTATACAAATGGAAAACTTGGAGTTTGTGCTCATTATTGCTATTTGGAAACTAGGAATTACACTTTGAATTATAATTATAATGCCTAGTTAAGATCAGGCATAAAAATACATTTCACAACACAGAGGTTTGTATTTGCGATGAACAGCAAATTTCAAAATTCAATAACAGCTGAACTTGATAATTAGAAATAATTTGTAAAGGATTTGACAAACTAACAATACTATTAGATGAAGTTGGAGGGACACAGGTTTCAATAAATGTATAGTTAGTATTTTTATGCAACTATATTCATAAATATTTCGAATGCCATAAAAAGTGTTAGAAAGCATCATTATCTTATCTGAAATGGTTCCTTTTAGAATAATGGTTGCTACTTTCACGCCAAGGAGCTAATTTAGGTTCTTATAAATTCATGATCTTATGTACCTGTGTACTATCCTTAATTTTTTGTTATTTTAATTTCTAAAATGGTCACTAATATTAATGGAAACAGTTGTACCTTATCATAGCAATGGTAGTAAAATCACAATATGACTTTTGAGCACAGAGCTTTGGGACATTGTAGAAATACCTAGAATCTAGCAGGTAAAATTAGACTAAACTTCAGAATAGAAAATAAAGAATGCATCATAATAATAGACATTTTATTTACTTATCATTTGTTCTATTTATCCTTTCTTGCATTATGATATTGACATTAGTCTTATTATCAATGAAGTTGCCTTCTTTCTTCTCAAAATGAGAGCACTTGCATGCATCCAGCAAATCTATCCTTTTACGGAGAAGTTGCTGAGTAAAAGTGGATCTTATTATTCTTTTTTCTGATATTTATAATTACAAGCTTGGAATAAATGGATATAATTTAAGAGTCTATTCAGCTATGTGGACCAATACAAATATCACCAAAATTTTATAAACAATGAAGGTTTCATTAACTAGAATAATGTGAAGAAACTCTAGTAGAATCCTCTCTTATTCTGAGAGTATAAATATAATTTCCAGGCAAAACCTGCATAGTACTGTTAACATTATCAGTCTTCAAACTAAGTCATTCCCAGGGAGCTGCAGTGTTTCTTTGATTTTGTGGAAATGATTACCATGAATATGTCAGCTGCCTGCATCAGCAAACAAAATAATATTTCAAGCAAGAAATACATGTGGGTTAAGCAAAACAGAACCCCTTTTGTGTATCCAACTGTTTCCAACAAGGATCTGGAGAATTGTTATTACAGTTCTTGAAACACTGTCCTTTTCTTACATGACATCAATAATTCTGATGAATACACAGAATATTTTAGAAAGCATTCCAAGGAAAACCAGAGGAAAGTTCCATCAAAATGTAAAAACATGAGCATGTGGCAATCCATATATCTCATATAGACAAGTAACTAGCTAGATAGATATGTAGGTTGTGGTAAAGATGAATTTATTTTAGGCCTAAGCATACTTTCATTTTATTGTAACATAAATCCATCCATCAAAGATGCAAGGAATTTTATTTCAGAATTCAAATGCTGTTAGAATTGACTGAAGTGAAAATAGTTTTCCATAGGGCTTTTGTGGTACATTAAAATGAATAAGAATATTTTCCTGGATGCTAACTCATGTTGTTTTTTTTTAATCACGATAATCAGTCATCTAGGAAGTAGGAGAAATAAGTAAAGAGGAAAAGAGGATGGACCAGTGATGTGTAAGTGGGTCTGCAATGAAATAATTTTTGATGGTTCTTTCCTTTTACACAGGTCCAGCAGAATGACATTTGTATGATAATACAAAATTGAGATCAGTAGAAGAAAAACAATATAGTAGAAAAAAACTTAATATAGTAGAAGAATAACAATGATATAGGACCTTGGTTTTTGTAATTTTTAAAAATTTTGGGGTATTTCATAGAGCACATCTTAATCATCTTTATACCCCCCTTCCCCATTGGAACACTCCTATGCCCACCCCTGCACTGGAATTCATATATTCTGTCATATGTGTTAAGGCCTATTGTGTTAGTGCCCTCAGATGCCCCCCAATGCAAGTTAATTAACTGAGGCCTAGTCAGTCTATCTAGAGTTGCTCCCTTTTTTAAGAAACATAAGATTAATAGGCTGGGCATGGTGGAGCATATCTTTAATCCCTGCACTCAGGAGGCACAAGAGGCAGATACCTGAGTTCCAGGCCAGTTGGATCCACACAGTGAGTTCCATGCTAGGCAGGCATACAAAAGAATTTATCCTATGCAATATTAATATTCAGCTTATTAATTCTGTTTTATGTGTATGAGTATATTGCCTGAATATATTTAAGTGTATCCTTGTTGTGCAATGCCCATGGAGGTCAGATGAGGGTATCTGATACCCTGGAACTGGAGATACAGATGGCTCTAAGTTGCCACATTGGTGCTACGAACCATACCCAGGTCTTCTGCAAGAGCAGCCAGTGCTCTTAACCACAGAACCATCCTTAACTTCAAAAAATGTTTATGACTGCATAATTTATATCACACCATTAAATGCATGTGTTCATTTTGATGAGGCATAAAGATTCTGAGCTCATCCAACTGACACCCTAAACTAAACGAAGATGAGTCATCACTTTACAGCTTCTGTTTATACTGATTTGTTCACTTTCCATCCATCAGTAGAAATCACTTTCATATTTCCACCAAAACAAACCATTTTTGCCAGTTCTTACTCTCATCTAAGTTGAAACCTACATGAAACCTACAGTAGATATTTTTGTGTTTGACTTATTTTACATAATATTTTCAGAACCTGTGATTTTGTTGCAAGTATCATTGATTTATTCCTTCTTATTCCTGAATCAAACAACACAGTAGGAACATGCCACATACAAGCATTGCTTGGTTAATAAAGATTGGATAAATAATATTTTCCTTCTGTAGTTAGGGCTGTTAAGAACATTTTTATTATAAATTATATTTATTTATATTATTGTTTTGGGGTACAGTAGCATGTATGCACAGCACATATATCAGAGGAAATCTTGTAAGACTCAAGTTTTCTCCTATCTTGTGCATCCTGGAAATTAAAAACATGTTGCCAGGCCTGGTGTCCAGCATCTTTAACTACTGAGCCATGTTTTCAATCCTAGAGCCTTTTTTTTTTTAAATTTAAGTCTGTTTGTAGATTTCTATTTTAGTCTCTTTGGGCAAAAATACACTAAGGTAGAATTTAGGGGTCATGTAGTTTTGTTGTTTATATTTAGCTATGTTGAATTGTGCAAGATACGGACAAATTGATTTAAAACAAGGGTACACATTTTTTGTTACTGTCATTGATTTGGAAAATGCAGATTATGCTGTATGGGAGTAAGATAATGTGGCCTCCAAGTTGTCCTAATTCTATAAAAACTAGTACTTTGCTATATTACATAGAAATTTATATTTAGCTGATATAATTAAGATAATTGAGTGGAGGATCTGGAAATAGGAAACTTAGCTTGAATTTTCTAGTTACTTAATATTTTACAAGGGCACAGTCCTCATAAGAGAGAAGCAAGAGAAGAGTGAATTAGTAGAGAAGGTAAGGGAGCTGGAGAGGTGACCTCATGGCTAAGAAAACATACCGCTCTTCCCAAGGACCAGTTTGGTTCTTAGCAACCATGTTGGGGAGCATACAACCATCTGCAAATCCAGATCAAGGGAATCATATGCCCTCTTTTGACCTCTGTTGGCATCTGCACTCACATGCACACACCCAAATATAGACCCTCATATATACATATAGTTGAAAATAAAAATAAAATAAAAAAACAAAAAGAAATAAAAGATGAAGAAGAGATGGAAAAAAAGAGACAATGCTGCTTTCCTTGAAATAGAAGAAAAGGCCATGAACTAGGGAACACAGAGGACTTCAATTGAATAGAAATTACAAGGGAATTGACTTTCTTTGTAACTGCTTGTATATGAAGTATACCAAGAGAAGACTTGTATATTTGGGTCTTGTCCCAAGGCTCATATTGATATTTTTCAAAGTTATAAAAATGTGGGAGGTGGGATCCAGATGGAAGATAAGGTTCTTGATATATTGTCCCTTGTCCCCTTGTCCCCTAGTTGTCCTTCTTGACCACAATGAGGTGAGCACGTTTCTCTTTCATACCCTTCTACCATGATATTATGACCCCAGAAAATTAGACTATTCAACCATGGGATGAACCCTGTGAAACTATGAGCCAAAATAAATCTTAAATTATGTCAGTTATTTTGGACACAGAGATGAAAAGATAAATAGTAAATACATCCAGAGTCTCTGGAAAGAACTGACACTTCCAATAACTTGTTTATA
>NW_008359075.1:1147635-1156371 GCF_000622305.1 Nannospalax galili
TATATATATATATATCCTTGATAAGTGAAAAAAGTGAATAACTGAGGGGGCTGGAGAGATGACTCAGAAGTTAAGAACTATGATTAAAATGGCAAGTTTGGTATTCATGGTAGCTAACATCTGTCCTTACCTCCAGTTCCAGGGGATCTGCTGTCCTTTTCTGGTCTCCATGGGCATTGCGGTTCACTTATGCCTGACGTTCACTTACATACATGCAGGCATAACACCCACACATAAAATAATAATAAACAATGAAATATTAATTGAATTTTTGAGAATTTCATATGATGTATTTAGATCATAATCCAAACTCCTCTCCTCTGCATTTCTACTGTCTAGAGTACTCTACCCTATTTCATGCCCTCTATAATTATTAATTTTTATTAGGACCTAATGAATGTTATTTTTGTTCTCAAATGTCCTTCAGTTTGGTTCCTCACCAGGAGCCTGGTCAAGCTACCAAGGTCACCCCCTCAAAGAAAACTGTCTTTCCCCCTCCCAGCTGCTACTAGTTGTCAATAGTTTCTCAGGTAGGACTGGAGCTTCTTATGTACTTTCCCCCTTTATGCCTGGACATTTTCTGTATGCTGAAGAATCTCTTGTGAGTCAGTCAAAACTGCTGTACGTTCATATGAGGAAAGGCCCTGCTGCCTGGAAAACATTGTTTCCTTGTTTTCATTCATCACCTCTAGCTCTTAAATCTTTCTATCCCTTTTCCACATTGATCCCTGAGAGCTGGGAAGCAGGTTTTGACTTATATCTTTCACGCAGGTTTAAGAAATCTGCAGTGTCTTATTCTCTGTACCTTCACCATTTGTGGAATTCTTTGTTAGCCAAAATCAGCTTCAAGAAGAAGTTTCTGTGGTGAGAGTTGAGAGATGTACTAGTCTGTGGGTATAACAATAACTCATTAGGAGTCAGTTTAAAATTAGGTTTATTTAGGAGAATAATAGTAATAAGTTCTCCCTTATGGGTTCTGACCTGTCTAGACAAAGGTTCTTGGGCCTAATATCAGTGTCACATATGGGCTCCATCTTGTGAAGCAGACTTAAAATCCAATCAGAAAGTGGTTGGCTATTATCATAACATTCTTCCACTCACACAGCGTGCATACCCTGGCAGGTCACTTGTTATTGTAGTTCACGTTTCACAGCTGGGAAAGGCTGATGATTACTTTTCTTTTCTGGTAGTATGCAGAGCACCTTCAAGAAAGAGGAAAGCTAGTCAGCAAAGATAAAGCTTTAACGTCAGTACCAGCTTGATTTTCCCATGTTTGTTCTATGACTTTGGTAAGTAGTTTTTTTCAGCAATAGGGCCTTACCATCAAGTTCTGGTAGGTAAAGTTTTATGTGGCTTATATGTGATATTCTTCATTTTAATGGACATGCAATGCTATAACATCTTATTTTAATTTGTAATTTATTGAAGGCTGATTATTTTCGTGTCAGTTTTGGCCATTTACAAATGCATATTTATTTTTTATTAAAAATGAAATTTTAATATTAAAATTGCTTAGAATTCTCTCTAAAATACTTATTAAGCTTAATCTTTATTTCAATTAGTTTTAATATGCAGGGTATTTTAGAAAAATCATGCATATTTTGTTGTTATATTGTAATATACTATAAATTATATATGCACTTCAACCTTTAATGAATAAAACACTGTAATTTTGCTACATATAGCATAATATTTTTGTAACTTTCTGGATTTTTTTCATTTCTGAGAATTTTATTTTCATTATTTCCACTCCCTCCAACTCCCTCCAATTTCTTTTCCATGTCTTTGATTATACTTATTACATCTACATACTTCCACACATACATACAAACACACACACACACATAAAAATGTATAAATGTGCTCATATGTATAGGAGTAGATAACCTCTCAGGGTTCAAGCCCTGAAAAAAACACTTCTCCCTTCATCACTGTCCATTGATTGCCTGTAGCTCTTAATCTTGAGGTTGAGCCTGTGAAACTTCACCATCTCCCCTGGTATGTCAATTGATTTTTCATTATGTGGGGTCATCTTAGACTACCATATTCTTGAGATTTCTTGGTATAACTTCCTTATCATGTCTAGACTATATTAACTACAGCAGATGTCTAGCTCTTACAATCTTTCCACCTCATCTTCTACAATGTTACCAGAGTCTTAGCTGTAGAGGTTGAATTGTTGACCTATCCCTTGGGGCAGGGAACCTAACAGTCACTTATACTCTGTAGTGTGAAAAGTTCTGGAGCTGTATAAACAGTCTCTATCTGTTGCAAAAAGAAGTTTCTTTGGTAAGTGGTAAGGGGTACACATGTATCTAAGAATCTGGAGCTGGGATTCACAAATGAGAGAGACCTTGTCACTTTTTTTTTTTCCTGAGTCTGGGTTACTTCACTTACTATAACAGGTCCTAGAGGGGTCCATTCACCTCTGAATTTCATGATTTCATTTTTCTTTACTACTGAATATTAATCCATTGTGCGATTGTGCCACATTTTCAATATTCATTCATCATTTGGGGAGCAAAAATAAGCATAAATGACCTAGTATCTCTGTAGTAGACTAACTAGTTCTTTTGGTGTATGCCAAAAAGCGGTATAACTGGATCGTATGGTAGATCTATCTACTTTTATTTTTTGTTTCTTTATTTTTTGTTCCTTTTGAGACAAGATCTCCCTTCTAGCCCCAGCTGGCCTGGAACTTGGTATGTAGACTAGGATGGCCTTAAACTCACAGATATCCACCTGCCTCTGCCTCCTGAGTGCTGGAATGCTGGGACTACAGGCGTGTGCCACCACGCTCAGCTCTACTTTTATTTTTTGAGAATTCTCCAAACTGATTTCCTTAGTGTCTGCACCAGCTTTCAATCCCATAAACAGTGGACGAGGGTACCCCGATCCCCATCTCCTCATCAGCATTTGTTATCACTTGTTTTCATTGATCTTTGTCATTCCAACTGGTATAACGTGAAATTTTCTTTAAATATATTTTTAATTGAATTTTTGTGATTTCATACACTACACTTTATGTTTAGCTCTCTTTCCTATCTGAACCTCCCTCATAGCCTGACACAGGACTTCATGCATTTTATCAAATATATTAAGGACTATTGGGTCATGTCTCTGAACCCAGATGTCCCTCGGTGAGAGTTGGTCCTATGGAGCTTGTTGAGCCTGTCTAGTGTCATTTCCTTAAATATTTACTCTCCCTCACCCAGCAGGGATTAGCTGCCAATAGTACCTTGCCAAAGTTGTAGTCTTCTGCCCCTTTTCCAAGCTCTATGTTGAGTTTTGTCTGATTGAGTTTGCATGGGTCTTGTACACGTTGTTACCATTGTGTAAGTGCATATTTTCAAGTTTCCAGGTTCTAGTCCCCTTTCTATGACTCTATTTCCTTATGGTCATGTACCTCCTCCCTGGTTCTAATAATCTTTCCACTCCCTCTTCCACAAAGGTCCCTGAGCCCTGAGTGGGTGAAGCTTAATATAGGAATCCTGTCCAGGGACCACACTCTGCAGTCTCGTAGTCTATGTACTTTGGCCAATAGTGGCTTTTGTATTCATAACCCTTTCAATGGGAGGAAACTCACGAGTGACACTGTAAATGTAGCCCTGTCTCTGTAATATCTCTAGATACCTGAAATTTCTTACTCTGCGCTAAATATGGATTCTCATATTTACAGACAAGTATGCCTGTCATCAATCATCAAAGAAGCTTTTTTTGAAAAAGATGAAATTTCTTTTTTTTCGTTTTCAAGATTAGTTTTTATTGAATTTTTTTTGTATTTCATACAGAACATCTCAAACAATCTTAGTCATCTTTATACTCCCGTCCCCACCAGCACCTTCCCACACACCCCCACACAGAAACCCACATACTCTGTTATCCATGTTAAGGTCCACTGTGTCAAATCATTGTCCTCAAACTTTCCCCAGTGCAAGCCCATTTACTGAGGTCTAGTCAGCCTATCCGGAATCCCTTGTTTTAAGAAGATCAGTTCTTCTTCACCTAACAGTAATCAGTTGCCAATATTTCCTCAGGTATGTTTGGGGTCTGCTGTTAATATCCATAGTTCCATGCTGGATTTTTGTCTGCCTGAGTTTGCATGGGACTTGTGTATGCTGACACTCACCATTGCCATAGAATCATATGACCAGGTTCCCAAGAGCTTGTAGGACTCTGTTTCCACATGGTCCTGCACCTCCTCCCTGGCTCTTAAAATCTTTCTACCCGCGCTTCCGTGATAGTCCCTGAGCACTTGGTGGGTGTAGATTAATATAGGCATCTTCTCTTAGGACCAGCATTCTGCACACTCTTAATCTCTAAGTTTTGGTCATTTGTGACCTTTTGTATTCCTGGCCCTTTGTTGCATGAGGAAGCACATTAATGAGAAATGAGAGATTCATTAATTAGTGTCCTTTTCTTTACCCCTGATCTATGCTCTGTGGGTCTTAGGTGTAGAGGTTGCATTGTAGATGTGTCACTTAGGCCTCGGCAATTCATAGACAAGGTCTGTGTGTGGCTAATTGTAGTACATAGTAGTTATCTTTGGTACAAAATAAGCTTCTTTGATGAGTGGACTGTTAACTGGTATATTTTTCTATAAATATCAAGATAAGTCTTGGGGTTTTCTCTAAAATCTATGATCACTCCTGTCATGTGTCTTCGGTTATGTTTATAGGACACACGAGTTTCCTCCCACTGAGTGGGCTTTTAGTCCAGTTAGGTAACTGTTGATTGCCCCCCACCCAAATAAAAGTGCCACTACTGCACCAATGTTGTACCCTGTGCCAGCCATTGATTTGGTTATTTGGTCTTGAAGCTGGTGTTAGACCATCAACTGATGTTTTCCCTTGCCACTTTCATATTGTTTTCCAAAGCTATGAGAGTTAGCCTTCTGGGGAAGTGATTTCCGGTCAGTTGCAAATCTACTGCTCCAAATCCTGTGTCCAAACCAAAGTATGTTCTGTCTTCAGCAGTAGGAGCTTACCTTCAAGTTCTGGGAAACCATCAATGGCTGTGGCAATAGACTGTGTAATCTTGGAAGTCTCTTGGACCACCCTGGCCAACCCTTCATGGAAGGTTTCACCTGTCCGGCCCTTTCATATTATATAGCTTTTAGCTATACGCATGGACTCATGTAGAGATACTGTGTGTATATTTGTCATCAGGTTGTTGTACTAATATGATTCCTTCTGTTTTTTAAAACTAGCTAGACATTATTTTTCTTCCCTCTCTCCCTGTCTAACCCTTCTGCCATGGTTTCCCCACTTAAAGTGTCCCCATTTCCTCTATTTCTCCCTTGATACCAGTCTCCTATGGTCCCATCCCTCTTGAACTACTTTCCCTTTATCTCCAAAGTGCCTTTGTATAATCCTCCCTCACACTTCCCATTTAAATAGCCCCATTTTTCTCCACTTTTCCATTAGTAAAACACCTGCCTCCTAATGTTCTTCTCTCTCATGTTCTTTCTTTACTTTTACCTCCGTGGTTCCTTTTTGTTATTCTGGCTCCTGTAGTTATATCTGGGTACACACAAATAAGGATTTGTTGCTAGGATCCACATATGAGGGAGATCAAACATTGTTTCTTTTTCTGGGTTTGTGTTATTTCACTTAAAATATGGAATGCTTCACAAATTTTCATGCCATCCTTGTCCAGGGACCATGCTAATCTTCTCTGCATCGTTCCAATTTTAGTATATATGCTGCTGAAGTGAGCACTAATGATGAAATCTTAATGTAGTTTTAATTTGTATTTCCTTAATTGAAAGTGATGTTGAACATTTTTAAGATGTTTCTTAGCCATATTTATTTATTTATTTATTTTTTGAGAGCTCTCTGTTCAGATCTGCAGCCCATTTTTAAAAATTGAGTTGTATGTTTTATTGGTGATTTTTTTTGTCTTTTTGAGACAGGGTCTCCCTGTAGCCCCAACAGTCCTGGAACTCACTAAGTGGACCAGGCTGGACTTGAACTCACAGAGATCCGCCTGCCTCTGCCTCCCAAGTGCTGGGATTAAAAGCACATGCCACCATGCCAGGCTATTGGTGACTTTTAAAAAAATACTTTGTGTATTCCTGAAATTGACTCTCTCTCAGATATATCACTGGCAAAGATTCTCTCCCATGTATGGTCTTCCTTTTTCTTCTGCTAGTGGTTTCCTTTTCTACAGACCAGATTTTTTTTTTTTTTTGAAGTCTGATTTGTCAATTGTTGCACTTATTTCATGAACAAATGATATCTGATTTAGAAAGTTCTTTTTCTGCACCTGTACCTTGTAGGTGTGTACTGCCTTTCTTCTTAGTGTTAGTGTTTCAGGCTTCACATTGAGGTCTTTCATCCATTTGGACTTGATTTTTTTGCAGGATAATAGACATGAGCCAGTTATCCCAGGATCATTTATTTTTGAAAATTTTGTATTCCCTCTAGTGCATATTTTTGGCACCTTAAAGAAACATCAGGTGACTAAATTGTGAGCCCTAATGCTTGAGAATTCTATTTTGTACCATTGATCCATATGTCAATTTTTGTACTAATAGCCTGTTGTTCTTATTTCTAAAGCTCTGTAATATAGTTTGAAATCTGGTATTTAATCATCCAGCATTGTTCTTTTTGGACAGGTTTACTGTGGATATCTGAGGTCTTTTGTAGTCTCCTCTGTATTTTAGGATTTTTTTTCCTATTTATGTGAAAATTTCATGAAGATTTTGATTGAGATTGCATTGAATCTGTAAATGGCTTTCTGTAGGATGCTCATTTTTATAATATTAACTGCATCAATCCGTGGGCACTAAAGGGTCTTTCCATCTGATAGTGCTGCCTTCAATCTCTTTCTTCAAAGATTTTAAGTTTTCATTGTAGATATTTTAAATGTCTTTTGGTAGATTTATTCCTAGATATTTTCTTTTCTTTTTGATATTATTGCAAGTAGGAATGTTTCCATGATCTCTTTCTCTGACTTCTTGTTATTGGTAAAGGTAATGTTTGCAAATCGAATTTCTATCTTGATACTTTATTAAAAATATTGCTAATTTCTAGAAGTTTTCTGATGGAATTTTTGGGATCTCTTAAGTATAATATCATCTTCTACAAATAGGGATAATTTAATTTCTTCTTTTCCAATTAATACCTTTTAAATTTCCTTCTCCTCTCATGTTGCTCTAGCTAGGTTTTCAAGGACTATATTGAAAAGGAGTGAGGATAGTAGACAGCCTTGTCTGGTTCCTGATTTCAGTAAGAATGACTCCTGTTTTTCTACATTTAGAATGATGTTGTCATATATAACCTTAATTAAATATTGAGGTATATTTCCTCCAATGCAGTTTGCTCTGGGGCTTTTACATGAAGTTATGTTGGATTTTGTCAAAGGCATTTCTTTATCTATTGAGGTAAACTTTAACTCCATTTAGGATTTATTACACTTATTGACTTATTTATATTGAAAATTCACAGCATCTTTAGAATAAAGTAAAGTTGATCATGAAATGACTTTTTAATATGTGCTTATAAGTAGTTTGCAAATGTTTTATTGTGAAAATTTGCATCTATATTCATCACGGATACTAACCTGCAGCTTTCATTTTTTTGTTGAGTTTTACCTTGGTATTAGAGTAATATTGACTTCATAGAAGGAGTTTGGGAATTCTCTTTGAAGTTCAGGTAAAATTCAACTGTCAATCTATCAGGATATGGGCTTTGTTTTAAATAGAGGAGGCTTATCATACTACTCTTTCAACTCATTATTTGTTATGGATATGTTCAACTTGTTGATCTTTCTTTGCTTTAACTTTTTGGTTCTATTGAATCTAAAAATCCATCCATTTATTTTCCATTTCATAATTTAATGAAGCATAATTTCTTAAAGTAGTTCCTCATCATTTTCTGTATTATGTTGGTGTCTGTATTAACATTTTCATTTTTAATCTATAATTTTGTTGATTTGTATTTGCTTTTTCTTCATTTTTTTAGCTGTATTAAGGATCAGCCTATAGTATTTATCTTTTCAAAGAACCAGCTCTTAGATTCATTAATTCTTTGTATTGTTTTCTTTATTTGTATTTTATTGATTTCTGCTATTTTTCCTAGCTGCTGAATTTGGGTTTGACTTGTCTTTCCAGAATTATTATTTTATGTGTCAAAGATATTTTTTGAGTTCCTGGCTTAATTATTCATGGTCTAAATATTGTCTTCTGATTGAGTTATAATTTCAAAACCCTCAAAATTCCATATGTATATTATTTTATTTTCTTTCTTGGACAATAGTTATTGTGTCTTAAGAAATTGTTGTTTGCTTTATTGTTGTTTTTATCCTTTACATCTTCTAGCAAGTTTATGGTTCAATATTATGCTTTTAAATACGTGATTCATACAAAGTATTTTTTGTTTGTTTCTTGAATGAGTTAAGAGTCAATGCTCATGTTTTTCTTTCTGAATATAATTACGCATTTGTTTACACAAAAACTCTTTTGTTAGTAATTTTTCCATCACTGTAACAAAACACCTGAGATAATCAACATAAAAAAGAAAAATGACAATTTGCTTGACAGTTTTAGAGGTTTCAGTTCATGGTCGTTTCTTGAAAGAGTCAATGCTCATGTTTTTCTTTCTGAATATAATTACGCATTTGTTTACACAAAAACTCTTTTGTTAGTAATTTTTCCATCACTGTAACAAAACACCTGAGATAATCAACATAAAAAATAAAAAAGACAATTTGCTTGACAGTTTTAGAGGTTTC
>NW_008359075.1:1158763-1170508 GCF_000622305.1 Nannospalax galili
CAGACAGTTGTTAGCTGCCATGTGGGTGCTGGAATTTGAACCTGGGTCTTCTGCAAGAACAGTCAGTGTTCTTCACTGCTGAGCCATTTCTCCAGCTTCCAGGTACTCTATTTTCTTATCCATATATCTGTTAATGGAAAGCTGGGTAGGCTGATTCCACATCCTAGCTATATGAATAATTTGTCAGTAATCACACATGTCCCTGTACCTCTGTGATATGCTGACATAGTGGCCTTTGAGTGTGTTCCCAGGGGTGCATATATGGGTCAGAAGGTAGTCATATTTTAGTATTTGGGATAGAGTGTCATTCTGATTTCTGTAGTGTGTACACCTGATTTCTGTCCCAAAGCAGTGTATGAGATCTTTTTCTTGCATTTTCTTGGGAGCATTGTTGTCATTTGTGGAATTGTATTTTTCTAGATTTTTTAATGTCTTTCCCCAACATTACTGTAAGCTAATGTGTAATTTTTCATTGCTTCCAATATTGTATTCCATTCCTATGAGACAATGTGTTGCCAGTGTCATCTAGCAGGTTGGGGACTAAGAAAAGAAAACCACAGCGACACAAGTCAGAGGTAAATGATCTTCTGACCAAAGATAATCATACTGACTCACACAAGATTTTAATAGCTTTAAGTAATTGACTTTTGCCCAAGTTTCCTGGGTAACTGTCATAATCCAGTCCTTTAAAGTATGTGTGGAGATAATGCCAAAAAGAAAGCTGAATGAAGCTACATCAGTCAAGTAGCACACATGTGAAACTACAGGAAACATGTAAACCTATGTGTGATTTTTCTGTTTTGTATGTTTCTTATGAAAAAGACTGTTTTCTGATTCAGAAATGCCAGAGGGGTCAATAAAAGGCAAACCAATATGTGTATGCAGGGTTAAAGGTCTCAATGATATACTTGCTTCCTTTAAAGTCAGACACTGTCAGGATCATGGCTGTTCTTGATGCTGGAGCTAGAGTTGCTGCCTTCTGCTTTCAAATGATTTGTACATAAATTTGGTTGAAGCAATATAGCCTTTGCCAAAATATTCCACACTTGAAAGTCCATGACTCACAAATGAACAAATATATACATTTTCTAAATCCTATGTAACACTCATTTTATTAGTTTTTATTCTTCTACAATTATTGTTTATGTTCTAGGAAAAATGTTAACAAGTGTTTGTGTTTATGATCTTTCTGAGATCATTATACAACTTGTATTTTTACACTCATTATACAACTTGTGCCACATAAACTAAATATTTATGTATATATATATATATTTCCGAGCTAAACTCCTTCATATGATATATATTTAGAATAAAGCTTATATTACGATAATTATTTAGGTGAAACAAATGAAGAAACTAAACAGGCACAGTTAAACTTATTTCATCATAGAAAACTGCCCCTTGTGTGTCAGACAAGCTAAAACTTGTACTTGAATTATACAATTTAGCACATGACTTTTGATGAATTATCTGTTTCAAATGGCCTAAACCTAAGACCACAGTAAGTTATTGGCTCAAAATATTGAAGAAAATATGGGGGCTCCCCAATATCCAATAAAAGTGTCTGTCTTGGACTGGAGAGATGGCTTAGTGGTTAAGAAAACTTATTTACTGCTCTTGCAGAGGTCCGGAGATTGGTTCATAGAACTCACATAGTAGCTAACAAATGTCCATAACTATATCTGCAGGGAATCCCATACACTCTTGGGGGTGTAAACAATGTGGACACCCCCCTTGGTCCCTAAAAAATAGAGATTTGATTCTGTCTAACTGCTCTTTGGGAAACCTATGGTTTATTAGGCTTACTTAAAGAGTAATGAGTGAAGTTTTACTTACAGAAGTATGGGTACTCCCCCAGCCCCGGGAAAGCCACACTGGAAAGTTTTCAACCAAGTGTGGATAGTGACTTCCTTACAGTCATACAAAATGGTGATATCCCCTTCCAACTGCTTCTTCAGCTTGTATACGCCACCCCCTTGTCCTACTAAGGCTGACTGGTTGATTGGGAGGTGCAACTGACTCTCGCTGCCCCATCTTTCTTTCAGAGTGTAATTTTCAACAAGCTTAGCTGTAATGATCCTAGGCAAGTGGATGCAGCCAGACTTTGGATGAAGGCTTCTGTCTGTAGTCTACGTGTCAGAGGACAAGCCTATGAAACAGCATGCACTGCTGTGCTTTCATACATGCAGACAAAACATACCAGTTTTTAAATGTCAATTTTAGTAATATTGCTTGCCAAGATAATACTGTGCATCCTTGGCTCTGCTTGAATATGTTACACATTGCATTGAGTCAACTCTGAACCCTCACGGACTTATGATACTTATGATTTGAATTTCTGATTTGTTAACTTAAATCTGTGAAAATATATGAAGATGCTCTTTGACTTACGATTGGGTTGTGTCTGGAAAAGCCTATCCTAAATTTAATTTATCATAAACTCACAAATGCTCTAGCTAAGTACATGACATAACTATGTAATGCTTACATTTTCGTATAGGACTGATAGCTCCTTTTTAGACTGATAATATTCCTTGGTGTTGAGTACAATACAAGTACAAACTCCAGAGTCACTTGCATTCTAGGTGTAAACTAGGCTCCTTTCGCAGTCAGTAACTTGATACTAAATTATCTATCATCATATTTCTTCAGACCATAAAATACTTTCCATTTTGTCTTTATCCTCTTGTATTTTCCAGGGTTAAAATATATATGAATAACCTAGATACATGTAATTCTAGTACTTTTGCATGTATTATTTCTGTTTCTTGAAATTTCCAATATTGGCTTGAACTTCCAATAAATTAGGTCCTTTCAATACAATGCTAGCAAAAAGAATCTCTGAGTCATCTGACTTGTGGTTGGTACTGCTAAACTAAATCCAAGTAGTCACTATCCTTTTGTTACACACTCAGGGTTAATCGCTAACAATAATATTTATAAATGTCTATAGTAATACTCAGAGTTAATTGCTAACAATAATATTTATAAATGTCTATAGTAATATGTGTTAGGAATCTTTGAGTAAAGTCCATATTTACATTCCCCAATGAGAGAAAAATCTTCAGAATTTTGTTAGATTCATAAATCTGTTAATCTCTAAATTATAAGTGATGATTTATTTAAACATAAATTTGGGAAGAAATTAATGTCAATTGCAAAATATTATCATGTGTGAAACAATGTAACCATTTAATGCAATTCTTTCAGAATGCATCTGTTTTGCAAGCGGGAAAACTACAATTACTGATAAGACACCAGTGATAGATTTTCTGCAGGCATCCTAGATTATCTTGCTAGAAAATAATCGTACATATGGAAAAATGGAGGTTTTAGTATAAGAATTACCCAATTTTGATAAAATAGCAATTTACTTTATTATTATAACAACCCTGTATACTACTCTATTAAACTATTAACACTTTAAATAGTAGGGAGCCCTGTGTGATGAATATCTTCAGAAGAAAAGACATCAAGGTAGCTCTGAACTTCTAATGCCAGACTTTCTAAAGAAATATTTTCTTTTTTGCAGTATCTCATGTAGTCTTGTTTAGCAAAAAAATGAAATTATAAAATTCAGTGGTAAATGGATAGAATTGAAAACAATCATCCCGAGTGGGGTAACCCAGACCCAGAAAGACATATGCTATACATTCTGTCTCATAAGTGAATTTTACCTTCAAATATTTAGACATATGTGTTTCAATTGCAAAATCCATGGAGTTATGAAAAGTGGTAAGGGGTCAATGGAGACAGAATGATGTGACATAAAGTGGGAGAGGACAGTGGCAGGGATAGCAGAGTATGGAGGCTCTAGTGGGAGAGGAAGGCTGTCTACCTGACGAGTTTGTATTCATGCTCAGATGCCGAGGACCTCAGAAGGGGGGCAACTGTGACCAGTGATAGTCAAGTATATAGAGATTAGAAATGCATGTGAAAACGTCTCAATGTCAAGAGCCCTGGAATGAATTTTTCTGTATGAAACTGTGTGTTTTGACAACGAAGTGGAGATCTTTTTTAAATGTTGGAACCTCATTTAATTTTATATCTTATAGAGTTTATAATGAGTAAAAGATTATATAAGCGTAATAATTCATCTGTAAACCTAGAAATGTACAGCCAATTTTGAAAGAGATGTACCCTAGCTCAGAAAAATGTTATTGAATAGGTTAATGATGTTGTAATGAAATGCTTCTTTTAATTAAAAAAAAAGAGAGGACTAATTAAATAAAAGGGTAAATGTGGTGGGGAATGGTAGAGCAGGATATGGAGGTAGTTAACACTAAAGGTTTTTTGAAAACCTACCTCCTCAGAAACTTCTTAAAGTATATGCATATACACATATATAAGTGTTTAAGTAGAATTAGCCTACAACAGGGGGATAAGGCCCCTTCCAGACACCAAAAGCTAACAAAAAGCACAATGCCAGGAATGGACTCCCTTTTGCGGAGTTGTTGACCAGAGCCCCAAACAATACACACTATTGCCCTTATTCTTGGTTGCCCTTCAGAATATAACAGCAAGACTCTACAATTGATGATACTACATACATGAGTCATAGAACAAACATGGAGAAATCAAGCTGCAATAGATGTCAAAAACTTCATCTCTCATGGGTACATTTCATTGTACTGCAAGGTGCTAAGCATACTACCAGAGGAGAAAAGCAATAATCAATCTTAACCCAGCTGTGAATTCTGCAAGCTATAACAAAACTGGCCTGGTAAGATAGGCCCACTAAGGCAATAGTAGCATGAATGTTGAGTAACCAACAGTTTCTGATTGCATTTAAGGCCTACTTCACAAGATAGAGTCCACATCTAGCACAGCTATCCAGGTCGAGAAACTGGCTAGTTCAGTAACAGGCTGTAGGAGAGAAGCTACTACTATATTTCTCATAAAACATAGTATTAAACTGACACATAATGACTTGTTATTATACCCAAAGATTAGTGCACCATTCAGTTCTGAAACTAGAAACTTCTTGCAGCAGATGGCAATTTAGAGAGACTCACAACTGGTCAAGGTGAAGAAAACAAGATACAGAGAGGGTTCAGCCATAAATAGGTTATCTATATCAAATCTCACTTCCCAAGACTCAAGTATCTTTGAAGAAGTGGGTGTGGAAAGATTTTAAGAGTCAGAGGTGGTAGATGACTACAAGGTAACAGTGTTTCCCAGACAGCAGGACAGTTGCACATATGAACCCACAATCCTTGAGACAATTTACACAGGACCCAAAAAAGCCTGAGTCAGACAAATTTCCTGCATGGAGAAAGTGGTGAGCTCAAAGTCCCATCTCTAGCTGAGGAACCATTGACAATCGATAGCTTTTGCAAGTATTAGAGTCAGTATTCATTAATGCTGTGGTGCTGGTTACATTGACCATGTTCCAAGGGACAGACATATTTGGGAATACAAACTAGACTCAATAGATTTAAGAAAAAAATAAAGGGCATAAAGTCAAGGAGGGCAAGGTAGATCTGAGAGGAGATGTGAAGGGGTTCTGAGTATGATCAAAATACATTGTATGAAATTTTCCAAAAATCAATAAAAAGAAAAAACAATACTGAGAGTAATATAAAAATGTCATGTTTTATCAATTTACTGTATGAGAGAATTTTTAAATTTCAAAATATATTATTTTATTTTTAATTGAATTTTTGTATTTCATACAGAACATCTTAATCAGTCTTAATCATATTTATACCCCCTTCCCTACTGGCATCCTCCCATAGCTACCCCACTGGAATTCATACATTCTATCATTTGTCTTAAGACATATTGTGTCAAATTAGTGTCCCCAGACATCCCTCAGGGCAAGTTCATCTACTGAGGTCTAGTCAGCCTCGAGTGTCTAACTTTAGGAAGATTAGCAGCAGCAATCAGGTGCCAATATTTCTTCATCTAAGATTGTGGTCCGCTGTCCATTTCTCCAGTTCTGTGGTGTGTTTTTATCTGTTTGAATTTGCATAGGCACTCTGCATGCTGACACAATTGCTGTAGGTTCATATGAGCTGGGTCCCAGGAGTTTGTAGTACTCTATTTCTAGGGCCTCCTCCCAGGCTTTTACAGTCTTTACATCCCCTCTTTCACAATAATCCCTGAGCTCTGGGTGTGTATTAATACAGGAGTTCTGTCCAAGGACCAGCATTCTGCAGACTCATAGTCTCCTCACTTTGGCAATTTGTGACCTTTTGTGAGCCCGGCCCTCTGTTGTATGAGGGAGCTTCATTAATGAAAACTGAGATATTTATTGCTGCCTTCTTTTTTTAAAATTTTATTTATTTATTTTTAGTATATCTGTATGCATGTATTGCCTGCATGTAGGTAAGTGCACCCGTGTCATGCAATGCCTGTGGTGGAGAGAAGAAGAGCCTCTGGAACTGGAGTTATGGAGAGTTGTTAGCTGCCATGTAGATGCTGAGATTCAAACCTGGGTCTTCTGCAAGAACAATCAGTGATCTTAACCACTGAGCTGTGTCTCCAGTCCAAAATTGCTGTTTTCTTTATACCTTGTTCGGTGTTCCTTGAGCCTTAGGTATAGAGGTTGCAACGTAGATTTGCCACTTAGACGGGCAATTCACAGACAATATATGTGTATGACTAATTGTTGAACTCTATAATAGTCTCCTTCTGGTGTAAAAGAAGCTTCTTTGATGAATAGTGACTGGGTTATTTTTCTGTAAATATAAGAAAACAGATTTTGTACATATGAAAAATTACATTAGTCTAGGGATGTGACCATTTTGAGGTTTGCTCTAAGATCTACGACCTTTCCAGCCATATGTATTTGTGTATGATTACAGTACTACACATGAGTTTCCTCCCATTGAGTGGGATTTTAGTCCAAGTAGGTAGCTGTTGATTGTCTGCAAGATAAAAGTGCCAATATTGCACAAATGTCCATGCTGTACAGGTCATTGATATGGTTATTTGGTCTTGAAGCTGGTGTTGGACCATTAATTGATCTTCTCCCTTGGTACCTTGCACAGTGCTTTCAAAGCTGTGTGAGCTAGCCTTCAGGGGAAGTGGCTTCCAGGTCAGTTGCAGCTCCATTGCTCTAAATTATGTGTCTAAAGTGTTTTCTGTCTTATTTTCAAATTCTGGGAGGCAATCAAAGGCTGTGGCAATAGCCTGTATTATTTTGGGAGTCTCTTGGACCACCCTGGCCAACAACTCAAAGGAAAGTTTCTTCTGTCTGATACTGTTTCTTATTATGCAGATTTTAGCTATACATGTGAATTCATGTAGAGATACCGTATGTGTAATTTGTCGTTAGGTTGTTGTACTAATTTGATTCCCTATGTTTTTGTACAATAACTAGGCATTATTTATCTCTCCCAACTCTCTCCCTGCCTAGTCCACTCACCATGACTTCTCCATTTAAAGTGTCCACATTTTCCTCATTTCTCCCTTGATAATCCTGTCACTTATGGTGCCAGCTCTCTTTAGCCCCTTCTTTCCCTTTATCCTCAAAATTCCTTGTTTATCTTTCCTGCCCCTCCCATTTAAATACCCCCATTTTATCTACTCCTCCATTAGTAACACCTGTTTCCTACCATTCTTATCTCTCAGGTTTTTTCTTTCCCTTTATCTCCCTGGTTCCTTTTCATTATCCTGGGTCTTGCAGTTACATGAGGATACATACACACATATAAGGATTTGATGCCAGGATCTGCATATGAGGGAGAGTATTTATCCTTGGTTTTTTTGAGTCTGTGTTACTTCACTTAGTATAACTGTTTCTAGTTCTGTCCATTTACCTGAAAATTTTATTATTTCATCTTTCTTTACCACTAAAAAGAACTCCACTGTGTAAATATACTACATTTTCATTATCACTCAACAGTTGAAGGATATTTAGGTTGCTTCTATCTCCTAACTATTGTGAAAAGAGCAGCAACAAACATGGCATGCAAATATTTCATATGTAGGGTTTTTAAGTGAATATTTATTGAGTTTTTTGCATTTCATACAATAAACCTTATTCATGTTTAGATGCACTCCCCAATCCACATTCTCCCACAGACTCCCCCGCCACCAAATTTCATGCATTCTGTAATATGTGTTAAAGCCTATCCAGTCAAGCTTTTGTAGCTGGATGTCCCTGGGTTGAAGTTCATCAATCGGAGTCTAGTCAGTCTGTCTAAAGTCACTCCCTTAAAGAATATCTACTCTCCTTCACCCAACAGTAACCAGTTGCTAATAGTTCCTCAGCTAGGGTTGGGGCCTGCTGCCCATTTCCTCAGTTCCATGTTGAGTTTAGCCCTTCATTACACATAGTCAAATTTCTACACCTAAGTTCATGGAACATAAACCAATAGGGTAGAGATAGTAGCAAGCATCCTTCAACTCTCACCAGTCAAGATTCCTCATTCAAAAGATTGTGAAACACATAGGAAGTCAAAACTGGGCATGGTGTAATGAATCAGAGACCGTCAAGTGTGTATCCCTGGATAGGGCTTCTATGTTAAACCTCACCCATTCATGGCACAGGGACCATTGTGGAAGAGGGAAGGGAAGGATTCTCAGAGCCAGGATAGATACATGAACATGAGAAAACAGAGATATTCAGGCCTCTGGGAACTTGTTCATATGATCTTGCAGCAATGGTAACAGTATATGCAGCGTTTGAACATTTTCTCATAACAGAATCACTTTGAGATATTTAAAAATGAGCTGGACTGCTTGGAATCCTAGAGAGTGTTTTATCACAGGTTTATCTCCATCAACGTACTGATTTCATTCACCACAGGATGAATTTAAGTTGTCTTGGAATTTATCTTGTTTTGTGAGCAGGGAATGTAGAGAATCACAATTAGATTACAAACACATTTACTAATTCTAAAAAGTGTGGATAATTTAAGGCAGAATGGAATTACCCAGCAGTAAGATACAAATGACATTTGCTGGTGGGATTCGATAAGCTCTGAGCAAATTCTTTCATCCAGGACCAGATGTATTTCATCAAATATTCCTCCAGTAATTTGTTTCCCTTTTGCTTTAGAAGACCCAGTACATTTGCTATTATTGGAGTATCAGCTTGGTAGGTACAGATAGACCTAAATTAAGGCACATCAATGTGCACTTTGGTTTCCTGAAAAAACTGACCAGATCTTGGCTGTTTGTTTAAGTGTGTGTGTGTGTGTGTGTGTGTGTGTGTGTGTGTATGTGTTTTCTGCAACTTCACATTCAATTTTTAAGAATTTTAGGCTTTCCTCAGAGTTTTTAAAAACGCATTTTATTTTTATTTTAAGTGTATGAATGTATTGCCTGGATGTATGTAAGCACACCTATGTTGTGTAATGCCCTCAGAGGTCAGAAGAAGGAGTCATAATCCCTGGAACTGAAGTTACAGATGATTGCTAGTCCTCATGTGGGTGCTTGAAATAAAACCCTGCTATTCTGCAAGAGCAGCCAGTGCTCTTAACTACTGAGCCATTTCTCCCGACCATCGTAGAGCTTTTGAACAAACATTAACAGTTTTGAAATTTTGTTTCCTCAGTTTTTTTAAATTAATTTTTATTTCTAATTTTGTGTGTGTGTGTGTGTGTGTGTGTGTGTGTGTGTGTGTGTGTGCATGTGAGTGCATGATCCAGTGGAAGCCAAACTAGGGCACTTGGTCCCCTGAAGCTGGAGTTGTAGGTAGTTGTAAATTGCCCATTGTGGGTTTTGGAAACCACACTTAGGTCCTCTACAAGACCAGTATGTGCTCTTAATCTTTCATCTTTTTTCCAGTCCTAATTTTCTGTGTTCTGATACAGCATGTCTCATCTTCATAATATGAGATGAAATGATAAGGTTATAGATTTATGTGGAGAGGTCAAACCTACCCAACATCTGAGATCCTTTTGCAAAACTTCCCCATGGCCAGAAGAGTCATCACACAGGTGGACCTCATGTATGCTACCCCCTTCAGCTTTCATCCAAACCAATAGTTTTTCATTATTTGAGATTATATAAAAAAATGTTGTGTCTTTGTGAATTAGTAAAGGTCTTGAATAATTAACAAAATGTTCCTTTCCTTTCCACCTCACCTGTGAGCTCTCTCTGGACAACCTCAAACAACTGCAAATACTTCTATGGATATGCTGATATAAGCAGTAGTTTCATTATTGCTGTCATATTTTTGTATCCTTGGTTTTATCAAGCTTTTTAGAATGTGTTTGACAAATAAGAATTTTTTGCAAATGCAATCAGACAAAATACCAGCATAGACTGGAGAAATGGATAGCAGGCCTAATATTAGTTGAGGAGTTATTGGCAACTGATTACTGCTGGATGAGGGAGAGTTGATATTCTTTAAGGGAGTGACTCTAGGTAGGCTGAGTAGACTCCGAGGTATTAACTTGCACGGAGGGATATCTGGGTACAAATGCTTGGCAGGATAAGCCTTAACATATATGATAGAATGCCTGAAATCTGGCGTGGAAGGCTATGTGGGGAGTGAGCGTGGGAGAGGTTTAAACATGATAAAATTTTATTGTATGAGATGTACAAAATTTCAATAGAAATATACATATAATTAAAAATAAACTAGTCAATATAAGATTTTGAACTACAATATCCATTGCATCCTCTTGTCTCTGTAATTTACTCATCTTAAGTTAATGACTTTGTAGCCTTGAATTCACATTTCCCAATTTTCACTTTTCACCTCATTACTTTGCTATAGTGAGTTATGGAGGTGACTTGGTCTGTTTCAGTTCCACAAATAAGTGAAATTATGCAGTATTTATACCACTGTTTTCTTTCGTTGCTATGGATTGAGCCATAGGACCCACACTAGGGAAGTTCTCTCCCACAGAGGATACCCACAGCCCTAGGCTTTGTGGTTTCTGTTCTTCTGTTTATACATTATTTCAGTTCATTTAATATCTTCCATGTTTCTCATTTGTTTTGAAGGGTGATTTTTTTCTCATGTTTTAGAAAAACTGCTCCAATTAATATTTATATACATATACATTTATACATTATATGTGTCAAATATTTCAATGTAAATATAAGTGAATGTATGTTTATAATTTGTTATCATTTCATTAATCAGCAAATTTGCAATTTGTTTCTGTATCTTGGCTATTGCAAGTAATGTTACAGTGAACATGGGGCTACAAACATGTCTTTGAGAAACTTGCTTTGTTTGAACATTTACCAAGGAATAGAATTGGTAAATGATATGGCAGCTGTAGTTTTAATTTTTTTGAGAAAACTACATTGTTTTCCCTAGTGGCTGTATAAGTTTGAATTATTAAATTACTGTACCAGTTGCAGTACCATTCAGGGAGAGAACATCCTTTTCTCATTATGTATTCTTATTCTTCATTCAATGTCATCTTCGCTGACTACTTCGTAGACTTAGTTATGAAATTTCTATTATGGCTTGGACCACTATGTCTGTCATTATTTTAGAAGCACACCATTAGATTACAGTTTTGTAATGCTGTTTGGAGTCATAAAATTTGATGGATCCACTGTGTTTTTCTGGCTTCAGATTTGCTGGCATAATCAGACTCTCCAGTGGTCCCATGTAGAATTTAGAGTTGTTATTTTCTATTGTTATTTTCTAGTTTTTCTATTGCCAGTTTTGTTCTATTAGAATTGTATTACTTTCTATTTTGCTACAAATGCTTTGGAATTTGATAGAGATTACATCCAATTTGTAACTTCTGTTGAGTATGTGAAATTTCTAATAATATTAATTCTTTCATTACATGAATATATATTATACTTTATTAATTT
>NW_008359075.1:1171194-1181622 GCF_000622305.1 Nannospalax galili
GCATTAATTTTATATAATAGTATATATTATTAGTCTTCTTTGTCAAACACATTCCAAAAAGCTTGATAAATCCAAGGATACAAAAACATGACAGCTACAATGAAACTACTGCTTATATCAGCATATCCTTAGAAGTATTTGCAGTAGTTTGAGAGAACTCATAGGTGAGGTGGAAAGGAAAGAAAGGTTTTGTTAATTATTCAAGATCTTTACTAATACATTAAGACACAAAATTATTGATATAATCTCAAATAATGAAAAACCATTGGTTTGGATGAAAGCTGAAGGGGGTGACGTACATAGGGTCCACCCGTGTGATGACTCTTCTGGCCATGGGGAAGTTTATCAAAATGTTTCAAATGCTGAAAGTGTTCACACTTTCCCTATTGAATACTATGCTAACTATGGGCACATAATATATGAATTTTATTATTTGAAGTCAAAATTTTCTGTACCTAATTTTCAGAGTATTATTTAGCATGAAATTATGCTATACTTTCCCAAATGTTTCCTTTATCTACTGAGATTATATGATTTTACTTTTCATTATTTAACTGTGATACAAAGAAATATAAATTTGCATATACTAAGCCATCCTAATGATCCTGAGGTGATGCTTACTCAGTTATCACTCATGATAATTTTTATACAGCATTAAATGGATTCTTCCAACATTTTATTAAAATTTTTACATCTCAGATCAGCAGATATATTGCTTTATATTTTTTTCTCTTTTTGGGATGTTCTTACCTGGTTTTAGTATCACTGTAATGCTGAATTCACACATGTCCATACAGACTAATTATCTTTGAATGTCTGGTAGAATTTGTCTATGAAACCATCTAGTCCTCAGTTCAAAGTGCTGTGAGAGTTTGATTTCTCATTTAATCTCTTTATTCTCATTTAGTCTGTTTAGATTGTATCTTTCTTTTTACGTTAATTTTTTTTTGATGTCTATGTGTCTGTGGTCATGTGTGTATACATGTACATGTTGTACATGGCTTCTCACATACATATGTATACTGTATGTGAAAGTCCTAGACTGGCACTGTATGTCTTGTGCTATCACTCATCATGTCATCAGTTTCCAATAATTCCTCAGTTAAGGTTGAGGACTCCTTCCCATTTCCCCAGTTCTGTGCTGGGTTTTTGTCTGATTGTGTTCTCATGGGTCTTGTGCATGCTGTCACCTTTGCTAAAAGTTCATATGAGCAAGTTCCCAGAAGCCTGTGAGACTCTTCTTCTTTATGATCATGCCCTACCCCTGGCTCTTTCAATCGTTCTACCCCATCTTCTGCAATGATCCCTTGTGGGAGACAGGCTTGAGCCTAGGGTGATATTGCAACTGTCAGGGTCATGTTGTTTCCAGGAATCCAGGCTCTGTAATCTGAAACCCAGTATGCTAATGAGGCATCCTACCCTCTAATCTGTGATAGGACGTTGTCTGTTATGCTAATAGGATGCTAAGTCTGTTATGCTAATAAGGTATCCTATTTGCTGTACTGTGATAGGACACTGAACCTGTTATGCTAATAAGGTATCCTACTTGCTGTTCTGTGATTGGACAACTACCCCTATATAAGCTTATGCCTTCCTGCAATAAAGCAGACCTGTGTCACTGAATCTGGTCTCCTGTGTCTGAATGCGGCTCCGCTGACACAGTCTCCTCAAGAGCCCTGGGGTCCAGGACCAGGCAGAAGCAGCAATGACAGGAGGCAAGCAAAAGAGCTACCTCAGCACCAGGCAAGCAAAAGAGCAGCTTCAGCCCAGGGTAGGCAGAAGAGCTGCCTCAGCCCAGGGCAAGCAGAGGAGAAGCCTCGATGCCCATGAGAACGGAGGAGTGGCTGCTGCTCGCGGTGACCGCAGTCCCTGAGCCCAGGTTGGGTGAAATTTGATACAGGAGTCCCACACAGAGACAGATACTCTACAGTCTCTTATTCTTTACAATTTAACCAGCAGTGATAGTCTATTTTAATCACTGTCTGTGGCATGAGGAAGCCTCCTTGAAGAGAGTTGAGAGGTGCATTAATATTCTCTCATGTTATTTTTTGAGACAGTATCTCTCACTGAACCTGGAGCTCATTGAATGCTAGGTTGGCTGCCAATAAGGTCTAGAGCCCTGCCTGTCCCTCTCCCCTGGCTTCAGCACTGGTGGAACAGGCATATGAGGCCATTTTGCCTGTACCACTTACAGGCACAAGGCTAATTTTTTTAAAAAAAATGTTTATTTTTTATGTGTATGCATGTATTGCCTGCATGTAGTTAAGTGCACCTGTGTCATGCAATGCCCACAGAGGACAGAAGAGGCTGTTGGACACCTTGGAACTGGAGTTACGGACAGTTGTTAGCTGCCATGTGGGTGCTGGGATTCAAACCCGGGTCTTCTGCAAGAATGTTGCTCTTAATCACAAGCCATCTCCCCAGCCTCTGTACCTAGCTTTTATGATAACTGGGCATAGAATTCCGGTTTTTATACTTGCATGGAAAGCTTTTCATAGCTGAACCATTTGCCCAAATTCAAGTTTTCTATTATTTACTTCAATCTTAGGAGGCTTCACTTTCTAGAAATTTATCTATTTCTTCTAAGTTATCCAATTGATTGCTCACTGTAGTTCTTGCATTCTTTGTACTTTCATGGTTTCAGGTTTAATATACCTTCAGTGCTATTGTTCTCTCTTTTTCATCAATATTGCTGGCTTTTCACTAGCAATATGGTTTCACAAGCCAACTTTTAATTTTAATGATTGCTTTCTTTGCATCTTTAGTAATTTCCCCATTTAATATGTTGACATTGGTTTGTCAGGTGTAGTCTTTATTATGTTGAGTCATGTTTCCTGTATTCCTAATTTATTTAGTGTTTTTAATCATAAAGTGATGTAGATTTGTAGAAGGCCTTTGGATATCTATGGAGATGATCCAGTGATTTAGCACTGAGTCTATTAATGTGATATGTTTATTGATTTGCATATATTAAATCATCCTTTGATCCCTTGAATTAAGCAAACTATATTATAATGAATGATCTTTTCATCATGTTGTTGGTTTCAGTTACAAAATATTATATTGATAAGTTTTGGATCTGCATCTGTGCTTATCAGAATCAGAGAGATTACTCTATAATTTTCTTATTTGTGGTGCCCTTATTATGGTTTTATCATCAGGGTGATACTATTATCATAAAAAGAACATTCCCTCTTCTATTTTAAAGAATAATTTGAGGAACATTGGTGTTAATTCTTTATAAAAAAAAATCTTGTAGTTTCCAGCAATGAATCTCGGCCTAGAAATCTTTTAGTTGATAAATTTCTATTACTTCTTCAATTTCTCTAATTTTTATATATTTAAGTTGTATGTATCCTCGGTTTAATTTTGGTAGCTCATATGTGTCTACAACTTTATCCATTTCTTTTCATTTCTAATTTATTAGAATAAGATTTCAAACTATATGCTGATAATTTGCTGAATTTCATTGAATAATCTTTCAAATTATTTTATGATTTATTTGATATGATTATCATCTTTTAAAATGTCTTAAGTGTCATTTTGTATATCAACATATGTTCTATCAAAGATATGGTTCTGTGTTATTTTGGCAACCAAATGTACTGTACTGATGATGATTGGAATATTCTGTACTTGTGTGTTAGCATTTTTTATTCGATAGTATTTTCTCAGTCTACCATCTGCTTATTGATTTTCCCTCTTTTTGATCTATGCATTGTTGAAAATGAGATGCATAAGTCTCCATACTTTAATGTCAATATTTAATTTATATGTTCATATATTCCAATATTAGGTACATATATTTTTATGATCACTATAATTTTCAGAATGATTTTTCCTATTTGTCAATATGTATTGAGTTTTAGTTCTTGAGACATAGTTTGATTAAATTTCATTTTGCTTGGTGTAAGCCATCTACTTCACTCTGCTTTAATTTACATTTTCATGGAATATATTTTCCCACATCATTACCTTTAGACAATGTTTAGTCAAAGCTAAAATGAGAGTTGCAGTTAGCATAATATAGGTTTTGTTTTTTATTGTCACTTATCTTGTAATTGAAGAATTTAGTCCTTTTTATTTAATGTAATTATTGAAGCGTAAGGATTTAACATTTAAATTTTGATAATTGTTCTGGTTGTGATTCTTGTTTTCCTTCCTTGCTATTTTACATTGTATGCATTGAGTCTTTGTATTTTGTAGACCTTCTAGTTTACTGTTTTGTCTTTATTGTGGTACTTAAATATGAGAATTTATTTAATAAGTATAGCAAGCTAATTTTGGTCACTTTCAGCATTTCTCTAATTCCCACACTATTCATGCATTTTTATTCATGTCATCTTTATATCTTTTCATATTGTGTATCCATTAAAACCTTGTTATAGCTATAGACGTTATGAATACTTTTATCTAAGTTTATGTTAGCAATGAAAATGAATTTTAGTATTCTTAATTTTAATTTACATAAGTCTTTATTTGTGAAAATAATGGAATAATATATTTTTATTTTATTGCTGAGATTCTCTATTATTTTATCTGAAAGAACTCTATTTGTAATTTTTGAGGTGTTCTAGTTTGATTTTTGTTGCTGTGATAAACATTGTGATCAAAATCAACTTGGGGAGGAAAGTTTTATTTCAACTTACAAGTTACAGTTTATTGTCAAGGGAAGCCAAGGCAGGAACTCTAGGCTGAAGCCTGAAGCAGACACCACAGAGAACACTGCTTACAGACTTGTTCTGTTCTCTGTCCAGCTGTCTTTCCCATATGGTACAAACCCACCTGACCAGGGATAGCACCGCCCACAGTGGGCTAGGCTTTCCTAGCCCAGCTCTCAATTATTAATCCAGAAAATTCCTCACAGAAATTGTCACAGTTCAATCTGATCTGGCTAATCCCTAAATGGAGGCTCCCTCAAATGAGGCTTCGCTGTTATCAAGTTGAAAGGTGCAGCTAACTAGGATAATAGGTATGGTTGTGGTTAACGTTTATTTATCAAAGAATGATTTTATTGTTCATTCATTTCAAAAGGAAATTTTTGGGGGTACAGTGTACTTGCTTGATACTTTTCTTTTATCAGCAGTTTTATTATTTTTTTTCCTAATTTCTCTTGGATGTATAACTTTGGTGGAGAATTCCACTTATTGACTTAAGAGTCTTTATTTGTATTTAGTGGGTTCTTTTCTAAAATCTCCCTTTCAAACTTATCTATTATTGATCTTGTACAATTTATTTTTCATAAGAAGTCAAATGATAGTCTTCTTCAAATTTATGATTGTTGGGGTTTTAACTGAATCTTGATATTCATAACCTTCTGAAGATTTGAGAGTGTCATTGTATCCTTAGCCAGGTTTTCTCTTCCTTCTTCTTGAAAGTCCGAGTGTTACACATTACATTAGTTCACTCAGTTATGCCTCATAGGTTCCTTGCACTTTGCTCACATTTCATTTCTGTTCTTTGACTGGGTAATTTCAAATAACCTATCTTAGAATTGTTTGATTCCTTTTTTAACATGCTGGCTCTGTTACTGAAGTACTCCATAGACTTTCCACTGAATTTCTAAAGTATATACTTCAATTCCATGCGTATCTCTGCTAATCAGGTTACTGTGTTTAGATGCTATTTTCCTAATTTTCCTACTTCCTATTCATGGTTTTTTGCAACTCACTGAACTATATGAAGTACATATTTCTGAATTCATTGTCAATTCTTATTTAGGTTTATCCCTGAAAAATAATTTATTTGTGGACTGAAGACTTGTGGGTACTTGATTATTTTGTGATCTCTGAACTTTGCCTTGGTGACTATTGAATTTGAAGGAATGATTGAACTTTCCAGCCTACAGACTTGGCACAGCAGGTAAGACCTTCCCTCCTGTAGTATAGGCTTATTTCCTCTGAGATGAAAACTCACTGAGACTTTAGTAAGATCTTATACTTCTCATTCCAACAATAAATACATGGTTGGCTTTCAAGTTTCTGAGGGTATTAACAGGTGTATTCCTTCCAGAGATGTGAATGGATGAGGTTGCCACTAGAATACAATGGATCAGGGCTAGAGCTAGATCAGTAGATGGTAGGCTTGTTAATAAGGATGCAATAAATATATTTCTTGCTAGATATCTCAGTAGAATTCTATGTATACCTGCTTTTTTGTTGAACTGTTAGAACATTCAGTAGAATCAAATGGAAGAATGCCATGATACTGGCAATAGGACTCTTTCAGATTTCAAAGCTGGGCCTGTGGTCAGAAACTCTCTCATGGAGACATGAGTGAATATGTCTCCATCTTATATTCTGGGCTCCTATCCTTCAGTATACTAAAGATGGAAGTTATCTACAATTTCATTTGTGGCTCTAGAGCTGATAGAAACCAATAGGTTGCCCCCATGGATACAGACAGATGTATCTTCCACTCAGAACCTGGAATAAAACAGTGTGGGACTCGAAGCAGAGTATAGTCATGCTTCAGGATGTAGGTCAATAGGTTTTGATAAATGTAGCTGTGCTTAGGTTGTTTACTTAAAAAACAATGATTACTGTGACCAAATGGGATTACAGGCAAAGTTCACAGGACACACAGCTGGTTTGGGTCCATATCTTCTTGACTAGTCTGGCACTTGGACATGTGCTTGTTATCTCAAATCAACCATCTTGAGTCTTTTGCTGTTAAAGGTATGCCAGCCTGCTACTTTGATCATCAAAGAGCCTTTTTTGTTGTTTGATCAGACACACCTTTTCCCTTTGTAAGAAGTCAATATCCAAGTATTTCTTATCATCTTCCATTTACTATAAACTGTCGTTACACTTAAATTTTATTTATTTATTTATTTTTATTTTATGTGTATGAATGTTTATCCTTTATGTATGTAAGTGCTCTCTTGTATGCAATGCCCATGGAGACCAGAGAGGGTATCAGATTCCCTGGAACTAGAGTTATGGAATGTTGTTAGTCACTGCCTGGGTGCTAGGAACTGAAACTGGGTCATCTGGAAAACCAGCCAGTACTCTTAACCATGGATTCATCTTCACAACCCAGTTGTTTCATTTTTAAAAACACCATTTTATAAAAAGTCACATACTCTGAACCTTTACTTAAGTGATTTTAGAAATTTAAACTTATTTTCATTCTTCAGTTATACTCAATTATAGATAATTTAATTATGAGACTGGAGAGATGGCTCAGTGGTTAAGAGCACTGGCTGCTCTTACAGAGGATCCAGATTCGATTCTAAGCACGTGTATGGTGGCTAACAACTCTCCATAACTCCAATTCCAGGCAATCCATCACCCTCTTCTGATTTCTGCGAGTACTGCACGACACAGGTCCACTTACATACATGTGGGCACTTATACACATAAAATTAATAATAATAATAATAATAATAATAATAAAACAGTTTTTAAAAGAAATTAATTTTAATCAATTATAATTAACGATTCATTTTAACTTTGAGATAATTCAAATATTATAAATTTGTTATTGTTTGTAAATTACTTTTTTCTTTTAAAAATGAAATTTGTTGTTTCTTAATAATATAGTTAACATTAATGTTGTGTATCTTAATAATATAAGTACCAAAGTTAATACCTTTTCAAATTATTTTTCAAATATTATATAAATGCCAAAATTAATAATTTTTCAAATAAAATTTCCTAACTAATGCAATAATGAAATTTCGGTATGTTTGAAACTACATAATCACCGTTTGTCATTCATGTAATTTATATTAGAAAATTCCTTAGTTATATACAGAAATTATAAAAAAGTTTTTATTATTTTTACTTATGTTTGTGTGTGTGCGTGTGTGCACACGCGCGTGTGCCTAAGGAGTCCAGAAACAGTCATACGATCCCCTGGAACTGAAGTTACCGGAGCCTGCGAGTCACCAAGTGTGCTGGGACCAGCACTTTGGTCTTCTGAAAGAGCAATAAACATTCTTAATTGTTGAGCAATCTCATTAGACCCTAGACAGAACTATTGTTTTGAATAATGAAGTCTTTGTGACTCTGTAAAATGCACTTTATTTTTTGATAATGAAAAATTAATACAGTATTGTCAAAGATTTATTAGAAACTAACTATAAGAATAAAATACTTAATTTTATCAGTATCTGAGGAGCAAGACAGGTTTCAAACTTTAAGTTAATCTGAGAATTTGTTCAATACTTTCCAAAGCTAAATATTGTTTAACACTGTGAAGATCTCTGCTTTATATCTGAAGAAATCCTATACACATGCAATTTTTAATTGTCAATATCTTTCATGACCCCACTGATCTGTCTCACACAATTTTAAAATTTACATTAAAACCCCGTAGCTGCTTTTGCAGTCTTTTAGAGATTAGGGAATTTGGTGCACATGGGGTTAGCAAACGGGTCCTTAGACTCAGCCAAGTGCTGGCTCCCCAGGAATGCTGGGGCAGGGATGTGCTCCCCCCTAAAAAATGCTGGGAGTGGAGTTACTTTACAATCCTCTTTTTCTACAAATATGCTTCTAAACAGGAAGTAAGGGGATTTATCCTTCCTGATAAGCCTTGAAGTAAGTCTCCAAGTCTTGGGTATAGCCTAGACATTTCCCAGCTAATGCAAAAATGAAATTTCTATATGATTTGCACTGTTTAAGCAAAAATCATCATGGGTAAGCTTTGCATCAATTTTATACACTGATCCACCTAATAAAATCTGACAAGAGGCAATAAGGCACTCTTGAGCAGCCACAAGCCAAGAGTCTATGAACCATGTGGGGAGCATCTAAAAACATCCCTACCAAAAAGACAGCAGTAACCTTTGTAAGAGCCAGAGAAAGTGGATGTTTAGCAAAACGGTATTATCTGGGCATGATAGGGCAGTTGCATACATAGATTCACAAGCCTAGACCTTTATGAACAAGATTTGTACAAAATCAAGCTAATCAAAATATCAGCAAGGATGAGGGGAGGTGTCATGTACTGGCACCCGTACCAGAGGAGCTATTATCAGATGATGGCTGCTCCGAGAGAATGAGCCACTTTTCCTCAGAAATACAGGCGCTGAGAGGCTACCCCTACTCTAGTAGATGGTCCCACAGAAATGCACATAAAGGCAACGCTAAACAGACTTAGTGGATTTTTTTTTTAAAGAAAAGCACATGGAGTTGGGAGGGAAAAGTGGGGAGGGATAGGAAAAATAATGGGTTCCTTTTTGGATTGGATCCAGGTTATTTGGATGTTTGAATATGAAATAAAATATTTAATAAAAACTCACAAGAATTTCTATGAATGTCTACGTTTTTAGCCTGCAAAGTAAACTGCAGAAAGGAATAAATTTAAAAAAAAAAAAAAAAAACCACAAGGGGAAAGAGAGAGAGGGAGGGGAGAAAGGGAAGGGAGGGATGGAGACTACATAAAGTATGGAAGGAACAAAGATGCATTTTCCACTGGGTACTTAAATAAGAGTGCTAATAATTTTGTCTCAAGTGGAGCTATTTTTAGTGCTCCTCACAAACCGCCTCTAGAGTTGTAAGCTGCTAAGTGTTTTCAGTTTTAAAAGCTTCTCTTATTCACGGTTGTTCTTATGTTTGTCCTTTATTGTGAAAGTAAGGGATTATTTCCCAAATCTAGGATCTTTCAAACAACTTCTGAGGACTCTTACAAAGAACAACTTTCTCCTCAGAGTAATTTCTGCTGAATGAGCTTCGCAGTTTGTCCATGAATAGGGTTTCTTTTGCCTTCCTAATAAGGAGTGAACTCTTGTTTTCCGGTATATGCTTTCTCACTTATTCTAGCATCTTATAGATCATCAACTATTCTAACTTGTGTCTAAGAGGAGGTGATGGTGGTTAACACACTTGCCCATAAGAAGCTCTTTAGACATTGGATCCCAGGACATTGCTCACTTTTCATTTCATAATTTTACCTTTGGCACTGGCTCATTTTCATTCTTTTCCTAGTAGGTTGTTCCCTTAGGCTAACTTTATCATAACAACGGTCATCTCTTTTGTTTCTATATGGTCCTGGAAAAAATTCAGCTGTGTCTAAATATGACTTTGGATGAAAATGTCCAGGTATCAAAGATTATTTATGGATGAAATAGATATACCTCTATCTTAGTAGCTGTATTGCAAAGAAAACTATGTATTTCACCCACAGGTCTCCTAAACATTTTAAAATTTAATTTCACCACCCTTGTTTAAAATGTGCTAACAATTTTAAAATAAGGTACAGCATTTAGATTTCTCCTGTATATGCATGGTTACCTTTAAACATGCACAGTTCCTTTTGTTAATCTATGTTTTCCTTGTGTTGAACACTAATTAAAAATAATATGAAAGAGGTATCACATGTTAATATTAAATTTTTCCTGTATATCCCTTTAGAATGAAAATCTAAAAAAAAAATCTGAAGGCTTTGTTTGCATATTTTTCTTAGGAGAATAAATTTTAATCA
>NW_008359075.1:1181714-1181844 GCF_000622305.1 Nannospalax galili
CTATATATTAATCCAGTTTCCTTCAGTGCTAATGCTTTATAAATCTGTAGCATGATATTAAAACCAGGATATTGACACTGATATCATCTATTCATCTTACTCAAATTATCCCAGTTTGACCTGGGTATAT
>NW_008359075.1:1181901-1262772 GCF_000622305.1 Nannospalax galili
CCATTACAATGAAGATGCTGAGTGTTCTATCATTACATGAACCCATCACCTTGCCCTTTGATAACCATGAGAAAGCATTTTGAATAAATCTGTTTTACATTTGGGAAGGGTCAGAAGTCCTTCTATCAGCCCAGTTTCTGTCTTGGTAATTTAAATTAATTCTGTTCCTGTTCTTCTCTAGATGGCATAAATGTTTGAGTTATAGATCTCCAGGGTGTGCCTCCTCTTGCTCTTTCAGAGCCATGATCTATTGTGTGTCTGTACATCATCAAAGCAAATTGCTTCTTCTATAATGTGTAAGTATAATACATCATCAAAATGGGACACAAGGATAATGCATTACCGTGAAAAACTGCAATCCTACTTGACAGACAAGGTCAAGGAGCAAGTTCAGAAAGCTCTTTCAACACTTCTTCAGCAGTATCTTCAGTTTTAAAGTGAGTTTGTTTGCTTAGAATCCACTTGAAGTACAGACAAGGTTAACTACATGTATGTGCTCTGAGTTGATTCCTTCAGTAAATTACAAAAAAAAAAATGTGGTTATGTTTCCATGAAAATATCATCTAGGGACCAGGTGAATAGGTTTTCTGTCCACAGGGTGTTCTGAGACTTATATTTTTCTGAATTATTTAGCCGCAAATTGTTTCCTAGTGAAAGCTCTTCAACAAGATTGCAAGCTCCTTCAGGGTAGTTATTGTCTTGTTCTTCCTTTGTTTATTCCAAAATAGCTAAACTGTTGTAGGACACATGGAAAACACTCAGTAACAGCTATTTAATGGAACTGAATTTGTAAGTACCAGAGACACACAGTTCTCAATTTATCTTGACATTTAGCTCTTCAGTGGAAGAATGTTGATCTATCCCAGTTACGTTCTTCTCATCTCTTGTCTTCCTTCTCTCCCGGAACCCCTCTCTCATTTCTGGTCTTTTAAGTAATCTTTTGGCCAAGATCTATATTTGGAAAATATTTCATTCTTGGCTGATGTGGAATTAAACTTTCAGTTCAGCTTCATAACGTAAGGGAAATATTCTCCATGAATATAATCCCACAGTTCTGAAAGGATAGAATCGGGAGGAATGGTATTTTGGACATTGGTAGAGCTACATCCTGCCACTAAATCTCAAATGCAAATATTTCACATTTAAATATACAGTATTGCTCTTCTAGCCCTTGGTTTAGAAATATTTGATTTCAATATCACTAGTGAAAAAAATGCTAAAATGTTCAAGACCAGGAATTGAACATGAGTTCCCTAAAGATACATTAGAAGCAGTCTGTGTTGCAAGCTTGAGAAACGGATCATTTCTTCACAGTTTGAAATCACAACTCTTCATTCCTAAGCCTTTATGGTGTCACAGTTCAATGAATATATTTTGGATGTTAGTCAGCTCCCCCAAATAATCAAATCAAGTTTCTCACAGCCAGTACTAAAAGCATGTATTCATAGGGCAATGCAGGATTCTGGCTCTCTTTATTAGCCTGGAAAAGAGGAGTAGCAGCAAACAAATTTGTTTCTGGTTCCAATTTTGGTATTTCATTCAAAATTATATCAATTTCTGATATAAAATATTAAACAAATATCAGTTATATCTTACCCTGGCCCAAGTACAGACATGTAATATACACATTAATTATACATTAAACCCGAGGGACAGAAGGGTGATTCAAAAGGCTTATTCCTAATAAACTCATTTTGTTAAATAAAAGTTAGACTGTAATTAAGTAATTTAATAAAACATGTTGTAGGATTGTTTGAAAATTAACTTTAAGTCACATGAATTACATTTATTTTGATACTGGTATCTGAATATGTATTACGAAAAAATGTAAATATGAGCAAAAAGAAGAAATAATTTAAGAATTGTAATTTCATCCATACAGTGGCAACAATTTATTATTTTTCTTATAGAAGTCTTATATATTGTGAGGGTTCGTCGTTATCAACTTGAGCAAATTTATAATCACCCAGATGATGCAACACTGGAAGGTGTTTCCAGAGACTATAGACAGAGAGGAGACCTACCTTTCAGCTGGGCAGGACTCTCCAAAGAGCAACCCAGACACACAGAGGTGCAAGGAATAAGAAGTCTATACCTGTCTTGGTTCTCGTTTGTTAGGGAATGCAAGTACAGCTGCTGCTGCCAATCTCAACTGACATCAGACTCCAAATTATTTGGTTTTCTGATATGGAGATATACTAGAGACTCTCCAGAACAGGTTCATGCTTTCAGCACCAGACTGGGAATGTTAAGGCATTTTGCTGCTTGGGATCAGGAGTTTCCAGAATCTCTGCCCCTCAGGCATGCCTCTTTTAGATTACTCAGTGCCTACTATGTAAGCCAAACCAATATATTTCCTGTTATAACATACAAAACCTGTTGGATATGTTACTGTAGAAGAACAGATCTAATACACCTCTATTTGCTACATATACTTCATCTATTTATCTGCCTGTTTATCTATGTATCTACTTATCTATCATCTACTTACCTATCTATCATCTATCTTAGTTTATGTATATTTCACCTAATATATTGCACTAATATCTTACCTTTTCATATAATAATATATGATGGATATATTTTGAATACAAAAGATAATTTCTGAAGAACTTTTGAAGTATTATGCATGGTTGCCAGGGACATAAGAGAATACCATAATTGATTAAACCAAATACTTATATTATGCATTGAAGAGAGGTTCAAATTCTATGTATTAAATTTATACTAATGTTTAATATTTTGTGGATTTTTTATCATTCTTAGAATAGTCCCAAAGGTTGATATATTGAATCATATTTTATGGGGTTTATTTTATATAGAAAGTTATTGTATTATATCATGCTGCAGAACATGTTTTCCAACATCTGCAACTGCAAACAAAAGTATCTGATTAGAAGAATCTAGAGGCTGTTTCTGCTAGAAGGTATGTTTTGAAAAACAATGTGTGTTACTTCCAAAATTCTTCATATATTAAGAAAGAATTATTTGAATAGGACACAAATATTGCTATTTTACCTTTTGGAAAATTTATGTAGAGGTAAAAAATAACCCTTAGCTAAATGTAGAAATATACACACTTTAAACACACTCCTAATGCCACTGACCTCACCACATGTCATACAGCCATATATCATTCTTAGTGGGCAGCTTTAGCTCTGGACCTGCTGTCACTTTTCCACTCTTGCCAAGCTGAAGCTTCTAACAGACACTGCCCTAGTGTTTTCAAGACCCAAGTCATTTTCAAGAGAAACTAATATGCTCATTTTAAAAATTGTTTCTTAGGCCAGTGGTGCTGATACATGACTGTAATCCCAGTTCTTAGGAGGCAGAGGCAGGCACAGACCCATGATGCTGAGGCCAGCCTGGGATGGTATACGTAGTGAATTCCATGCTAACTAGGGCTACATACTAAGATTCTTTCTCAAGCAAACAATGAAACAACCTCCCTTCCCAAACAATAACAACAACTGTCTATTTTTTAACCATTTTGCATGCATAAATTATGCTGCTGTTACACTGTATTCCTATGAGTTTGTGTTTTTACACTTAATACTTATAGTCAAAGAATATGGTCTTCTCCAGTGTTTAGAAATGTGAACTTGGTTAATTCCCCTGTCAAAGAAAAGAAAACTATGAATTCATTTCTGATTTGTTGTTATATTTTCTGCTGAAAACATGGAAAGATTTATTGCCTGTTCTTAGCTTTTTAGGATAGATAAAAGAAAACACCATAAAATGAGAGGCTTAAAATGCAGATTTTAACACTATCTTGCAGTTGGTTCTGGTCCTCTGGCTCTTAGGGTCTTTCTGTACCTTCTTCCACAATTTCCCCTGAACTTTAGGTGTAGGGATTACATTGCAGATATAACAGATGGGGCTGAACACTGCAATCATTCACACTCTGAATTTTGACCAATTGTGGTTCTCTGTAGCAGCCTCTGTCCAGTGCAAAGAAAATTCTTTGGTAAGAGGTGAGACCTAAACTTACCTCAGATCATAAAGATAAATGTTAAGAGCAGAAGGAAGAAACTATATGGATTTAGGGGAATGGAAGTATTGGATTCTCCTCTACGGAGTCTAGAAGTTCAGTCTAAGTATGACTTCACCTTAACTACTTACATCCACAATTCTGTTCCACATAAAATCACAATCTGTGGTGGTGCACGCCTTTAATCCTAGCACTCGGGAGGCAGAGGCAGGTGGATCTCTGTGAGTTCAAGGCCAGCCTGGTCTACATAGTGAGTTCCAGGACAGCTGGGGCTACAGGGAGACCCTGTCTCAAAAAGACCCCCCCCAAAAAATTACATCCTCATGTACTGTGAGCTGACTCCAACATATCTGTAAGAAAGATACTTTTCAATGCTGCACCCATAACTTATTCATTTCACTCTTGAAACAGTTAACAGTTTTCCATAGCCTGCAGAGAGTTGGTTGCTGAAACTGTATAAGAATAACCTATACAATAATGTTATACTTTGTTGCAAAAGAAAAGGATCATGGTATACAACCTAATGCACCACATTTAACAGAGCAAAAATTGTTTTTGGTTAAGTAAGTATATTAGCCAACTTGAAATTAAAACCCAGGCAAACACCTCCATCATGAATATTGTATTGTCATCTAGAGAGTCATTTATCTATATGATGATGGCTTGTTAATATTTTTCTGATTCCTCCTTGATATTGATTTTATTTATTTTCAGTAAGCTTTGCTTTTCTTACAGAAAGAAATATGAGGTGTCAGTTGGAAGAGTATTAATATGAAAGAGTATTACTACTACTCAGTATGCTAATTACCAAAATAGGTCAAAGTCAGTAGCTCTAAATATGATTTGGCTAATATGTATAATATACCTATATTACATGTAATATACATATAATAAATATATATTTGGGTGAAACACAATGTGAGACAATTAGACTTCAACAATTTATCTTAAAATATTTCAAAGCCTGCTGCTCTCAGGTATATAAATATGATATTAGCTAAAAACTACAGTGCAGACAGTAGATAGTAAGCAAGCATCACAATAGCAGATATGGTACCGTTTACTGAAGTTCTTAACTCATACCAAGCTCAGAAAATGAATACATATTCAGATATTTTGAAAGAAAACAAGTTATATACATTAGCGGATTTGGAATTAGGGGAAAAGGTGAAGTTGTCAACAAAGGGGGCACATGAGAAAAAACATTAGAGATACTAATCAGCAAGCACCTTCTACTGTCGTTTAATTTCACTTTTGTCCTAAATATTACAGTAGAAAAAGAAGAACCCTACCTTGTTTTACTAATTAGATCCCATCATCCTTTTACTTTTTTGTTTTCTATGTTTTGTCTTCACAACTCTACATTAAACTGCCTCAATGTATAGTTGACAAAAGTGTCTTACCAGAGTCGTATCTGTTTGTTCTTCATTTAAGCTTTCCTAACATCCTCTCTGAGAGTGAAACTTTTAGACACAGAGATCGAATCCTTACACACAATCTCCATTGACATACCCTTGGTAACTACACACACGGGTGTTCTAGAAGCTTTGTTTGTCGTTATCCTCACTGCTGTGGGTTTTAGGTATCTTCAGTTGCTAGCCACATCAGCTTGTACTGTTAGTTACTGAATGATAGAAATTTTGGAGAAAGGAAAATTAAGCAGGGGGCCATCAAACTTTAGGCTAATGGAAAGAGAGATTATAATACAGTGCTAAGGCCAAGATAGATACAATTTTAATGTACAAAAGCAGCAAAATTGTACTAAGTGGGGCTAAAAAGATGGCTAAATGATTCAGAGCACTGCTTGCTCTTTCAGAGGACCCTGATTCTGTTCTTAGTAACTTCATGATAGCTAACAACCACTCATAATTCCATTTCCAGAGGATCCATTGCCCTCTCCTGGCTCCTGCAGGCATTGCATGCATGGGTGAGCTTACCTGCAGGCAAAACTCAAACTCTTAAAAAAATATGAAATTTTACTAAGCATTGGAATATAAAGCAAGGAGTAAAATTAAAATTTCAAATAAATATGGAGATTTGTTTAAAACCTTAAATTAATATAGCACTATATCTAGAGAGGTAGAGTTACATACACACTTATTCACAGCATGTTAAAACAAAAACAACGTAAGCACAAGACCAGAAGTCTTAAGGATTTTCAGAGCTGTCCTTTTAAAATACATTGTTTTTCTCTGGAATATAATCTTTGTACCCTATAACGATTATTCACTCCTGGAAATGTCCTCATAGACACATCCAATAATTTGCCCCCAAGAGGATTCTAAATCTTTTCAAACTGACAAAGGGGACTAAACAGCACAAGTTTTAATGACAATTCTTTTGAAGCCAGAGATCCTAAATGGTGAATGTTCCAAGAGGTGAAGTGATCTTTGCTTCAAGAATGCTGCCTATACGAGTGTTTTCATGTTCATCATAAGGAACAGAGAGGTCACTGTATCTGTGGTGCCAGGAATTCATACTAGATCTTAAGCTGGCAATAGAATTTGGCTTTGTCCCCCACATGGCACTGATTTTGCAGGCTTGCAGTTGCAACAGTGAGGGCGTAATGAATCTTTTACTAAAGTTGAGACAAGAAATGCATGTCATAGTTGGACTTTCCATGAAGAGCACTAATAAGCCACTGAATGAAGCTGTGAATCTGTTTATTTGTTTGTTTGTTTTATGAGACAGGGTCTCTCTGTAGCCCAGCTGACCTGGAACTCGCTATATAGACCAAGTTGGCCTCAAACTCACAAAGATCTGCCTGCCTTTGCCTCTCAAGTGCTGGGACTGCAGGCATGCATCACCATGCCCAGCGAAACTGTGAATCTGAAGCATAAGGTGCATTGGAGATCCCAGGATTCGGTGGACACAGAACAGAATGATGTCCACCAAGGAAAGCAGCTGTCACGACGTATAGCTAGCACAAAAGTGAGCTGAAATACTTTGTATAAAACAGAGAGAAGTGTCAGGACTCTCTAAAGTAGTGGAGCCCAGATGATGGCACTGAGCGTTCCATATGCTCTGCACAGACACAGGATTTGGTATTTGACCTGCTGGGATCCAGTTTTGCTTTGGCCTAATCTTTCTTTTCTACGTCCCATTCCTCCTGGTTTTTTTATGTTTTTTTTTTTTTGTTTGTTTGTTTGTATTGTTTTTGTTTCGTTTTGTTTTTTTACAATGGGAATATTTACTCTGTGCCACTCTTTTATTGGTAACATTAAATTCACCTTTTAAACAGGGGCTAATAATTAAGAGGTTAACCTGTGTCTCAGAGAAGAGTATGAAATTTGATCTCTTGATCAATGTTAGAATTCTTCAGATGTTGAATATTTTAAGAGAATTATTAAAAACATTTTGCATCATGAGATGACCATGAACATCAGATAACCAGAATGGAATTTTATAGCTTAAAATTGATGCATTTTGGGCTGGAGAGATGGCTTAGAGTTTAAGAGTGATGCTTGCTTTTGCTGAAGACCCAGGTTCGAGTCTGAACAGCCACATGGTGGATAACATCTCAGTTATCCTGGTCCTAACTCAGTTCCAGGGAATCCGATTTTTTCCTCCGACCTCTGTAAGCACTGCATGACATGGGTGCATTTACATGCATGCAGTCAATACTCTTATACACAGTAAATAAAAATAGCTCTGCGTCTGATCTATGGACTAGCTTCTTAACCCAGACTAGCTAAACCTGCTAGCATAGATTGCTAAATTCCTCCTCAGATGTTCCCCACGCCAATTTTCCACTGACTTGTGACTTGCCTGACAGACTGGTCCACTTAGGACTCTGATGAGTCAGATCTCTATTCCATTCCTTTGCAGTCTCAAGGCTTCCAACCTACTCCACCCTCACTCTCTCCCCTGTTAGCCCTGGACCCATGCCCACTCCAGGTCCTCTACATAAAATCTCTGGACTAGCTTCTTAATCCAGACTGGCTAAACACTATAGCATAGATTCTGCTGGTTCCCGATCTGTCCGACACAGCCCAGTCCTCCTACTATCTTGACCAGGCTACCTACTACCCTGTCCCATCAACTACTCAGAACAGTTTACTTACTACCTGGCAAGAACCTGAAACACATACCAATTTATTTTCCATACCTGAGCAAAAAGCAACCAAGCTGCATAAACAGTGTGAACAGAACCAATATTCAATTGAACAAAGGCAGAATAGTAGTTCCACAGGACACACAACTAACAAAACATCCATATGGCTAAATGGAAGTCCAAAAACACAAATGATATGTAAAACCAAGAAACTATGTCCCCAACAAAACCAACTAGTCCTACAGAAATGCACTACAGTGAGAACCACCAGGAGGAATGCCAAGATTCAGAATTTAAAAGAACAATAATAAGGATGATCAAAGAAAAAGAGAACACAAACAACTCAAAAAAATCAAAGAGAATAGACATTAAAAATGTGATGGAAGCTCAAGAATATACAAATCTGTGACTTAATGAAATATTAGAAATAATTCAGGAATTGATTACTACCAGTTGGGAATAGTAGACCATACTAACGATCTCTAGATAGGCTGAATAGACTTCAGTAGATGATTTTTCAACCAAGGGCATGTATGACAGAGTGAATGAGGTCCGATTTAGGAAGATGAGGAGCATGGATCAGGGAGGGGGTTTAAATGTAACTAAGAACGGTTACATGAAATATATAAACACTCAATAAAAATATTTTAAAAGTTGAGGGTGGACATAGGAGAGGAGGGGTTTAATGTCATCAAAATATATTGTACGAAATTCTTGAATCAATGAAAATATTAAAACTAAAAAAAAAGTAAAATATTTAAAAACAAACAAAAATTATTTTAAAAACTCATGCATTTCATTTCCCACATGAAACTACATTGATTGTAAATAAAATCACAAGAGCTATACAATATTAAAACAGCTGAAATTCCATTATGGGTGGCAGAAGGGCTCATGAAGCTAACCACTAACTGAAAAACTATTGACATCTGTTGGCTGCTGGAAGAGCAAGACTCAGTTTTCTGCAGAGCTATGTTTGCACACTGGCGTTCTGTGCTTCAGTAGATGATCTACACCCATGCACATAGTGGCAGTACTAAATGGACTTCAATGAGTTTTAAAACAAAGCACAGGAGCTGGGAAGGAAAATTGGTGGATGGATGGAGGAGGAACTGGAAGAATGGGATTCAGGGGATTGTGTTCAAAATACATATGCACCTGTGAAATTCTCAAATAATAGAGAAATGAAAAACAATTAAAAATGAAAATGATGCATTTTGGTGTCACACTGATGAGGGATGAACATGTAAATCTTCACTGTTAAATTAACTGGATTTAGACTCCTCTATGAGGTCTACCTCTGGGTGTGTCTGTGAAGTCATTTCCAGAGAAGATTTACAGAGAAGGGAACATGGTTAAAGCCATCTGGTGGGACTGGAGATAAAACTTAATAGAAGGGAAAAGGGAGAAAACCAAAAGAATGCCTACAGTCCTCAGTCTCTACTTTCTGTCTCAACGAGGAGTGATATGTCCCAGTTTCCAGCTCCCAAGATCACAGAGCATTCTGTTTTCATGCCTTCTCTATCGTGGTTGATTGTGAGCCAAAATAATCCTTTCCTCTCTTAAACTGCTTCTTGTCAGGTATTTGGTTATGGCAATGAAGAATTAACTAATTCCATAGTCTGATTTAGACAATCTCACAGACTGCCCCCTGCATGGCTGAGCAGGCATCCCTACCATCCTCTCTCTCCTTCTTGCCCAGACTTCTCCCAAGTCTCCTTTGTCAGATATCTCAAATTTGAGAGAGCTGTCTCCAACTCGGCACTGACCACAAATTCTTTAAATAATATGAGTAACTGTAGTTCCAAAAGAAACATGTATTTTTGAAGGTGTGGCTAGAACAGCACTGGATATGCCAAGTTGTTTCTTCCAATGAAGAAAATCTTTATTCTGAAAGAGATCTTGTGAGGAGGCAGCTCATTCTAATTCATAACATAATACTGGGAAGCATGCTGTGTGGGGACCTAAAGGCCCCACCTTGCATAGGTCCCAAAGGAAGTTACTGGGGGCGCGGCCTGGCTTGCTTTGAAAGTCTGAAGAATGCTTCCGCACTACTGAGTGCATGATCAGCGCGTGACCATCCTTAAAATGCACCCCCTCACGGGGGAGGGGGATTTCCAGATGCCTTTATAAGCTCTGTAACACCTGCCATAAATGAGTCCCTGCTTGACTAGACTCCCTGTTGCGTCTGAGTGTCCCTGGGTAATGGGGGTGGCGTGGGCTGGCGAATGGCGGGCTTACTCATCCCCAATCATCCCTCCCCAGGGGTCGCTGGTTCTAACCCCTGGCAATGCTGCTTTCTGTACTGTTGAATACAATGCCAAGCACATCTGGCTTGTGTATTTCTCCATATTTAGAGTTTACTCTTAAAAGTAAAAGTATATTTCAACTCATTTTCCTTTCACATTTTCATGAATAAAGTAACGAAAAATTTACTTATGTGTATGGTATGTTTGTGTGAATATTTTTTATGTGTGTGCCAGTGCCCTTGGACACCAGAAGAGGGTGTTCAGTCCCCTGGATCTACAGTTACCGTTGGGAACCACCTTACACTGGTGCTGAGAACAGAATTCTGGTCCTCTGGAAGAGTAACAAATTATTTTAACTACTGGGTCATCTCTCCAGCTCCCGTGTAAATTAATTTTATAATAAGTTGTATCATATGGTTGTGACAGGATGTACTGTAATTCCTTGTAGATAGAATAAAAAAAAAGTGTAATTTGTAAATGCTAGTCTTTTCAAAGCAGATGAAGTTTTCAGTTTGGAATTGATTGGACTGGTAGGGGAACTAAGCCCTTTGTGGTGAGTGCCTGCAGCTGGGGCATTTAGAAGGCAACTGTTTTAGTTTCCACTTTATAAATAAATCTTTAAAATGGATTTTCTTTCTGTGGAGAATTTCCACTGGGCTTGGCGGTTGGCAAAATTTGGCATTTTTCTGCTTGGGAAGAAAGCAAAATGGCTCTCAGTGTAAATCTTTTTTACTCAGATTATCAATATCTTACACAAAAATCAACTGATTCGTAGGCTTTAATAGAATAATTGACTTATTCTTCTTACTAATGGAAACAAATATGAGAATGAAAATTTAATGTGCTTTATTTAGGAAACAAGGGCAGACAATGGTAGAAGGAGGATGTATAGATGGTTTTGGAAAGAGAAATATGCTGTTTCTTAGATTTAGAAAAGCAGCTTTAGATTATAGAAATGGCTATTTCTAGGTCAGCACACAGGCTGCCTTTATGAGGATTCTATACTGGTGTTGTTCATTCATTGTTTTAACAGGACTACATTGTAGCAGTTGCTCACTTGGCCATATTACTTTTCAAATTCTCTTTATCTGCCATACTTTGCTCTTTGAGGTTCCCAGCTAGGATCCCACACTACATTTAGCTGTTTCCTCATTGCTGTGGTCAATCTTCAAATTTGTCCTATTTTGGGTGATCTTGATAGTTTTGATAAGAACACATTCTATGAATGCCCTTAGCTGGGTTTCATTTGATATTTTACTGATGATTAAATTGGAGAAAATTTTCAGGAGTGTGTGTGTGTGTGTGTGTGTGTGTGTGTGTGTGTAAATGCATGCTCACTCACTCTCAGAGGCCAGAGGAGAAGGTCCCTTTCTGCTTTATCTCTTATAGACAAGGTCTCTCACTGAAGATAGAGCTTGCTGCTTTTTGGTTAGGCTGGATGATCAGCAAGCCCCCCAGCAGCCCTCATGTCTCCACAGCCTCACAGCCCCCAGGGTTAGGATTATAGGCATGCACTCATGCCTGGATTTGAGGTAGGTGATGGGGATCACAACTCAGATTCTCATGTTTGTGCAGCAAGTGCTCTTACCCACTGAGTCATTTCTCCAGCCCAACTTGGGTAAAGGAAGATGACGAACATTAAAAAGTCTCCTAGTTATGTGATATTAACACAATTTATTAATATTGATGTTGACCATTGTCACTTGCCTAATATCTTTTTTTGCCTTGTCCTCTGTTGTGAAGTTATTTCATCTCTTTATATAATCTATACTTCAAAAGAATGTTATTATACATATTATATATATTTTTATGCTGAGTATGGAATTATGCTCCACTTTTCAGGTGAGTATAGATTCTACATAATTTATTTAGCATCCTTCCACATAGAATTCTTTATTCCATGTATTAATTTACCTATTAAATAAAATGTAATTGATTCATTTATTATGCCATTCATGGAATCATAAGTATTTGTGCTTTGTGTGGGTTACATAGGATCACAATATGTTATTTATATTTTGACTTAATGATATTAATTGACTTTATTATTATTTAAGATTCAAACCAAAGTGCATAAAGAATTATGAAACGGAAAAAATTTTCAGATAATGAACCCCAAACTGTGGTGCCTTGGCTCATTCATTTCAAGAAATAGTCTCAAATCTAATCCTTCACATTCCCTGGTTTCTTTCCTTATGGTGAAGAGTTTTATCTTACTGAAAAAATTTTCTTTTAGCAGTATGATTCCAGTTCTGTGATAGTTTAGGAGGAAAAATACTAGAATAAAGTTATCAGTGTGTGCTGTGGAGGAGAGAAGGGAGTCAGAATCAAAGGTACAATGTCATTTTCATGTAGTGCTTGTTTTGGCCAGTTAAAAACCTTTCACTTGGTTCATGTTACAGATTCCTCTTAAAAGAAAAATTGAACAGAGATTAAAATCCAGAAGCCTGGATGAAAAGCAACAATTATCAAGCAGAAACATGGTAAAATAGAATGCATTATTTGTAAACAAAATTCTAATTTGGATTTCCTAGAAGGCTAGGCCCTGTCAACAACTTGCAGTACGATCAAACCTCAACTTATTTGGCTATATCCTGGGAACAATATTCATATCAGTCTTCATGAGAAACTGAGTTGAAAAAAAATCTCATAATGTTTTTTTTTTTAATGATAATGAGTCATTATTGAAACACACAGAAAATGTGAATTGATTCTGCAATATTTTGTAATATTTCCAGAAACTTGTAATGATGATTTATGGAGAAGTGGCTTAAATTTTTGCATTTAAAAAAAAATTGGCTGGAGAGATGGTTCAGCAGTTCAGAACACTGGTTGTTCTTGCAGAAGACCCAGGTTTGAATCCCAGCACCCACATGGCAGCTAACAACTGTCTGTAACTCCAGTTCCAGGTGATCCAATGACCTCTTCTGTCCTCTGCGGGCATTGCACGATACAGGTGCACTCACCTACATGCAGGCAATACATGCATACGCATAAAATAAAAATAATAAAGTATTTTTTAAAAATTTAATAAAATAAAATTTCTGATAGAAAAGCAACAATAAGAAATGCAATTAGTATCCTGCATGCCAATACAGAGGTAAATTTTCAGAGAAAGTTATAAAAAGTGGTGGTAGATAAGGAGAGAAACAGTTTAGATTCACAAAATTCACACTATCCCACATTTAGATTGCTGTCTCTCTGGAGAACAAATGTGGGTATGGCCCTTGTTTTATGACAATCAAAACAAAATTTAAAATACCTTAAAAGGGGGTTGGCGAGATGGTTCAGTGGTTAAGAGCACTGGCTGCTCTTGTAGAGCAAGCACTGGTTAACAGCACTGGCTGTTCAAATCCCAGTACCTACATGATGGCTAGCAAGCATCTGTAACTCTAGTTCCAGGGGATATGTCGCCCTCTTCTGAACACTGTGGGCATTTCACAACACAGTTGTACTCACATGCATCCAGGTAATACACTCATACACATAGAGTAAAAATACTAAATAAAATAATTTAAAAAATATCTAAAAATATGTTTCTGTAAGTTTATACAATTTCTATTGGGACACAAGTGCAGGATGGTGGAATATTATAATCCATGGTTTTAATGTATGTATTTAATGCAATTCAAAGGAATTCATCCAATGTATTTTCTGGTTTTAAATAATAAAATAAAAAATAATTAGACTGTGGCATCCCTTTGTTTGATTCACTATTTAATTTGGACCTGAATTTGGAACTGACTTGTTCTAAACAGTATTGTAACTTATCCTTTAGTAAGAGATTTTCATAAGTTACACATGATGAAATATCAATTTAACCTGCAAGATACTTTCATGAGATTTGTTGACAGCAAATGTACTTATTTGTAAGTAGATCAATACAAAGTTTCCTTAAATGAAGTTGTAGTCTCCTTTAAGGAATTTCTCTGTTACTGCTATAGAACTAAAACATGTCCCCCCCACACCCTATAAACCTCACTGTTATTTTTGAAGTGAGTTTCTAGTTGGTATTTTCCCTTGACTACACCATTTGCTGTAGGTATTTAACACTGTCAAATTAATCCAGGGCTTATTAGCTGTTATAGATAAAAATGGAGGGCAGGCCAACTGGGAAAAATTAGAGGGCAGATAATGTTCAAGTAAGTGAATCTGTGATTTAGATCACAGGCTTGTATCAGATTCATTCTCAATTATCCTTCCCACTTCTTTTTGTGTGTACAGCCTCTTCAACAACAGTGTATTGTTCATGTGTGTGGAATGAGAATAATAATACTTATGTCACATTCTCCAGCTACTGCTCCTCTTATAGCCAATACTCCCACTGACTCATTTTTAAAGTAACCATTCTCAAGAGCAACTTAAGGTTGAGATCATTCACATGTGAAGATAATGCCTATGTATTTTGAGTCAGTGATTCAATTTTGCAGGATATTTATATTTCAGTTTTATCAAGCTTCTATGAAAGCTAAGCTCAATTTTTCCGCTTGTTTCCCGAAACTAAAAGTGGCCTGTGAGTACGCATGAAGTCAGAATTCAGGGCCAAGATGACTTTCTGGTCTCTGTGCCATCTGGTCTTAATGCAATAGCTCTCACGCACTGTAATATCACTCTCATGATTTCAGTCATCTACAGTGGCCCAGTCAACTACTACCCAAAATTATTAAATGGAGACTTTTATAAATAAACATTTCATAGTTTTAAGTAATTTCCCCTGCTAATTTTCTAAAACTATTTTACTGATTCTTCAAGAATTTAATGCAGTATATGTGTTTATTTTATTTTAGGTGTATGAACATTTTGACTGCATGTATGTAAGTGTACCTGTATTTTGCATTGCCTATAGAAGCCAGAAGAGGTCATTGGATCCCCAGGAACTAGAGTTGTAGATGATTGTTAGCCATCATGTGGGTACTGGAAGCTGGACCTGGGTCCTAATCAAGAGCGGCCAGTACTCTGAACCTCTGAGCCATCTCAAGCCGTGCACTTCATACAATGTATTTTGGTCACAATCAGACTCTTCTTCCATTTTCGCCCTTGCAATACTACTCCATCCCCAAACTTCACATTCTCTATTAATATTTGTCTTTTGTTAAGGTATGTCAAGTCTAATTTGTGTTCCTCCAATGTTCTTGTGTGTGAATGCATCCCTTGGAGTCTGGTCAACATATCAGGCATCACCTCACTAAATAAACTCTCTCTCCCCCAGTAGCTAAAGACTGTCAATGGATTTTCTGCTAGGGCTGGGTCTTCTTGTCCAACTCACCAATCCATGCTGGATTTTTGTATGACTTGGATTTGCATAGGTATTCTGCATGCTGTCACAAGTGCCTTGGATTCATATATGCAATGCACTGTTCTGTTGAGAAACTACAATTTTCTTGTATTCATCTACTATTTGTGGCACTTTCTGTCTTTTCCACCCCTCTTCTGCAATGTTTCCTGGGCCTTGATATAAGAAATTGTGATATAGGTGTCCCATGTAGTGCTGAGCACATGCAGTCTCTTATTCTGTGCACACCAATGAGCTGTAAATCTGTGTTAATCATCATCCTCTGTGAGAAGAGACATCTTTGCTGAGAGTTGAGAGGTGCAATAATCTATGGGTGTTGGCTCAGTATTAGTGTTATTCAACAGAGTAACACGAATTGATTCTCCCCTATAGCCTATGACTTCTCTAGTCATGGGTTTTTAGCTCTGATAACAGTGCCAGGAATAAGCTCCATCTAGTAAAGTGGTCTTTAAATCCAATCAATTAGCGGTTGCTTACTCCCATAACATTCTTCCCACTATTGCTACAGTGGGTTTGTCTTGCAGAGCAGTCGTTATTGTATCTTGCAGGCTCACAGCTGGGTACAGTTACCTTTTTTCTGGCAGTAGCATGCATAACAACTTCTGGCAGCAGGAAAGCTAGCCAGTAGACCTGAAACTCCCAGGTCAGTACCAGCTTGATTTCAGCATATTTGTTCTATGAATCATGTATGTAATAACTTCATGGCGATGGTCAGTATTGTTTGATGGTCTATGGGACCTTCTGGTCGCCAGCTTCAGAAGATAGAGTTTCATTACTGCCACTGGACTTTTCATTTTCAAGGCTGTGGTGTCAGGTAGGGCCATTGAACCCCTGTTACATGGTAACTATCATATGATCCAACATAACACTCTTGAGTATATACCCAAAAGACTCTATAGCCTTCTCTAGAGATACCTGTTCATCTATGGTCATTACTGCTCTATTCACAATAGCCAGGAAATGGAAAACACCTAAATGTCTATCAACTGAAAAATGGATATGAAAATATTGTACATTGTTGGGAGCTATTAATCCATTATGTACATTGAGCTGTAGCAGGCTTGTTTACTGAGTTTGTGTTTTACGCATCAGTGCCTAATCTGCCAAGTCAGGAGGAATGTGTTTATATGGTGGAGCTCACAAAACAAGCATTTGACTGCTCCTTGACCCTCAGATACAGGTGGGAAAAACAGCTGTTGAAATTATAAGATCTCTGATGTTTTTCTGTATAAAAAGGCGGAGCTAAAATAAACGGGGGCTGCAGTCTCTACTGACAGTCCTCCCAAATATCTTTTTCTCTGTCTCTTGTTCTTTCTTTCAATCCTCACTCCCCCTTTCAGGTACTGTCTGTCTTGGCTGGCTGGCACTGGCAAGTGGCACCAGAACAGGGACCTGAAAAGTAGGGGAAAAAGTGAAGGACACCACTGGAGAAATTAAGTGAGTGCGCTTGGTGAGATTGGGGAGCGGTGAGTATTTATCTTAGAAGATGGGGCAAGAAACAGTCGCTCAGTTTTTGTAATGAATATGCTTGGGGCCTGAGGAGCAAAGGCTGAGACTAAAGAGGATAATCCAATAAGCGGCGGCTGGAATAAAAGTGAAACAAAAACTTCCGCTCTGCCAGAGCCACTTCCATTAGCCTTGTCACCCTTTTATGAGGATCCCCGTCTGGGGCTAGAAGAGGGATCTCTTGACTCTGAGGATGAGTCTGCCCTAGGAGAGGAGACAGTTGAGTATGATCAGGAGGAGTGTCCACCTCTAATTGCTTTGCCTGATCACTGGGAAATTAAGCAATTAAGGGCAGAGTTAGAGGTTGTGAAGAAGGAAATGTTAAAGAACAAAGAGAAAAGAATTAGGACCACCCCAACACCCTCTATCATGGTAGAAGTAGATCCGCCTCCTCGGAGGCCACTGAAGGTTGCTACATCTCCCATCATTGCCATGGCTCAGGAGCCTTTGGCAGGAATCTGGTACACACTTAGAACCGTGCAATCTCTGCTACAACAGGCCATTGGGGCCGTGGTAGAGTGAGGAGAGTCAATGCATGGATTTCAGGTCTTCCCAGTTTCTGAGCAAGTTGATCAGCAGGGCAATAGGGTGTGGTCTCATGCACCTGTGCCTTTTAAGCAGCTTAAGGAACTAAGGACTGCTTGTGCTCAGTATGGTCCCACTGCCCCTTTTACCCAGGCTATGTCAGTATTTGCTGATAGTTCTTCTAATGGACACACAGCTTATGTGATTTATGGGCAAAGTTATTCTTTTCAAACTTCCCCTGCTTCAGCACAGGTAGTGGAACTTCACGCTGTAGCTGCAGTATTCCAGCTTGTGGCCTCAACACCCTTCAATCTCTATACAGATAGTCATTATGTAGCTCGAGCTCTACAGGAAATTGAAACAGTACCTTTTACTGAAATGAGGAATGTTCAAATTTGTTTGCTGTTAAGACAAGTGCAAAATAGTAGTAAATCTAGAAAATATCCTTGGTATGTAGGACATCTCAGAGCGCAAGCTTTGGGGCCATTAGCTTTGGGGAATGCCTTGGTGGATAAAGCCACTCAGCTTATAGGATTGACTCAGGTAGAGCAAGCTACAAATTCTCATGCCATTCATCACCAAAATAGCCAAAGTTTGAGAAAACAACTTCATATTACTAAGGAAGCTGCAAGACAAATTGTGCGACAGTGCTCATCTTGTCCTCAAACACAAATTGTTCCTCATTATGGGGTTAATCCTAGAGGGCTAAAGCCTAACCAGTTGTGGCAAATGGACATTACTCATGTTGCAGATTTTGGCAGGCAAAGGTATGTACATGTTACAATAGATACATTTTCTGGCTTTATTATGGCTACTGCACAAACAGGGGAAGCCACAAAAAAATGTTATAACTCATTGCTTGACTTGCTTTTCCATAGCTGGGATCCCTAATGGTATAAAAACAGATAACGGCTCTGGCTATACCAGTCAGGGGTTCTAGCATTTCTGTTTGCAATTGGGCATTGAGCATAGAACTGGGATACCATATAACCCACAAAGACAAGGTATAGTGGAAAGAGCGCATGGCACTTTAAAAGCACAATTACAAAAAATAAAAAATGGGGAGTTATATCCCCAGACATCAAGTAATCTTTTACATCATACTCTTTCCATTTTAAACCTTTTGAATTTGGATAAAAATGACTGCTCTGCGGCAGATAGAATGTGGCACCTTCAGTCACAGGATACCTACGCCCAAGTCAGGTGGAAGGATCCTTTAACTGGACAATGAAATGGCCCAGACCCTGTACTGATATGGGGTATGTTTGTGTTTTTCAACAGGACACGGATGGAGCCAGGTGGCTGCCGGAAAGGCTGGTGAGGTTCACCGGATGAGTGCCAAAGAAAAAGAAGTAGAAAAGAATGATGAGGCGACAAACATGGCTGATGATGATGTTCCCACAAGTGATCTTGGCTGAGTTATTCTGGGCTTACGTTCCTGATCCACAATATTGCACCCCTATGTTTGTGTTTTTCAACAGGACACGGATGGAGCCAGGTGGCTGCCGGAAAGGCTGGTGAGGTTCACCGGATGAGTGCCAAAGAAAAAGAAGTAGAAAAGAATGATGAGGCGACAAACATGGCTGATGATGATGTTCCCACAAGTGATCTTGGCTGAGTTATTCTGGGCTTACGTTCCTGATCCACAATATTGCACCCCGTGATACGGGAAGAAAAAGAGATAGTAGTGACTGTGAATGACTCTTGGATAATTGCTCAGCCTGCTTCAAAAAGCCTGATGATGCAAGTGGCAATGAATTTGTATTATTTTGGATTGGGAAGCAGGTTTGTTTTGTTAAAGATAAGTCCGGGTGTGTACAAGTAGATGACTGTGTGCTTGTGGGACAAAGTGGATATTGTACCAATGTCAAAGTGTTATTGCCAAGAGATAATAAAGTAGAGAAAAAAAAAATTCTCCGCATTTCCACCCTCTAAGACTCGGCAGATATTCTAAAAAGGTTGAGAGCCACCTTACCATCATGGTCCTATGGTTTAGTGGGACTTGGCATGCTTTTCCTCCTGTCTTTGTTTTTATCTGGTGGCAGTAAAGTTATTTATGAAATCCTGTGGCAAGTCAAGGCTGCTGTGCGTGATACGAGATTGTGCTCCCTCCCCTAACAGAGGCCAGTAGTCAAAGAAGGGTAAGATCTTCTGGGAGAAAGTCAACCTGACAGGGCGTAGCTGATGGAAGCTACATGCCTATGACAGGTAAGGCTTTGCTCTAGCTGAAGACAACCTAAGACAGGCACGGTCCTTCTGTCCTGAATATAGCATAACCTGGAGTTTTAAAAAATAAAGAAGGGGGAGATGTTGGGAGCTATTAATCCATTATGTACATTGAGCTGTGGCAGGCTTGTTTACTGAGTTTGTGTTTTGCATACCAGTACCTAATCTGCCAATTCAGGAGGAATGTGTTTATATGGTGGAGCTCACAAGTATTTGACCGCTCCTTGACCCTCATATACAGGTGGGAAAAACAGCTGTTGAAATTAATTGAGTTAAGATCTCTGATGTTCTTCTATATAAAAAGGCGGAGCTAAAATAAACCGGGGCTGCAGTCTCTACTGACAGCCTTCCCAAGTGTCTTTTTCTCTGTTTCTTGTTTTTTTATTTCAATCCTCACTCCCCCTTTCAGGTACTGTCCATCTTGGCCGGCTGGCACAGGCAGTACATATATTATACATTTATGCAATGGGATATTATTCAGCCATTAAGAAAATTGAATTTTGAAAATGTAAGTAAATGGATAGAACTGGAAAGAGTCATTGTAGTGACTAAAAAAAATGTCCCATTCATGTTCTCTCTGATAACTGAGTCCTGCTTTGAAGTTTTAGATAGGTATGTTTTCATTGGAAAATCCATAAAAGTCAGGAAAACATTGAGGATCCACTATGGGAGGCTTTCATAGGATAGGAGATTGAATGCAGCAATATAAAGGGAGAAAGGAAAATAATGAGTTAGGAGATCTTAAATGGGGTGGAGAATGGGAGGGCAGGGCAGCAGGAATAATAGGGGTAGAGAAAACATTGGAGCCCTGTAGAAAATATAGAAAGTCATATGGAGGCCTACCACTGTAAAAGATACACACACACACACACACACACACACACACACATTGAAAGTAGTTTTACATAATGTGCATTGCATTATTGTTTTCCATTTTTATTTCATTATCATTATGGTCATTAATCATTTTCTGTGCCTAATTTATAATTAGCATTCACCATAAGTACATATGTAAAGAGACAAAGTATATGCAGAGCTCAGTAGTATCTGGGTATCAATAATATTTCAGGTGTCTGTTGGGAATGTCAGAATATGTATTGCAGAAAAGTTGGGGAGGGTACTATACTAAAAAATGGTACAAGGGATCACCACAATCTTTCTGTGTTATCTCTAGTCTTTCCCTCTCTGTGCATGTACCATATAACCTTTTCCTTGAGTGTGAATAACTCCTAAGCAGCTCAGCACTGCACTTTTTATCCTCTTTATTTTTAATCATTTCCTGTCTCTTTGTACCTCCCATTTTCTAATAAAGAATTTCTTGTATCCTGGGAATTTCCTCTACATTTCATTTCCTGATGCATTAGTCTATTTAAACATATTGTGTAGGGACAGGAAACATGATAGGATGGTGAAATAAAGTCACTTTTTTTACTTATTTGTCTTTTTTGTTTGTTTGAGACAGGATCTCAGTATGTAGCCCTTGCTGACCTATAGCTCATTAGGTAAACTAGGCAGGCCTTGAACTCATGGAAAGCTACCTAGGTTATTTCACTTGTTGTGATCAGAGGAAAGTCAATTAAGTCTTGGTCTCATTCCTATTTTACAGACCTTTTAAACTTGGCATTGTTGAAACCCGTAGAGTTCAAAAGTTTCAAATTGGATACAGATTCTCCTGGGTTTGTATGTTATACCAATTCAATTTTATCATTCCAAATCATTTGCCCATGAAGTAACTTCACTCAGCATCCAAAAAAAATAGTTTTATAAAGATAATTATATTAAAGGTATTCTGCTAGCCTCTGTGAGGTGCAGATAGGACTATGCCATGATCATGATGTATACTGTCACCTCTTACAAAGAAAAGTGGGATTCAGAATCATTAAGTGTTCATATTAACAACTGCAGTGTTCACAGGCCCCCTCCAGGAGTCATTTTATTCTATCACTTTGTGAGCATATTTCAGTCTGAACAAAACATACTCTAATTTTAAGTAAACTAGACTAATAGTTGGCAAAGAAACTTTTGCTAATCATATTTACAAAAATACCCTGTTGCGCATAATACATTTTATATGAGTCACAAGACACAGGCTTGAAGAGAGACAAATCCTTTGGCTAGAGGGATGAAGAAGAAAATCAACAATGAGTTAAATATTATCTAGGACTGAAAAGACTGAGAGATTTCAGTAATGAAAATTTCCATCTGATATTCACCATTGAAGAAAGAAATGATAGAGTGAATCAACAAAGTCACCTGAAAGAATGATTAAGTCTCGTGCCTATTATTAGAAATAGACAATAAAATAAAAACCTTCTGCTCTGGGTAATCAAAAAAGTGAGAAATACACCAGACCTTACCCTGGTAGGTGCACTCATAGTCCCAGATTTCTGTCTGGGTTCACTTCTGTGTGTCTTCAGTGATACACCATTATTTATATAGCAGGTACATTGTTGCTCTTCTATATTTTCTTTACCTTTTCAAAGTTGCCAATCTTGTCTATTTTTCCTGGCATGGATCACCATCTTCTGAAGACATTCGTCCTTATTCCTTCTGTCTCTGCATACAATTGAATGAAATATGAAGAAGGAATTTCACACACAATTCCCTTCCACTTAAGGGAAGAAGAAGTCTTTTGACTAACTATAGTCAGAGGTATATATCTTCTTTTGATGGGAAAATTATGAATATTAACATAATTAGAAATCAGTAACTGAGTTCTTATCTACTGATCTTTTGGTGCTCTACTTCAAAGATGCAAACAAGAGCCACTAATCATTTAATATGTAGCAAATATTGCCTCCCCTTTCCACTGCTTTTGTTGCCAGGCTTTTGTAAACCCAACTTTAGCAGAATTGAAGCTCAGTGAAGGAAGGTGCTTTTTCTGTGTTTTAGCTGTTATGTCCTTCTGGGAACAAAAGGGCCTTAACACAATGCATTGGTTATTTCTAGCTCTGTCTGCCTTATGTCTTATGCTCTTTTGCTAAAGTCCAAATCTGGTTGTAAGTCATTTGTTCAAAGAAATGATATATGGTTAACTTTAATTAGGTATTCCCCCAAATAATTCCCAGATTAAGTATCAAAGAATATGCCTGTACTTTATTACAGGTATATTTATATAAGTGTAGTATATTAACAAACATGCTTAGATTCTTATTTTCAGAGTTTCTGGAAGTCAATTAAATGTGGTAGCAAATGTGGTATTTGGTGGCTGCACTACTCATTCATTGTTTCAAATATACTCCAGCACTAGACACATCATTCAGACTTTATGACAAGATGCAATAAACAGCCATCTGTGATGAGAAAATTTCTCAAATTAAATTTCTTTCTAGCAAACTTTACTCTCTACTTTTCCTTCCTTGTCTTAAAATACAATTTATGGATATCACATGCCAGGCCAGATGTAAAGAACTTCTTGAAAATGGACAATTCACTGAATGAAAGGACTTAGGCTGACAAATGTGTTTGTGCCAAAATGATTGCTGTGAATCTCTTAGATGGAAGCTACAGTTGGAAAGGATGTGGAGACATCAGGCCATCATATGGACAGTCACAAGCATCTTGTTACATATGCAGTAAATGAAATAACTCATCTAAATCTGGCTGAATGAGCTCAGGTCAAATTGGTGTTTCATCAAATTAATTGAACAATACATATAATTGTCTTCAATCTATTTATATTTAAGACTGATACTGGTTAAAAAATCATGACTAGAATGTTTATAATGCAATGACAATAATGCTTAAAGCCATCTCTTCCCAACTCCTTTTTCAATCCAGTTCTGCTTACTATTCTAGTTTATGTGAAAGCTATAAAGGGTGGATCAGCAAGAGATTATGTTGACCTATAGTCTTCTGGGTTCCCCTTTTGGACATAATGTTAATCAAAATTGGAGAGAGCAGTTTGAGTCCACACTGAGGAACTTTATTGAGTCCTACAGCTCATGAACCTATGCAGTCTCCTGAATGAAAGTACCCAGATACCCACAAAGGCATATCATTTTGGCATATGTAGCTTAGACTTGCAGGGATGTGAGGGCCCTCTGGGCTCGAGTGGACCTCGCTTGCAAACCGCTCCGAAGAGGCCACCCACATGGGAGATCAGGGAAAGAGGGATGCACTGTCCACATGTTTTGCCAGCCCTCCACACCGAGGACAATCAGACATGACAGGGAGTTTTGTCAAGCAGGAGCTCATTTATTGCAGGTGTCACAGAGCTTTTAAAGGCAGTAACAGCAGCTTGGAAATCCCCCCCCCGAAAGACCCCTCCCAAATGTATCTAAATGGCTTAAAGGTTAACCCGCCACATGGGCAGAGTTCCATAGACATCAACGATGATCATAGGCTGATCATGCATCCCCAAGCCGGGGAAGTGTCCTTCAGCCAATTGGGAGGTTTTCAAAACAAGCCAGGCCTCATCCTGTTTACTTCCTCTAGGTGCCATCTTTGCAAGGTCATTCATGGGCTCCCACATGTCCCCCTTTTTGTTTTTGTAGCATGCTGTTCACAGCCTCCCCATGTCAGGCAATGTCCTGTGGGGAGGCAGCTAGCCTTCTGCCTGGAGCCAAGCATTCCAGCCTGCCTTAGGTTGTCTCCTCCCTGATTGAGCTTTGCCCGTCATTGGACAGTGCACCTGGCCGTGTGCACCTGCTGTCTTAGGAGTACTCATCAGGAGGAGATCTTACCTGTCATTGGCACGGAGTGCAGCAATCTTTTGGCTAGGACCTTCACAAGGGAGGCGCCAGACGATGAAAGGAGGAAAAGGTGGGGGGAATTGCACTGCGGCGTGGAAGGTTTGGTCCATGATCGCTTAGTAGCACAGGACCCTGCAAAAGCAAAGCTTTTACAGCCAAGGATTATTTGAAAAAGTTAAGACTCTGTGGAAATTTCTGCCAATGTGGCCTGAACCTGACATTCCTCCTTAAAGAAGGTGCAGGACAGCCTTAGCGAGATCCAACCAGTCCTTAGCAGTACAGGGCTGGTGGGCCAAGCCCTGCAAGAGGGTCTCTACCCAGGGCATGAATTAGGCCCATCTTCACCCACAGCCTTCTTTAATTCCTTTAAGTCCTTGGCTTCCCAGGGATACCAGGAGGCAGGGTGGTTGCCCCTGGGTTCACATTGACCTGGAATGCCTCTACCACCCTCTGTGGCTTACCAGCCCCAGGATATGCTGGCTGTTCATCCTCCTTTTCCTTACACCATATGGACTCTCCCTTTCCTCCAGTTGCTCGGGGGGCACTAAGGGGGGGGCAAAGTGCTCCATCCCCACCCATGGTGGCCATTCTGCAGGTGGTCCCTCCAGGAGCTGCGGGGGACTCACACAAGCTCCAGCACCCGCAGGGGGTTTCTGTTTCTATTCTGTGCTCTCACTCCTTTCCTCATCAAACTTGACCCATTCATCTGGGAAAGGGTCGTCATTGGTCTCCTCCTCCCTACCTGACTGGGACTCGGGCTTCTCGGGCCAGAGGGCGGCCAGAGTGAGGTAAAAGCTGAGCAGATGGTTGATCCCCAAGTGGGTTTCCCTCTGCCTCACCATTTGTTCTATCCTGTCCCAAGTGTCCCATGTGAACAGATTTTCCCCTAGCCCCCAAGGGACCAGGTGGGTTACACCTTATTACCAGTCTGGCCCATGAGTTCCAGGCCCCTACTCTTAAGCATGTATCTCAGCACCTTAATCACTGGGTCCTCCGTCTTTGAAGTTGCTTTACCCATCCCTTCGGGTCTCACCCCCCTTGGTCCCGATTGGCCCTGACTGATTACCTTATCTTTTCCTACCCTTTTCGTGCCCCATATTGGGCGCCAGATATGGGGACCCTCCGGGCTCAAGTGGACCCGGCCTGCAGACCGCTCTGAAGAGGCCACCCAGACGGGAGATCAGGGAAACAGGGACGCGCTGTCCTCCCATTTTGCCAGCCCTACACACCAAGGACAATCAGATGTGACAGGGAGTCTTGTCAAGCAGGAGTTCATTTATTGCAGGTGTCACAGAGCTTTTAAAGGCAGTAACCAGGGCAGCTTCAAATTCCCCCCTCCCCCTGAAAGAGTCCCCTCCCGAATGTATCCAATCAGCTTAAAGGTCAACCTGCCACATGGGCAGAGTTTTCAAAACAAGCCAGGCCTCTCGCCCTGCTTGGCGCCATCTTTGCAGCGTCTCTTGTGGGCTCCCACAGAGCAACACTTGAAGGAGTAGTAAGGGACAATCATGAAATAGAGTTTATCATAGGTTCATATGTTAAAACATGTATCTCCTGACATGATGGTGACAGAGATGTTAGCTGATAGAGTGGGCTGAACACCTCACATCCATGACTGAGAAGTGCTGACCTTTGCTGTACTACACATGCTCAGTTTTAGGGTGTCAACTGGGTTTGGGGTTGTTACCTGAATCTTTCATTTTAGTGGTTAGTTGAGCCTATGATTCTTAGGCAAAGTGAAACCAAACCCACCCAAAGAAGTTAGTTAGGAGATCCTAGCAGATCGCCTGAGAGGGTGAGTTTGGACTTCCATTGGGATAGCAGCTCAGAGCTCAGCAGACTGCCAGAGAGTGCTGGGTTCTGGCCTCCCTCTGGCCTCCAACTATGAGAAGGCCTGAGAGCCCAGGGAAACACCTGAGAGCCCCTAGACCCTGCCTTCATGTGGTGGTCCTCTTAGTATGACGATGCTATACAGTAGTCCCCATGATAACTACCATCATCATGACTTCGGCTGAGCCTGATCACTAATCATAGTCACAATTTAGCGTGTTGACAGTTGTGCTCATTCATTAAATGAGTACGCAGGGTCACTGGACCCTCACCTGAGTATCCAGGAACTCTTCTTAGCCAACTAGTCCAGCCTTGGAAGACAAAAGAAAAATGAGGAGGAACCCAATAGAGGGATGCTTTTGGAAGTACTTGTCAAGAAACTTCAGTAGACTCTCTTATGAACATTTGAAGCTTGCCCAGTTCTGACTTTTTCTAGTTCCCCATCTAGAACTTGTAATGCTAATTACTCTTGCCTTTACTTGTCCTTCATACCTCCTATTCATGATTCAAGGACTTTCTTTTCCCCTTAGAGACGAGAGTTATGCAATTTGGGAGTCTTTTAGATAGATTCACTGAAGGCGTACTCCAACTGCTTCACTCTGCATCCCTGTTCAGCATGGAAGAAGCAGAGCAGTCTGTGCCCCTATTCCCTATTGGCAATTTGGGTAATCCCTTTAGAAGATGGAGTGATAGGAGTAGGAGGTAGGAATTGGCTAGGCAATTAGGGTAAAAAGATCCCAAAGAAAAGTAGCCAGTTTCTTGGCTAAAAGTCAAAATGTCCTTGGGCCTGTTAGCAACATACTCTGTTCCAAAGGACAAAAATGTCAAATGTATTCAGGAGCTTTTATCTAATCCTTAAAAACTTTTAGGGTTACCTCTTCAGAGGGGGCAATGTTGGAGGGGAGGGAGTGGACATGGATTTGATCAAAATGCCTTATATGCATGTATGAAATTCTCAATAAAGTTTTTGTAAAAGTTAAAAAAAAAAGTTAGTTAAATGAAAAACGTAAGAGTCTCAGAAACTGATTTTGGTATGAAAAACAGGTTCTTTTTTAAATTTTTATTTTATGTGTATTCCTATATTGCCTGAATGTATGTAAGTGCACCTGTGTTGTGCAATGCCACGGAGGACAGAAGAGGCTGTTGGATTTCCTCAAACTGGAGTTACAGAGAGTTGTTTCCTGCCATGTGGGTGCTAGGATTCAAACCTGGGTCTTTTGCAAGAACAGCCAGTGGTCTTAACCAGTGAGCCATCTCTCCAGCCCCAAAAAGCAGGTTCTTAAGTTGGACTGCATCTCCATTATCTCAGTTATTTTCTTTCTACTAGGTTATTTTTTTTTTACCTTCCACTGTCCATAACTAACTTAATTCTTTTTCTCCTTCTACAATTCTCACAAATTTAAAGTCATTAATCTGGTTCCTTTAAGCCATAATAATCTTTATCAGTAGTGAAATTATTTTTCTTCTCTCATGAAACTTCTGGGAGATTCATTTTATCTTCATGGTAACATGTGAAAACAATATGTGTGAGGCTTATTCTTCCTTTAATGACAACAAAGGGTATGAATCTGAAGGTTTTATATTTTTCTTAATTACTGCAAAATCATCATTACCTCTTTATTATAATCATCTTAGCTACTCATTCTAAGACATGCAAAGTTCTTATTTTTTCCATATATCATATTTTAAATTTTCTTCATATTTTAAAAATTGTTTAATTTTATATTAAAATATTTATTAATTTTCAAACATTTATTTTAAAATGAGAACAGTCCAAGCTTTCCTGGGACTCACTATGCAGACCACCCCAGTATCCAAGGCTGGCCTTAATCTTGATGACTTCAGCATGCTTCTGCCTCCTAAGTACAGGGAATAAAGGCATGTTTCACCAAAAACAGTGTAAAGCATTCCTTTCTAATCACTGATCTTTCTTACTACTCTCATGTTTAATCTCTAAACAGTCTAATAAAAAGTATGGGGTATTATCAGAAGGAATCCATACTGTCCTAATTATGTAATTAATAAAGCACATTTTTAATTACTGTAAAATAAACCACTGAGAGCCTAGCCTATATTGGTGTGAAATATTATCTTGAGAGAGAAATCTCATCTTATTCACAGTTCCCTCTTTCCTTTACTTCTCCTTCACATCTCCTATTCACCAGTCAAGGACTTTCTTTTCCCCCTACAGCTAAGAGTTATGCAATTTTGGATTTTAGATAGACCCACTGAAGAGGTACTCCGGTTGCCTCACCCTGCATCCCTGTTCAGCATGGAAGAAGCCAGAGCAGTCTGCATCCCGATTTCCTATTGGCAATTTGGGTAACCTCTTCAGAGGATGGTGTGATAGAATAGGAGGTAGGAATTGGCTAGGCAGTTAGGGTCAAAAGTCCCCAAAGAAAATAACCAGTTTGTTGGCTAAAAGTCAAAATGTCCTTGGACCTCTTAGCAACATACTCTGTTCCAAAGGCCCAAAGTGTTAAAGTATTTGGGAGCTTGTATCTAATCCTTAAAAGATTTTAGGGGTACCTCTTCAGAGGGGGGGATTTTAGAGTAGCCAAAAGCCCCATAAAAATAAATAAATCAAAGAAGAGGAGCACGTGACGTTATCAGAAAAAAGTGATAGGGAGGTATGGGAGGAGTTGGAGGGGAGGGAGTAGGCATGAATTTGATCAAAACACCTTATATACATTTATGAAATTCCTAATAATTTTTTTTAAATTTTCTTATTGCTGAAATTCAAATTTCAGTAAATACCATTTACTTTATATTGCAACATGAACTATAAACCATAAAAATAAATTGTGTGAATTTCAAAATACAACAAATTAAGAGCAGAAGAAAGTTTTCTTTCAGGATTTGTTTTTTATTTATGCATATGATTGTTTATCTGTGTAGGTTTATGTGTATCATGTGTGTGCAGGTGTCCATGGCAGCACGAACAGGGCATCAGAACCACTGGGACTGGAATTTCAGGTGGTTGTGAGTCAACATGTAGGTGCTAGGAACCAAACTTGGGTCATCTGTAAGAGCAGTAAATTCTTTTAATTGGCTGAGCAATTTATCTAGCCATTGAAAGATTTAATGAAGAAACAGTAAGCGTAATTGTGATAAGATTCAAGATATGGCAAATAAATAAGAAATGCTGCTTACAAAAACACTGAAAGGGAATGAAAGATGGAAATTTCAGGAAAAGCACTAATAAGCAAATAGGACCTAGGAAACAAACATCTGCATGTCCAAAATAAAGACAACTGAAAAATAGAAAAGCATTATGGGACAAGGGAAGTGGCGCCTGTGCAGATTCTAGAGTGGACAGAAGACACCAACGCTCACAATCAGCTGACAAAATGAAATCTTCACATGGAATAAGAAAAGAGCAGCCTAATGTGATTTCATCCCCTTGAAAATAGCATTAAAATTATTTTTAGATTAGCATATTCATCGAGCCCTGGAATTAAACCTCATATGCTTTTGTCAAAAATGGTAGATTTGTAATACCTAGCTGTGTTGCTTAATTTTCTCTTTTCTATGACAAAATTCTTGACAAAAGAAAAAATTAAAGAAGTACTAATTTAGGTCCACAGTTTGAATGGAGCAGCTGGAACTTCGCATCTGCCATGAAGAAGCAGAGAGCTGAATGCAGCTATTCAATTCTTTTCTTTTAATTCAGTTCTGAAACCTAGCCCATGAGACAATGTCACCCATATTCAGGGTGATCTTCCCATCCTCTTAAACCTTTCTAGGAACACCCCCTTAAGTAAACTCGAGGTGCATCTGCATCTCCATAGTGATTCTAAGTCCTGTCAGGTTGACAATGAAGACTAATCATTCCATAGGGACATATTTGATCAATACAGGGAAAGCAGACTTGCTATTTGCAATGTAGATAGAAGCCAGAAATGTTACTAATCATCTTAATATACACAGGATAGCTTCCCTGAAATCTAAGCCAAACAAAGAACTTACATGGCCTAAAGTGGCAGGAGTGTCACAGTTGAGATACTTTATTCTATAGACATTTGTTTTATGTGATCACTAAGCTTCCTGTAAATGGAATCTGTATTGGAATATGAAAATACACCCATTGGAAACTTAATAGTCAGAAATAGTATAGAGTTTTAGGAATTAAATAGCTCAGACACTGTTGAAATTTTTCTTAACCAAAGTGTACAGTTCTGCAAACTTTGATAATAAGCAAAGCAAGTTGACAGATTATTTTGTGTAGACTCAGAATTTGTCAGTAGTATATGACAGTGATAACTGATAGTAAGCTATATTTATCCTTATCAGTTTTATTTATCCTTTGTTTTTTCTCTGACTATGGTAGTTTGAATGAGAATGTCCTCCACAGGTTTCAAGTATTGGAACACTTTAACCCCAGTTGATGGTGCTGTTTGTTAAGGTTTAGGAGGTGTAGCCTTTCTGGAGAAAGCATATCACTGGGGTGGGCTTTGAGAATACATAGCCTTGGCTACTCCAATATGTTGGTTTCTTTGCTTCCTGCTCCTGCTTGAAGATATGAGTACTAAACTTTTTGCTCTAGCAGCTCTGCTGCCTCCTGTCATGCCTTGCCACCATGATGGACTCTTATTCTTCTGGAATTGTAAGACAAGTAATAAGTAAGCTCTCTTTCTATAAATTGCTTGGTCATGATTCCTTATCATGGGAACAGAAAAGTAACCAATACACTAACTCAGTTTAATTTTTAGCTACTATGGACATTATATCTTTTGCTATTTGAAAAATGTAGATGAACTCATATCTAGAAATAAGCAGCAGTGTGTTTGTTGTAGCAAAATCAGTAAGCTTTTTAAATATAATGTAAAGAAACTTAATGATGAATATGTTAAAATTACCTCGAGTATATTATTTTTTCAATAATTGTGATTGATACCAATGTGAACCCATTGGAGGCTGCAAAATTAACATTTAACTTGTTTAATAGGAAAGTACAATGTGATCAGTAACCACTGCAGGTCGATTGGGACCCAGGTACAGAGAAGACTCAGGAACTGTCTGACATAACAGATGTGGTCAACTGAATCCATAGTAACTATTTTTGGCTTTAAAAATAGGGCTAGTATAGGGTAGAATAAAATTATGTTAATAATGAAGTTAAAAACCTTCACATTCATTTCATACACCATAGGATGAAAACATCCCTTTCTTGAGGAGTAGTGTTTTTTATGCTTCACTGACAGAGAGAAGGAAGATTCCGTAACAACATGGACTGCTGCTCACATTCGTCCTTTATCTCTGTGCATTTTAAATTCAATTTAAGCAGCTAAATTGAAGAAGAAAATGTATATCTTCTGAAAAAATAGCATTTTAAGTAAACAATGTTATTAATTCTTGAGAACCCTATACAATGTATTTTGAACATGTTTCTTCCCTTAACTCCTTCCAGATTCGCCTTCCCCTCCGTACTTCCTTTGTTGATTCCCCTCTGTACTTCCTTTGTTTCCTCTTTTTTTTTTTTGCAAATTTAAAACTCAATTCAATTTGTACTATACTTACAGAGTTTAGCATATTAATCACAAAGTATCAGTGAAAAATAAAAATATTTCTTATATGTAACTGAATGTATGTTTTTTATCAACTTAAATCTCTATAGCTTGTACACAAACAATATGGTGTATATAAGGAAATTAGAAACTGAAGAAACTAAAGATAAAATGAGAAATTAATAAAAGCAAATCATTACATAAATAATCAGCAAAAGACAGAGGAAGACAGAAAGAAAAGATAAAGGCAAAAACTCCCTGGAAAAAGCATACTGAAGACAATTAAGAGAATATCACTAATATTAGGTATTTGCCTAACACCGACTATGTTAAATATAATTGGACTAAATCTTTCAGAAAAAAGACAGAGATTAGATGAAAAGTGAAGCACAAAACAAGTTGTGACAGTAATAAGCTGAACAGCAATAAACCTCATTCCAAATAAGTATACATGGTTGTCTTTAGAATGGGGTGTACTCAAAACTTTCAAATATTTTAGTAATGCGTGTACTCAAATTTGTGCTCTCCATATAGTCCTAGGTGTGAGGCCTTCCACTGGAGTTTGCTTGACCTCCAAGTACCCAAACTCTTTAAAAAACTGACTATCCCTCTCTCTGAAACCATCAACTGTCTACAGCTCTTCACTCCATGCTAGAACATTGACTAAGTTGATCCGTGCAGTCTTATGTAAAGTCACCACAGCTGCTTAGAGTTTATAACTACACCAGACCCAACATGTCCAGAAAATAATGTTTTTCTCTGGTCCTTCCTATCCTCTGGCTCTTTTAGTCTCTCTACCCCCCTTTTTTTATGATGGGCCCTGATCCTTGAGGAGGGGCTGTGATATTGATGCCCCATTTGTGGATAAGCAATTCATTGTAATTTATTCTGTATGTTTTGTTCAGTTATGAGTATCATTAAAAGCACAAAGAAACTTCTCTCTTGAGTTATGAGAGCCTCACTAATCTATGGATAGAGAGATACAAATTTAAAAGTCAGTTTAATACTATGTCCATTTAACAAAATAATAGTTGTATGTTCACACCTGGGTTCTACGTACTCCCAGATTATGGGTTTTGGACTGATTTATCCTACTACCTATGTGTTTCCTCTTATAATGCAGGCCTTAATCTAATCAGAAAGATTTTGGTTACACATGTAGTATTCATACCACTATTGCACCCATGGGCATATCGTGCCATGTCTGTCATTATTGCAGTTCATAGGTTTCACACATGGGTAAGACTATTGATGATCATTCCTCCAGCATCTTGCATAACTATGATATCTACCCAGCAGGGAAAAAAGACCTCCTTGACAGTACCAAGTTGATTTCTCCATGTCTGATGACCAAAGCATATTATGTCTTTTGAAACAGGGTCTACTATCAGTTGTACATATGTTAGTCAAGCCATTATCACACTTGCAGGTATTGCTTGGCATGTCCATAATGTGCAGCTCGCGAGGGTCCATTGTTGAGTAGACTCAAAGGGATCCTTTCTTATCCTCCAACCATCTGCATGGTGCCTTCTGGCCCTATGAATGTCATCCATTCAATGGCATGGAGTTTTTGGCTTAGGTTCAGCTCCATCTCTTTTTCTCCTCCTGCATTTATATTATGTAGTGTCTTCAGCAATGGGCCTTACTGACCTTTCTAGTGCTGCACTGCACTTGTCCCTAAATAGGACATCTATATCAAAATTCTTCCTCCAAAGGCTCAGGTATTATTGCAGAAAAGGAGATGGAAAATTGTAAGAGCCAAGGGTGGTAGATGACCACAAGGAAACAGAGTTTTTCAGACAGCTGATTAGTTACTCATATGGATGTCTAACAACAGTGACAGCATGCACAACTGCTATGCAAACTCAAAACAGAAAATAATCCCAGCATAGACACAAGGATTTGAGTAAGAAGCTCCAACACCACCTAAGGAAATTATGTCACCAGATGGCTGCTATGAAGGGCAGACAATGCCTTTAAAGCATGAGACTCCTGATAGGTTAACCAGCCTCCAGGAGATAGACTCACATTGAAGGACATTTGAAAACACAAACTGGGCTCTACAGGCATTGTCATATATATAAAAGAATAGATTCAATTGGGCATGAGGCAATAAAGGGGGATGGGTATAGGGAAAGAGATCTAACTATGATCAAATTGTATTGTGAAAATAGCAAAAATTCAACTAAAAAAAAAAACCTTCCCAGACTGTGATCTTTATCTCTGCAAGTTCAGTTTGGTATTTTACGTTTTCTGTATTGCACATGTGAGATGCACTGGGATGATAGAAAAGTTCCCAGACTAAGCCCAACACAGAGGCAAAGCCATGGCCATGAACAAACTGGGATCTTGGGGGAGAGGATTGCGGGAAGTGCAGCCACTAAGAGAAGGCTTGAAACTGTTGCCCAACATCAGGAAGTAATCCATCATCCCAGTTTGTCTGCTTCACCATCAGCCCACCACCAATGTGGAACTGTGGGTCATGGTTGGGGACCACAGTTCTAGGCTTATGGAGAGAGATCACAGTTCTGGCTCACAGGAGGAGACCATAGCTCCAGATCATAAGAAGAGACCTCAGTTAAACCACATAGGAGGAAACCACAATTCTAGCTCAAGGAAGGGGACCACATCTCCAGCTCAGGAGGTTAGCACACCTCCAGCTCTTAAGAAGAGACCACAGATATAGCTCAAGGGAGGGGATCACTACTCCACATTCACAGGATAGGACCCCAGCTACAGGTTCACAGGAAGGGACTACAGTTCCAGGTTCAGAGAGGAGTGGGATCCACAACCCTTGATCATAGGAGGACACCACAGGCACAACTCACAAGAAGGGAATCACAACTCTAGTTCACAAGAGGGGATGACAACTATGTCTCATGGAACAGGAAAACAATGCCAGGTTCACAGGACCAGAGGACAGATCCAGTTCATAGTTGAGTGGGAGACCACAAATCAGCCTCACGGAAGGGGACCACAGCTATCGCTCACAAGAGGGGACCAGTGCTCCAGTGCACAGGAAATGATGGACACTCTAGCTCATGGGAGGAGGCCACTGTTCCATGTTCATGGGAGGGGACCAAAGCTCGAGCTCATAGGATGGTACGACAACTCCAGTTCACAGGAGGGAACCATAGCTCCAGGTTCACAGAAGTGGACCTCAGTTGCAGCTCATGAGATGGAACCACAGCTCCAGGTTCATAGGAGGGGACCATAGTCCCAGGTGACCAACCACAAGGAGGATGAAGGCCAATCAATAGGCACAGGAAAAAAAGGACTTTGTAAGAAAGAAAACCAATTAATGAATAACCAAGACTGCAGTCATATGACTGTGGGCAACTGGAATAATGAAGGCAGTGGCAGTGGCTCTTGGCAAACTGTGACTCCAGTAAGATGATGTCTCATCACTCGTTCGACCTGGCCATACAGAAAGATGTGAAAATATCAGACACTATAAATTTCAACCAGATTCTTGACCGTGAAGAAGAGAACACTTGATTCATGTGTCTCCTTCAGAAAAAAAATCAAAAGTGTTTCTCTCCAAGATTGATATTCCTCCAGTGAGAAATTCAAGCCAGTAAGTAACTATTGCCTGTGTTTGCTACACAGAAGCCAAAAAGCTCTTAAACACATTTTCTATAAACATTTTGATAGAGATAGGAAGACAGGAAGAGGATAGGATTTAACATATTGAAATTATTAACAAATCCCTTCAGCCTAGAACTATGGCCACCTCATATTGACTTGAGACTATAGGCCCCTCTTGTTAGCCTGGAGATACGATCCCCTTAGGTGTACTTGGAGCTGTGGTCCCCTCCTTTGAGGTAGGAGCTATGGTCCCTCTCACAAACCAGGAGTTGGTATCTCCTCCTGTGTCCTTTATTTTTATTTTTTAAAGCACATTGAGTCAAATGTGTGTTTCCCAAACACTTTTGGTGTGGTCCATATCCTAGTGTGGTCACCCAACTAGGGAGCACACCCTTAAAGAAAACCATTTTCCTCTCCCAGCAGTCATCAATTTTCAATATCTCTTCAGTTAGGGATGGGACTTCATTCCTAACTTTCCCTACCATATTGGAATTTTGTCTGGCTTGAACTTGCTTAGGTTTTGTACATGCCATCACGACCACAGTGAGTTCATGTGTACAGCATCTCTGTTGTGTTAAAAAAATCATCATTTTGTTTCAGTTATTTAGCAATGCTGGTATTTACTATCTTTCTGCCCCCTCTTGCACAATGATCCTTGAGCCTTTGTGGGAGGAATGTGATACAGATGTTACATTTATGGCTGAGACCGTCTTAGTCTCTTCTCTCTCTGCATCTTTTCCAATGGTGGGTCTCTGTGTTATCTCATGTATGAACAGATATCTCTGATGAGGACTGAGAATGAACTAATCTATGAGCATAATGAAAAGTCATTAGGAGTTATTTTAATAGCATGTCCCTTTAGCAGAGTAGTTGTAGTATATTCTCCCCAAAGCCTATGACTGTCTAGGTATAGATTCCAGCTCTGATAATGATGCCATGCATTGGTTTCATCTTGTGAAGTGGGCTTTAAATCCAATCAAAAAGTGTTTGGTTACTCCCATATTACTGCCACTATTGCACCAGTGGGCATATCTTTCCAGATCATATGGAAGTTTGTAGGGTTCACATCCGAGCAATACTGATTATTTTTTACCTTTTGGAGCATGCTTAGAACTTTGCAGCACCGTGAAAGCTAGACCTTAGGACTGACAGTTATAGGTCAGTACCAACATGTCCCCAACCTCAAATATGTCTTATCTTCAAGAATAGGGTTTTACTGAGGAATTTTGAAGAGTAATCAAGAGCAATGGCAGTAATCAAGAATATTTTAGAGTCTATGAGACCCTCCTAGTTAAGAACTCCAAAGAACTCCTAGTCAATAACCCATTTGTGGCATTGGGCTTTTTTTTTTTTGTTTAGCCTGTAGTATTTAGTAGTGCAATTTATTCCTATTGCAGGTAACTCCATTTAAACACTTTTCAATACATATATACATATATATGTATATATATAAAAAGGCTTCTACATTTCTCTGTTTCCCCATGACCCTTTTAAAAAGGTGTTAGTGCTGGTTATTTCTCCCACACTCTCTCCTCTACCTTCCTTTCTATCACCCATGCATTGAATCCTTCATTTTCTTTAATTTTCCATTCTCCCTTTATGTCACTACATTCTGTTTCTTCACCCTTGAGAATCACTTCCTTTGGTCATAATTGTTTTTTTTTTCTTTTTGGGTTTCCCAAGTGAAATACACATATCTATATAGTCAAGGCTAACACCTGTAGATGAGAGAAAATCGCAATATCGGTCTTTCAGAGTTGCTTCACTCAGGATGACTTTTTTCCAGCCTCATCCATTTACTTGAGAATTTCATGATGTATTTTTCCTAAGAGCTGAATAATATTCCATCATGTAAATTCAGCACATTTTTCATTATGCATCAGTTGATGGAAATATAAGTTGTTTCCCTATCCTGTCTGTTGTGAATAGAATAACGATGAATATGAATAAGCAATATTTCTAGAGTAGGATATAGAGTTCTTGGATATATTTCCAAAAGAAATATAGATGAAATCTGGTACATCTTTTTCTAGGTTTCAGGTTTAATGAAGAGATAGTGTTTCTGAAAAAATCAGAAACAGCATGAATTGAGTAGAAGTGAAAATATAAAAGCTTGAAGACAAGATGCAGGAATTGAATCACTTCGTCAAAAAAAATGTTAAATCTAAAAACCCAGAAATAAAATATGCAAGATCTCTTGGACACTATAAAAATTTCAAACTTGTGAATTATGGGTACAGTAAAAGGATAAGAAACCCATTTCAAAGACATAGAAAATATTTTCAAATAAATAAGAGAAGAAAAAATTTCCCAGTCTAAGGAAAGACATTCCTATCAAGGTGCAAGAGGCGTGCACATCACCTAACAGACAAGAGCAGAAAAGAAATTCCCCACATAAGGCCTTGACTGATTTTAAACAAATTTTTAAAGACCACAGAGGCCTGCTCAAACTATTACACTCAGCAAAACTAAGATGTATGTGTCTGTGGACACACACAAGCACATGCATGTATGTATGCATGTTTGTGTATGGTTTATGTTATATATGTGGGTGTGTACAGGTATACTAGTCTGCAAACCTATCTGCATGTGTGGAGGTCAGTATTTGACTCCAGGTGTCTTTTTCTATTGATTTCCAACCCACTTTTTGAGAAAGAGTCTAACTGAACCTAGAAATTTCAGCTAGGCTGATTGACTAGTGAGTTCCAGTGTCCACCTATTTCTGCCCCCTGCCCCAACAACATTATAATCAGTTCCTACCAAGTACAGCTTTTACATGGGGAATGTAGATTTAAATTCATGCCTTCATATTTGCTCAGCCTGCACTTTACCAACTGAGTCATCTTCCCAGCCCCTCACTTTTGTTTAAACTGGTAAAGAGTATCTTTAATTTTTCCTTCCATGCTGCCCTATTAGGTCACAGCTTCATCCCATTTAATTCAGGATCTATGCTGCTTCATGGGCTGAACCATCTACATCTTCATCCTGCGTGGAGTATTTGATTTTGACCTTAATATAACTGAAGGGTGTGTTATTGATGCACAAAAAATACCTTTCCCATATTGTATGTGGGGTGTTTCCTCAATTCATGTTTTGGAGAGAGAATATGCATTCTAAAGGACACCTGAATCCTCTATGCTCCCTTCAGCAGGATTTCAAGAGAGATCTCCAACATTCGACAAGACTGCTTATAGGCTTTTTGGCTCCCCAGGCTCTCACATGTAAAACGACCAGGAAGCTGCAAGGTAAATGTGACATAGCTATCCTTATTATGCAAATGAGATCCATAGAGATTAACTAATTTTAAAGCCACCCAGTTAGTAAATGGCAGACACAAGTTTTCAGTCAGATTCTTAACCAGCACCCCAAGTTGTCCACAAAATATATAATAATGCTAGCAGTGGAAAAAAAATAGATTATTGGTATTTTCTATTTTCATAACTGTGATTTAAGGCTAATTATTTAGATGTTCTTATGTTATAGGGTATAAAGAGGATTTTCAATTCTCCCATACAAAAGGTGAAGAGAAACTGGAATGAGATTTTCAAAGCTAATCATGCATTAAGATCACCCATGCACATATGGGCAGCACTAATTGGACTTAGTGGGTTATTAAAATAGAGATGAGGGCATGAAGTTGGGAGAGGATGTATTAGGGAGTAGAGGAGGGAGTTGGATGCTGGAAGTGGATACTAGATATGGCCATATTTCATTGTATATATGAAATTCTCAAAGAATAAATCTTATAACATTTTAAAAAATATTTTATTTTTATTTTATGTGTATAAGTGTATTGCCTGAAAGTACTGTGTGCACCCGTGTCATGCAAAGAGGGCTTCAGATTCCCCTGGAACTGGAGCTAATGACTGTTCATAGCCACCATGTGGGTGCTGGGATTAGAACCCGGGTACTCTGCAAGAACATTCATTGCTCTTAACTCCTGAGCCATCCTTCCAGCCCCTCTTTTAACATTTTAATCTCCTGGAGGGCCTATTTAAATGCTTATTGCTGTGTTGGAACTCAGAGATTCTGATTCTGGAATCTGGACTACAGCTATAAATTTTGCAGTGTGCTTGTGTGTATGGGGAGGTTACTAGGTTTTAAACTCAGGGCATGGCTACATTAAAAGGTTCTTGTTTTTATGGAAATGTCTATATCAAACACAGATTTTACCTTTTTCCTTCCTCTTTGCTCCTTCAGTAACTATAAACTTTCTTAGAATGATACTTTATCATCTGGTAATAAGTATTTGCATCAGAAAATTTTGAATTTCCTTGAAAAAAACAGAAGAAAATGTCATTGACTTTCATACTACTGGAACCTTTTCATTCTGGAAGGAAGACCCATTCTTCATGAGCTTTTTACCTGGATTCAAGTGCTAGCTAATGGCACAGTGTGCTGTCTAAGGGAGCTTTCCATGTCTCAGATAGAAATGTACTTGTTGATACCATTTGAGTAACTGCAACAAATTTAGCTTCAATCACTTTTATTTGGATTCAGGAATCAGGGCAATACCTCTTTCTGTAAAATACAGTCAAATTTCTGATTAGCTAAGTAACTAAAGGTGGTGTTTATAGGTTGAAAATCTAAAGAAAGCAGAAAAAAAGATAAAAAGCCAATTGGGTTGTTCTTTTTTGTTTTGTTTGTTTGTTTGTTTTTACATTTTATTTATTATTTTTATTTCATGTGTATGAGTGTACTGCCTGCATGTGTGTGAGCATACCTGTGTCTTTAGCTGCCATGTTGGTGCTGGAGCTTGAACCTGAGACCTCCTGTAAGAGCAGTCTCTGCTCTTATTGACTGAGCCATCTCTCCAGTTTCTGGCCTTTTCAAAGTTACTTTTTTACAGTGTCAAATGGACCAGATTTTTTTTTTTTTTTTAATCTGAAAGTTCAGATTGAATAAGCTTTACTGAAATATTGTTATCCTACTATTTATTTATTCATGTTTTTTAATTTTAGAAAATAATTTTGTTTTAAAATTTATTGCACGACCCATAGCATAAGTTCCACTCAGTTTTGGACTGGGGTATTGAAGCTCAGTGAGGAAGTTCAGTCCAAAGCTGGGGTCTCCCATGGATTCATTCAGCACTGTCATCACTGCTATTTCTTTTTCCTAACATATGTGTATGTGCTCATGCAGCTTGTAGGCAACTAATCAGTTTCTCTCGCCCCCTACTGTTTGAGTATATGGCTCAATTCAAATGACTGATATTTCTATTTTCCATGAGATAGAAAATTATTGTTAAATTTTGAACACACTATTCTTTCCCCTCAGTCATTTTCTCATTATCCTTGTTTAAAGTTGCAATATTGGTTTACATTAAGCTGTTGATGACATATATAGGAAATGTTAGGAAGTGTGTGTGTGTGTGTGTGTGTGTGTGTGTGTGTGTGTTGCCAATAGCCGAAACACTGAATTAGATCAGTAAAACAAATTCATTTAATAGCCAACCACAAACTGATCTAATCTGATTTCTAACACTGTCCCTTGTATTTGCATCTGGAAAGGATTCCATTATATTCTTTGGATTCATGCAGAATTTTGCCTGGCAGAATTGGGAAGGTCTAGGAAGAATTTGACCCAGCAGTATTTATCATGCATAAACCAGAAACTCAATTTCAGCCCTGTGAAGTATGGTGGTTTTAAGCAAACCTTTATTTAACATTTTGTGTGTCAACATTGCTCCAACTTGACCTGCCAACTGGATTTCAGAGCAGATGACTCTGGAACATGAACAAGCGTTTGCTCTTATGTTTCAACCATTAGTGTTGAAATAAAGACTACAAGGTTTGGATCACATGGCAGGCTTCTTTGCTGCCTTATGCTGTTAATGCTAGCCAAGAAGAGGAACATCTGAACATTTATATGTTTATGCCTGTGGAATTCTAAGGACATTGGACGTTTGACAAAGTGCCTATAACACCAAACCTAAAGGAGACCCAATTTAGCTGCAAATAAATTTTCATTGATGTTAAAACTGCACTGATCAAAAGATATCTTCTTATTTGTTTGAAAGTGTCTGAAATCTTCATTTTGTATGCAAAAAAATCCTCTCTCAATTATATCAATAATTATGCAAAATTTAAGATTCTTCTATGCAGTGGTGAGAACAGTATAATGAATAATAGGAAAGGTTATGGGCTGAGAGAATTTTTAGTTACATATCTATATCTAAGTACTCATTAATTAATTCATTAACACTTTCTCCAAATATTTCCTGAACCTATCAGGTCTAACCACTGAACAAAGCTCTGGAAGTAAAACAAAAATTAAGAAGATCAAGATAGGTGTGATGATTTGAATGAGAATGTCCTCCATAGGCTCCACATATTTGGACATTTTGTCTGCATTTGGTGGGAGCTGTTTTGGGAGGTCTTAGAAGGTTTGGCCATGCTGGAGGAAGCACCTCACTGGGGGAGAGCTTAGAGAGTTTATAAACCTTGCTGGATGTCGAGTCACTCTCTTGCTTCCTGTGCCTGCTTGAAGATGTGAGAGCTTAGCTTCCACTCCCCCCTCCACCCACCTCTGCCACCATGCCTCTACACCATGATGGACTCTTGTCCCTTTGGAACCATAAGATAAATAAATGCTTATTTTTATAAGTTCCCTTGGTCATGTCATGGTGTTTCTATCACAGCAACAGAAAAGTGACTAATATAATGAGATGGCTCAGTGGCTAGGAGCAGAGGATCACAGTCTAATTCCCAGTACCCACTTGGTGGTAGTTAACAACCATTAATAACTCTATTTCCAGAGGATCTAATGCTGTCTTCTGACCTCTACTGTCATTGCATACAGGCAAAATACACAGAAAATAAAAATAAATGTTTTTTTTTTTTTTTTAAATAAATGTTTTTGTTTTGTTTTTTTTTTAAAGAAAAAGGCAGGGCCAACCTTGGTTGCTTATGCCTTTAATCCTGGCACTGTGAGATTAAGGCCAGCCTGGTCTACACAGTGAGTTCCGAGTTCCAAGACAGCTGGGGCTACAGAAAGACTCTGTTTCAAAAAGACCGAAAAAAAAAAAAAAAAAAAAAAAAAAAAAAAAAAGAAAAAGAAAAAGGCTACTGCTCCTCATGGAGCCTATATTTTATAGGGGGAAATAAATAAGTGCTTATCAAGTACAAAGTAAGAAGACTAATAAATAGTTTAGTTACTACTTGAATTGTTTCTAAGAATGCATCAAATTGGTACTAGCAGAGTCGGGACAGTAACAGAACACCAGCACTTTGGACTTACCACTTGCTGCAGCTCTTTCAAATCATGCAGAGTGATTTACACAGCAAATTGATAATCAGTTAATCTTTAGTTTCCTGTTAAGACAACAATGTAGATGATATAATTGGTAATATTTAAAAAAGAAACCATACCCAAAGGAAACAAACAAACAAATAACGCCCCTCACAAAGTTAGGTGCATAGGGAGGTGTTGGTGGATTTGGCAAGAGATGGGGGTAGGGGAGGGATATGATCCAAATACATAATATGAAATGATCATTCTTCATGGTGCCAAAAGGTGATATGCAGATGACTGGGGGAGAATCGACCCCTATAATTCTGCTCAATGATGGACCCCATGTGTTGCACTATCAACATACCAAACAAGATGTTCCTGCTGGTGCAATTGTGGAGCATCTAGTGTATGTACAACCAGCAAATTTTCGATTGGATAAAACACTTGCTCTTAGGGGTGGAACACACATCTGATTCTGAGGACCAGATTAACCCCCTGTGGCAGGGGAGAACATAGGCCCCAGTGGGAAGTCACTGCAATTGTTTTATTAGATGGTTGTGATGCACCTGCTAAAGTACCATCCAAGCATCTGTTAAGTTATTATAACAGCACTGTTTAGATGTTCTTGCTTTTTGCTGTTTGTGTTTTTATAGTAGATGGAATCCCACTGAATTGGGCCAACAGCCTATGGAAAACTGACAATACAGATACCCGAAAGTTCAGTGCCTTGCCACAATAGGGCAAAGATCATTCCACACCTACCACCCCCTCCAAGACTCAAGGTCTTTTGAGGAAGAGGTTGGCAGTATGTAAGAGCCCAAGGAAGAAGTGGGGTGTTAACTGGAAGTGTACTTTAATCACTATGCCTGCTGGCAAGCTATAGTCCTTCCCACATTCATCAAGGAGTTGAGGGGAGAGTCAGTTACCCCTCTCACTCAATCCTTTGACCTTAGCTGCATGTGAGGGAGGGGCTAAGGATACATAAGCCGAGAATGCCAGGAGGCACCTCGCTCACCATTTTCTGCAGCTGTCGGGAAGTCACAGGATCTATATTTGAATGTAACTTTCCTGTGCAGCAGTAAATGTGGGGTGCCCACTCATCTGTAAATAACCCCCATCCTATGCTCTGTTAACAACATAAATAAAATAAGATAATAAGTCATTAAAATATCATAAAAAGCAACCTTACTCATAATATCCATTAAGTTCATTTTCTTCACAGCAGTTGCAGCCTATTTTAACATATTTCATAAAACATAAATGAGTGATCACAGACTTCATGTCAAGTGTTGTCATAGGCATGAAGGATATATAAACAGGCTTACAAATCCTAAATTTTTGTTTAAGGAAAGAAAAATGTTCTAAGTAGTTTCCCATCATTGGGTATCTGATAAAGAGCACTAAGAATATAGTGTATTAATGTATTAGCTGTCTTTATACTCAGTGTATTATATAGTTTTAAGTAATTAATCCTCATAATATTAAGCCATGAAGAAATCTGTTGTACTAAGTAGTACATGTTCTTCTGAAAGGGATGACAATCTTCCTAAACAGTTTGTCCAGTGTCAAAAATCCACACAAGAATTTGGGGTTTAAACTACCTAAATGCCAAAATATTGCAAATCCAGTACTGAGAGCTGACTTAACTCTTCTACTTAGAGTGTATGCCTTTTGACAGTGGAGTTTCAGAAGCTATTAGCTACTTTTAAACTATGGGGTATTGATCCTCATCTCAAAATTTATTTTGAGTCTTTTTACCACACTAGGCAGGAGACTACGGATGAATGTGAGTCAAATATGACTGTGTAACTTTAGACAACTTACTGAAGCCTTTAAGTTGGTTTATGCTTTAATCCACCAGGTATAATATCTCCCCTCTGTACCTTACAAGATCTTTAAGAGGATAGCATATGATAATTCAGTGCAAACAGTGCACTGGCAAAAACTACCTCAACTCCAGTGCAAACTTGTTTGCTTGACCTACATACCCGAACCTTCTATCCCCATCCTAACTTCTCCTTACCTCATCTTTATTACTTTCTCTCTTCTTCTCTCTCTCTTCTTCTCTCTGAACAACAGTCAAATCTTCAATTGTATGACACTTTCCTTGGTCACGTGTGATCTTTGACTGGGATATGGGTCATCTTACTTTCCATATACTTTTCATGTTGCCCAGGTTTCAGATTTCTGCTTATTTCCTATCATAAGTAAGATGTACCATTACCTTTATTACCAACTGGAAAGAGACCTAGTCCTACTTGTTGTATAATAGCAGTCTGTGCACTTTTGCAACATCTTTCTGAGTTTTCTTTTACAATTTCAGAAAAGAAAAGTAATTTCATATATCATTTGCTTTATGGCCATTGTTACCTGTCAGGGTATGTGTTTCTGTGTTTTAATCTCTTCTGTCTGCTCAATACTAACACACTGTGGCCACAAGATGCTTTGAATCATTGGTTACCTGTCCACTGGATGAAGCTTTAATGTGCGTCCTGAGAGTCTTTAACTACTGGCTTCACAAAGAAAGAAAGATAAGACGTCACTCTTCATCTGGTTATTGTTGATAAGTTTTACTTTATCCAAAGTGTTTTACACCTCAGGATTTCATTCTCTGTATGGGAAATGCAAAAGGCAGAGACATAATCTATGCAAATAAGCATGACACTCTATTATACAAGGCATATGAACATGTATAGTGTCCTGACTTATAATGATCAGCAATACTTTCTTTTCATAAAAAAGCAAATGATCCTATGCATCTCACATTTTTTATAGAATGTTTTTCTTATCTTAAGAATACCAAAACAGGGGGCTGGAGAGATGGCTCAGCAGTTAAGAACACTGAATGTTCTTGCAGAAGACCTGGGTTTGAATCCCAGCACCCACATGGCAGCTAATAACTGTCTGTAACTCCAGTTCTAGGGGATCCAACACCTTCTACTGTCCTCCGCAGGCATTGCACAACACAGGTGCACTTCCATACATCCAGCCAATACCCACATACACGTAAAATAAAAATAATGAATAAAAATTAAAAAAGGATACAAAAACACATGGAAAGAATGAAAAAAAATCTTGTGACCATTTTCATGAATGCTTTTCTTCATATTGGTTATAATTTTCACATTCCTTAATAGTTTAAATCACAAAAATTGCTTTTTAAAAATTTTTTTACAAAAATTTTATTGGGAATTTCATACATGCATATAAGGGGTTTGATCAAATCCATGCCCACTCCTTCCCCTCCAACATTCCCCCCTCTGAAGAGGTAACTCTAAAATCTTTTAAGGATTAGATACAAGCTTCCAAATACTTTTGACATTTCCTCTGAAGGGGTTACCTAACTTGCCAATAGGGAATGGTGATGCCGACCACTCTGGCTTCTTCCATGCTGAAAAGGGATGCAGGGTGGGGCAATCAGAGTACCTCTTCAGTGGATCTATCTAAAAGACTCCCAAATTGCATAACTCTTGACTCTAAGGGGAGAAGAAAGTCCTTTAATCATGAATAGGAGATGTGAAGAAGTAAAGGTAAGAGTAATTAGCATTACAAATTCTAGACAGGGAACTAGAAAAAAGTCAGAACTGTTGAATTTTCAAATGTTCATATGAGAGTCCATTGGAGTTTCTTGACAAGGGCTTCCAAAAGCAACCCTCTATTGGGTTCTTCCCTGCCCCCCACAAAAAAATACAAAGATAAATTTAGTCAGTTTGACAAAAATTTATAGAAAATTTGTCAAAATTATAAATAATGAAGATTACTTTTTCCTCATTTTCTTTACTAAGTCATAGTGCTCCAATTTTGGTAACAAAACAATGTAATTGATTCTGGAAACATAATGTTATTCTTTGTTCAATTTCCGTATCTGGCCAATCCACTCATTGTGATTACTTATTTTATCATGGGGTTTAGGGAGGTGTAGCTTGTTTTTTTCCCAATCAGAGGTCAAAGCCCAGGTGTTCAGCAACAGGAAGAGGTTTCTGTGAGTGTAGTAGTCATGTCACAGAGACAGGGAGGCAGGCCTTCCAGGAAACTATGTCATAAACAAAGGGGACTACAGGACCACACCCACCCTTCTCACTTTATGGGGGTCAAAGGAAGCCTGACAATAGTCATGTCTCATAAGTGAGATATTTTCTTGTGCCATGTACCCCACAGGCCACTTTCCCGTCATACATTAATAAGGCCCATTGTCTGGAAGGGTCCCTCTCTAAGAATGTGCTCTGGAATCTTTAAGCACCTATCCTATCCACACTGCAGTGTTGACTTTAGCAATCCTCTTGATCAAGGAGGATTTCAACCCGTGCCTCTCTGTCAAACTCCTCTCCCCTTTCTTCCTCTTCCCTCCTATCTCTCCTCTTCCCTCTGCTCCCCTTCTTTTCCCCAAACCTAACAATTGGTGCCTGAATAATCTTTATTCTGGGAAATTTCCACAATCCATACACGTTTTAACACTCAAAGTCTTCTTTTTGTAAATAGATATTAATTGATTGCAAATGATCTGTGGTCAGATACTTCATTCTATTGTTGAATATCTTTCTGTACTGGTAACACATGGACTTTTACAGGTTCTTAACATGGAAATTTCATCATTAAGTCATGTGAAAGGATATAAGTCTATTGGTACTTCAGGTAGCGAGGTCATTTCAAGTTCTATTTCAAAGATTTATTTGATTTATTTGTTTCTGTGCTGTAAATATTGCATGGGACATATCAAGTTCTTAAACATTTTCATTTGTTTTTAAATTTTTCCCACTGATGTCCTGTGGACCATCTGCAGGACTTTCTAACATGAAAGAGAAGAGCCTTTTCCAAGCATTTCAGATTCTGAGATGAGGTCCATCCCTGAACGTAGAACTTTACTTGAGTCTTTCCTATTCGAAGAGTTCATTCTAAAATATATATATATTTTTGTTTTTACCTCTGCTATATGTTTGACTATCTGCTGCTTCAGCCTTGCAGCTAATTTCCATGCTGCACCATCAAATTCTCTTAAACAACACCCGAAAATCTCCAATGCCCACATTTTATACCCTCCTTTCCAATGAAACCATAATTTAAAAATTGTGTCTTATTGCGGTCTCTGTTTCCCATCTGTCAGAATCTCAACTCTGGCATCAGTGAACTCCACATTGCCAGACTAAGCAGTCCCCTCTTTCTCCTCTTCAACTTTGGGGCCTCTTTCAGAGTAGGTGTTTACAGCATCCTTTGAAAGTTACTTCCTCCCTCAGTTTCACTGAAATTAAAACATGGTAGTTTCCTCTCTGACCTGATTTTCTTGCTCCCAAATATCTAACTATTGACACATTTCAAATCATTTTCCTTTAGTTTCCTTTTCTGTTTTGTGCCTGCAAATCCACAATAGTGATCTCATTCAATACAACTGAAGTCCTGAATAATTCAAAACCATGTATGGATTTCTATTCAGATCCCCAAAATTCTATATTTGCTTTCAACTTGATATTGGCAATTGAGTACCTAATAGAAAAAATTTAAAAATATGACATCAATAAAATATTTTTCTGTACCATATGCTGACAGATATTCCTGTGAGTCAAATATATTTTGCATTATTTCATTAAATAAAATATTATTATAATATAACCTCACAGTTTTGTTTAGTTAATTGCAGCTTATTTTATATCTAAATAAAAGTCTCATATAGACTGAAGTGTTTACTATTTGAAATTTTACAAAAAAAAAACAAATTAGCAAGTGCTCAGTGCCACCCAGCCTAATTTTATCCTAATACACCTTTAGCCCACTCTAAAATACTACTTTCAGTATCATTTTCTAAGCCAAAATTCTCTTAACCATGCTTGATTTTTCTATTTCTGTCTTAATCACTGTCCTACAGCCTTAGTTAATTTTCTGTTACTTCAACTTGGTAAAGTTTTTACTTAACCATCTTTGCACCAGGTGGTTTCTCGGACTAGAATGCTTCCCTTGAACGCCTCCAATGCATGCTTTCCATCTCATCACTCATTTTTTAGTTCAAATATCTTTTCCTTCAAGAGCCTTCTTCCAATTCCTAGATGATCATCTATGCTCAGGATATGGTACCAACACTTGCTTACTTCTTCCTTTTGGACAAGAGCTTTTTTATTCTGAGAGTACTCCCTCATTACTTATTCTTTATGTCATTTATCAGTTATTTGTCTCCCCCAAAATACAAATCAAGTTTCTCAATAATAATAAGCTTTCATTCTCATTCATTTAAACATCCTTAAGATTTAAAATAGCATTTAACAGGTAAATACTCATTTTCCCAAGTCTATCCATGCTATAAGAGTATGGGTCAGTAGACTGGCTTTTTAACATTAGAGACAGCATGTAGAGTAAATCATTAAGTATTAGGCCCTATCCTAATTACAGATTCTACTAATTTTTATTGTGATTTTTCTTACATTTACTTAAACTTAATTTCAGTTATAATCTCCTATATTTGAAATGCATAGGGATTATATACAAGTAAATTAATAAAATCTATATATTTTCTGTGGGATTATTTTATTAATTTTAGCCCCTTCAAAGATTTTTGGCAGACTGAAATCATATATAAATTTATTCATGTTTGACTGTGTTGGAACCCAGATAGAAGGAATTAAGAATGGTGAGCACTTTTCTGCACCTTTGCTACTTTCCTGAAGAAATTAAAATCACTCTAACATCAATCTTTAAAACAAACTGAGAAACCAAAGCTTTGTTGATTAAATTATTATCCATTTTTAATTTTTTTCTGCTGTGACAAATATTTGACATGAACAACTTAATGGATGAAGGATTTAAGTTAGCTCATGGTTTCAGAGGTTTTAGTCAGTAGTTCTCTTCTACGTTGACTCTGAATTCATCGTAAATCAGAGCATCTTGGTACAGGAGCATGTGTAAGAGGCCACTCACTTTAGAGAGGAGAGAGAGGCAGAGGGAGGGCCAGGTCTTAGAACAAAACACAGGCCCTCAGGACACAACCTCAGTGATGTTCATCCTGAAGCTAAGTTCCACATTAAATCACTTTCACCATCTATCAAATACTGATATCGCCTGAGAATTCAGTATTCCACACAAAAGTTTTCAGAGGGATCATATCATATTCAAGGCACATTGTTACTATTAGTAGTAGTATTGTTATTATCGGGCGGGTGAGGTTGTCTGGTCTCAGCTAATAAGTTGCAAAGACAGAATTTACTATAGTCAGATTACAAAGAGCCTGAGTCCCACTGACCCAGTCTAAGCAAGAGGTGAATCCTCTGCCGTTGGTAGCAGCAAGAATCTCAGAATTATAATGTACATCCCACATAAATTTACCTCGCGGATCTACTAAGGAGCGATTCCATTTCTAATATCTGATACAAAATTATATTATAACTTCTATCTAAATAATTCAGCAAAATTCAGAGGTCAAAGCAATCTTAGAATTCTTTTAGTTTTTCCCTCATTTCATAAACAATTGAAAAATTTAGATTCGTAGAGAAATTAAAGTCACGTGGCTGGGAAATAGCAACAGGCGCATCAGGATCCTGTCCTCTTTCCCTCACTATTTCTGAATATTGCATGTACTGCACAAACAGGAAAAGTAAAATATTTGCCTTCCCTGAATGGAAAAGTAAAAACAGATAAGCTCAATATTTTTCTGTTTTAGTGCCACTTTTCTCTACCTTTGAAGTCATAGCCAGAGTGTGGCAATCTGCTCAAAGCAGGTGTTGAAAATACAACGGTGCAACTTTCAAGTGATCCAGACTGTTTTTCATTTTCTATGTACACATCCACTTACCTTTCCCCCTCCTTGATTTATTCATCCACCAGGTACAGTAATTACTCATTAGAAACATTAGATACATAGTTTTGACTGTGATTGCATTTGTATTGATTCTGTATCATGTCTTCTTTTCCAGTTTGTCAGAAGTCCCTGAAAAGATAGACGAGTTTCAATTACTAAGTAGAATAGGCACAAAATACTCCTAAATCTTATAGCTTCAGTGTGACAATTTATACTTTATTATATAATATAGATGCTCTCTTGGATCTGATTGGCTTGTACTACTATCAATATTACTTGCTAACACTATTAAGTAATTAATACCTGTCAAGAATTCTGTTAAATATGTCATGGGCAATAACTAATTCATTTAATCCCTTCAGCTTTTTCACAAGGCAATGGAATAGTTTGCTACATTTATAGGTTAGTTTCATATTCTGATTAAGCAATGGAGACTTGAACTTTCTCCAGAGTATTTGTTAATAATTTCACCATATTATATGTAAATTGTAGCTTATATAGAAAATATTCAGGAATATTAGAAAAGAAATGGTTAGGAATCTGTGAGACATTTCACAAAAGCAAGGACAAATTACTCTTTATTTTCTCTAATATACTGCCCTTCCTCACGGTCTTGATTTTCTGCATAACTCTGGCACATTAATACAAAAATAATGATTTTATTTTTACCAATACTAATAAGCAATGGTGAATAATTTGAGAATCGTGCAACCAATGCATTGAAAACTACATGTATTTTCTTTAAATATGGTCATCTTTTAGAAATGATGTAGTAAATTTGTGTTTATTCGAGTTTTCTATCATTTTTCAGAGCCTTATGCTGCAAGCTCAAAAAATAGTGTGAATAAAAATGGTGTTCTCTTGAGCTTGGCAGAAGATTGGAGAAGGCATAAGTAGCAATCTACTCACTTAATTTATACCTACGACTGATATATAAATAGTATGCACTCATACAACTGAGTTCCATATAAATTATAAAGCAGTTGGCTCCCATGGTGTTATTAAATTCCTTGTAGGCTGCAAGCATCAATCATTAGATACCCTTAGGTTTGCATTTCATTCAAATGGTAGAAGATATGTATTATATATCATTTCAAATTCATGAGTAAGACCTAGTACAAGCAACTCTCATTATAGCTAATATGTATAGTTGGTAAGGAGAGCTGGATCTATAATATGCACTGAAATGTTGGTGAATGCCCCATTTTGCAAGCTAAAATGTGAACGTTATTGTTTCAGACCTCCCAGAATCATGCATGCGTGTTTTTCTTCACTGAGCAACTATTTTAGGAACAACTGATTACATGTGAATACGAGGTTGGTATGACTGTTTTAGGACTTCTAAAAGAATGACAAGATTTTATGCTCAAAATCTTCTGCCTGTTCAGAAGTAGACCATACTTTGAAGTTGATGGTAGATGTAGATTTCTTTTAAGAAACATATTAACACAATCTTTCTGCCCCTTTTCCATGATGCTTCCTGAGCCTTACGTATAGGAGTTGCTTTGTAGATGTCTCAAGTGTGGCTGGACACCCCAGTAAGGAGGATGCCTCCTACAAGTGTCTTCTGTATATGGCAGGGAAAATTCACCTATGGAATCTAAACAAGGCCCAAACTAGTCCTGCATAAGGACAGTGGTTGACATGCCAACATGGATGGGGGAACTTTTCTCAGGTCCTACCTCTAGATGAAGTGCTACAGGTAGTCAATGTCTGCTGAAAGAATAATCAGTTTTCTCCAGGTAGGAAATCCCTAATAGGTCATCTAATTCCAAGGGGTTAACTCAAAACACAGGTGCACAAGATTATTATAAAATAGACTCAATAGGTTGTAACTGTACGCATTTTTGCATAGCAGTACTAATTGAAGAAGTCACAAAATTGAGAGGGAGTATGGGGGACAAGGGAAGCTCCAGAGGAACAGAAATAACATAAACTTAGTACTAATGTAAGGTATTATTAAAAAATTAAAAAATAAATTATTAAACAAATTAATATTGATATTAACAGTGTTGTTGTTACAGGAATCATATTTAAGAAACTAACATTTTCACAGTGTATCATGCATGAACTCCAACATGAAACACAGCTAAACCCCACAATTTCCCCATCGAGTGATCAAAGACTCAGAGTTGCATTGACTCATGAGAGATTCTTGACCTCATTCTCATTCTTGGCTTTGAGTTCCTCATTTGCAAGGATGTTTAGAGTAATCAATCAACATATTGTGTATTCTATAATGGTCATGTAATTAGCATCTCCTTTATATTAATTCTGATCCCCTACAAAGCTCAGATTCATTGATCACTTTGAACATGAAACCTATGACTTTGGGACCTATGTAAGACAAATTGAAAAATAACACTTTATTCTTGCTGCTGGCTTTATTGCTGCTGTTTCAAGAGAGAAACAATTTCCTATTAGTTGTTGATGTATTCACTTAGTTTTCAGAGCTCTTTGAAATTGGAACGATGGTAGCATTCATTATATTTCACCTGACTTTTTTCTTGGAAAAAAATTAATATGAATTTGGAATTCATTAAATAATCATCAATTCATTTATCCATGTGTATCTTTAAATGCCACTGTTAGTCATTATCCCCATATGTCATAATTTAGAACATTGATTTTTTTTTTAACTATCTGTTACCTTTGCAACGATACTTTCTAATAAGGCACATTGATTCCTTCAGGATCGGGGGCATTAATTGATAATTGCTTTAGGGCTAACGCTGAAGCATCTAATGTGTTTGCAAAAATTAACTTAAGTGTATCCTGAGTACTTGTATAGAACACTAATCCTAATTATCCTTTGCTCTGGACTCACACATTCACCACAATTTACCCTCACTCCCTTCATTGCTAGAGGTATTGCCCCAGATGGTGAAGACAGTGGAATCAGAATTCATTTCTACTTTTAAATCCCATCATTGTCATCTGAAGTGCAGTTGTTTTTGTCATATTTGCCTATGAAATAATTAATGCTGGTGTGACTTAATAAAACATGCCATTTGTATCTGAAATAGTAATATAAAAATCCCAGAAGAATAATGGGTTGCTGGTAAGATAATTGGAATAAGTAGACTTTCTTAATTAATCATATTAAGGAATCAATCTCTGTTCATATGTACTGATTCCACACTTAATCACATAGCGAAACTTTGCATGGGGAACTATGATTTCTTTCAGGATAAATTTTTTATGTGATTCTTCTTTTTTCACTAAAGAAAGAATTATATACAGTAGCTGAAGGATTCAAAAACATCAGTTTAAAACCCTGCAAGCTATATAATTGATTACCACTGAGAGGAGTCTGAAAAAGTAGAACAAATATTTCAAGATCAATTATAATGATATAACCTTAATATTTCCTGTCTTCTGATCATTCAAACACTTGGCTACCTTTGTTATGAAGCTATACTGTAGATAGAATTCATAGTATTCAAGAACTGGTCTTAATTCAGGCCATTTATTTCTTTTCTACCACTTAAGTAAGTATAGTTAAATCCCATAAACATCTAAATATCAAAACCAAAGCAGACTGGTAAGGTAGAATAAATGCATGGAGCCACGATACAGTAGAGAAAATCAGAGGAATTCGGGGACAGAGCATTTCTGACTTTAAAGCAACGCGATATCAGCTTGGACATATGACTACCCAGATCCAGTAACAACATGGGGGAAGAGAGTTTTGACCTATGATTAAATGACTAAGCTATACTGCACCTGGGCTTGGAACTTCGACAAATGATATAATGACAGATCTGCACTGTTTTAAGTCACCAACTTAGAGGTAATTTGCCCCCACAGCACTAAGAAAATAATAAACCCTATGAGTACTTACACTATTTTGTTCTTACATCCATGACGAAGGACAATTACATTTCTTCTGCTTTTGTGATATCTTCCACAGACCTAAATATAACACACAAAATCACAAGATGTGTTTTTTGCTTGTTTTTCCTCTTTTTCATTAATTGCCTATTTATTGTGAAAATGTAGTTACTTTTCACAATACATAATTTTGCAACTGTTGCCTGATGTGTTTACATCAATTAGTAATTTTCATGATTTAGCAGCCCATAGGCTACCAAAGAAATGATCATTTTAAAAGCTTGAAGTTGCAGATTACTTCTGAGGCAAACTGGAAAAGATTCAACTTGGAGAATGATTGATTCCCTAGTGATGCATTTCTGTCATCCACACAGGATCTTTGAGAAAGATGTTCCATAATTGCTTCCCAAACATAACATGCTGCCAACTACCAAAATATTAAGAGCTTGATGATATTAAAAAGACAATTGTTTATTAACAGGAAAATTTTACACGTGGTACAACAATTTCTATTTTCTATACAGTAGCTTTTAAAGGTCTGAGCAGTCAAATGCAATTTAAAGCCATGCTATTTGGTGGTTCAAACAAGTGGCGACCGCACTGTTTAAAGCCCTCGCACACTATGTTTATGTAGAAGGGTTCTTGTACGAGTTTTAACTGTAGTGAGCATTCTAATGAGGCTGTGCAAACATTAAACAGCCACCACAATTGTGTTCCTGTTTTCTTTACAATATTGAATGTTTACATTCTTGAAGTACCCCTGATCAATAGCTCTTATTGACTTTGTTTTCTCCTTTCTCAGTGCTTTCCTTACTTGCTCTATGGATATCTTCATAGGGGATTTTATTTAAATATTTCACTGTTGATGTGGGGAAGAGGTTGCCCTCTTTTTATTAACAGCTTGAATTATCAGCAGGCACTGAGGCTTAGAGCCAAAGAAGGAAGATTCAGACAAGCTTTTTTATTTTCCAAGCACCACTTTTAACCTTCAATACAGGCCTCTGGGTAATGTCACATAGATTCTTGCTGAATATTTGCTGTGATTTCCTTTTATGTTCGTCTCAGCATTGGCTTAAAACAAGATCAAGACCAAGAAGACTTAAGCTGCTTTGCCAAGGTCTTCCTTCACTTGCCCTTTTCTCTTAGGATTTCTAGCAACTCGGGCTTTCATGAATACTGAGATACTACCTGACTGTCTAGACACTATGTAGGCAAGGACTTCCTGATTAAATAACTGTTAACATGAAATGCAAACTCTGTGAGCTCTTTCAACTGACAGTTCATGTGCACAGATCTTCAAATTTAGTCTCCTCGAATATGACCTTATTATGAATGTAAAACTCTCCTGATCCACACCTTGTACAAATAGGAGCCCAGAGATCAGCCCTGGCATCACCTTCCTCTCTTTTACAGTGCAGCTCAGCAATAAATTCTTTTGAAATTCACTCCAAAACATTCACAGACTTCCCCCCCGCACCCCCTTCTCCCTATTACCATGGTGTCTGCTTAGGGCTGTCTTTCCTGTCTCTTTGGAAAAGTGAGCTTTTTAAATTAATCCTTAGCCATGTTTATCTATTTTTAAATTATTCTCACAGAGTTCCTCTCTAAATGCCTTTGTACAAGCATTGCATTCTTCATTGCATATAGAAAATACTCAGTATTCTCAGTGCTATTAATATGAACTATAAAGTTCAAAATATCTGAACAACTTTTTAAACCACAATGAACTCAATGTTCTTCAGATCTGCGTGTCTCAATCAAATTTGGCTTTTCAATCTAACCAAGTTTCTTTTATGATGCTAGCCTATCCTGTTTCTTTCAGCTGCAACACTCATTCATTCATTCATTCATTCATTCAATCATTCAAACATCTGCATACAGAAATATCAAGTATTGTGGTTTTAATTTCTTCTCACTACCTGATGTATTTAGGATCCAGTTCAATAGTTTCCCCCTTGAGAAATCCTTCCTGACTTCACTAAAACAGCTATGAACTTTTAATTTTATATTTATTTCTTATATTCAGTACTAAAAATTCTAGATGCTGAAGGTCCCTGGCATCTAGCTTGTTTAGTAAGCTATAGTGTATATTCAGTAAATACTTATGATATAAATGGTTACATTTCATTTAATTTCTATTAAAGGAGTACCACTAACTTTGTGTATATGTGGGTGATGATGTTTAAGTGTGTATTTATATGGGTGCATTTCTGTGAATATGCATGTAAAGGCACAATATCACCCTCAGGTAATGTTCCTCAGAGCCAGCACCCTTGGTTTTTGGGACTGGATCTTTCATTGACTGGAAACTCGACAAGTAGGCTATGTTGTCTGGCTTGTGGGCTCCACGAATTTGCTTGTCTCACTCACCACAGCACTGGGTTGACAAGCACTACTGTTCCTGCTACGCTTTTTACAAGCACGATAGCCATCCAACTCAGATCCATATGCTTCTGTAGCAAGAATTTCACCAAATGAGCTATCACCGAGCCTAATAACTAACATATAACACTATAACATTTCTGGAAATATTTTTGGAGAAGCTCTCTTATTTCTTACTCTGAATTGAACATCTTGATCTATTTATTCAACCTATTTAAACTTTCATGTTAAAAGCTTTAGTGACTCTTACAGTCCTGAACATCCCTCCCTGAATATAATTTCAGTGTCTCGGAAAAATATAATCAACTCTGAAAACAACACCCTGAGGTGGTCCTAATAACTAGGCAGCACATTGTTCTTTGTCCCTTCTTCTGTCACAAATCTCTTCATGTCCGCATTCATTTGTTTTTTGTACTGGTTGGAAGATTAGCTAATGATATAAAATTCATGAAAATAATATCATTAATTATGAGACTAGCCAACCTAATTTCATTCATCAATTATTTGTTTTTGTTCTGACATAATCTTGATTGGTTTTCATGTGTAAATAGTATCTCTAGTGTATCCACTTTGCCCACTTACAACTATATTAAAGTTAAAATCATAAACAGTATACGAATATCTGAAAATAGAGACCTTTTATCTATTTTTTCAGAAGCGAGGAGGGCAAGTAATCTAACATCATATCAAATTTATAACTGAAGCATAGTTTTCCTAAACCCTAGGTAGGAAATTTTAAAATTATTCCAAACATGCCTGATGATTAGAGTAAATCTATACTTTAGTTTTTCTTGAAAGATATCTATTCAATTTTCACAATATTTGTTTCCTACTTTATATCTATTGTGTAAAATTCCGGTCAAATTTATTTGATTGAAATTTAGATGTACATGGGAAGAAAAAAAAATCCCAAAGTAACTTTTTTTCAAATCAGACTAAATATAGAACTAGAATACTAATAATTAAAGTGTCATTTAGCTATTAAATAATAACAAACACATGAAATATCATCCAATAGTATAACACTATTTGAAATTATTTACAAATTTAAAATTATCTCTACATTGCAGCTATGAACTTTTGAAACTCTATGCTTTTACTCAAACTGGGAACTCTCCATATCAACACCCCTATCAAATGATTTCATTTTTTTATTTGTTTAATTAAGAGAAGTCAAACCTACTCTATTTCTGAGCCTCCCAGCCGCCAATTGTGTGAACGGATGCCATGCCACCCATATGCTTGCCTCCAGATGGCTAGCCTGCTTCTCACAGCTCCCCACCTGCCTGAACCAAAGGCATGCTGTGTTCAGAACCCTCTGTGTAACATGGAAGCTGCTGCTGTCTGTTGTCATCCATACACTCTCATGTCCACAGTTTCACTAGCATGCAACTGAGCAAAAAAGGAGAGGCAGGAGTGACAGCAAGTAAAGAGGATTAAGAGGGAGGGCAGAAAAAAACTAGAAATGGTTAAGGACAAGCATGAAGAGGGAAATAAACTAAGTAGGCAATATTTATTTTGGAATTTTAATAAAATTTTTATTAGGTACTCAAAAATAAAAAAAATTAATTTAAATATAGTCACATAAAAACAAATATAATGTATTCTTCTTTGGACTGACATAAGAATTAATGCTGTACTGTAGCTATACTGGAGGTGGAAAGTGGAGGATAAGAAGATGTAAGTGACTTCTTGGCATATTGTTTTCTAAGGAAGAAAGCCTCTGGATTTGTGCAAGGCATTTCATCCCCAATGCTTTTAGATAAGAAAATCCAAGATGAAAATGTCTTGTTGATCATGTCTGCTGGCCTCAAGTAACTGTGTTGCTTCTCAAGAAGATACCCTATGAGAAAAAAAGAGCTTCAAAATAATATATCTATGAGATTTCTCTTCTTTTGAAACTTCATCTGTGCCACTGACCCAGGTTATATCTAAGGATCACTTTGACATTTGCAATATCTATTTATTATTTTTATTTCACTTGTATGAGTGTATTGCCTGAATGTAAGTGCACCCATGTAGTGCAATGCCCACGGGGGTCAGAAGAAGACCTCATATTTCCCTGGAACTGGAGTTAGGGATTGATTTCAGTCTCCATGTGGGTTCTGGGAACTAAACCCAGGTCCTCTGATAGAGCATCTAATGCTCTTAACCACTGAGCCCATCTCTCCAGCCCCAGATTAGACATTTTGAAGAGACACACAAAATAAATATATAATTAATAAAAAGCATCTATTGACCAACCTTAGGCAACACGGTCATTCAATAAATATTTGCTGAGAATCTACTATGAAATATAAAATAATCTTGGTATTTTGAGAAATTATTGTGGGAAAGAAAGTAGTTCCAGGCTTTACTTTTTATTGAACTTTTGTTTATTGGAAATCAAATATGAATAAAGTTTTTATTTAAAGGCGTAGGGGAGGGTAGAGCATTTTAATGCACAATAAACATTTCGTGCCCTTTGGAAATTAAATTCTTGCCAATGAAAATATACAGACAAACACAAACTTAAACATTATGTCAAATGGTATGTACTGGAAAGAAAGATACATCAAAGAGAGTAGTAAGAACAAAAATTATTCACTTAATTAATTTTAATTTTATATGTGTGAATGTTTACCTGCACCCAGGACATGCAATCCTGCAGAAGCCAGAAGAAGGTCATGAATCCTCAAGAACTGGAGTTATTGATAGTTAGGAGCCATGAAGGTGTTGGAAACCAAGCCATGGTCAATTGCAAGAGCAGCCAGTTCTCTTAACCATTGAGCCTTCTCTCTAACCTCAAGAACTACTCACTTTTAGTAAAGAAGCATGTAAAGACTTTTCTGAGATGGCTGTACTTGAGGAAAAACTAGAAGGAGGTGAAGATGGAGCCATGTAGCTTTTCCCCCCAGCAGAAGAGACTGTTTTTTAAGCCCATATATAGGGGGAAAGATTTTGGGTTGTATGAGGTACCAGTCATCAGTTTTGTTCCAACATGTTACTTTTCAAGTCCTAATAGTTACTTCCCCTAATCTGGAGTGGAGAGAGAAAAATCAAATATGAGTCACCACATACGATACTTAAAGAAAATAGACTGAATGAGACTGTAAAGACATCATCATATCAAGAAATAAAGACATCGAAAGACTGTGATTGAACACCCACACATAGAGGTCAATGAGCTGAGTTGTGTCCATCCAAAGACCATGAAAAAGAATAATCATTCAGTGAAGAAGAATTTTTAGAAAAGTTGGCAATCCATGCATTAAGGTAAAAGCATCATTTTAGGAAAGAGTGAGGAATGAACAAGGTCAGAGTATAGAAGAGTGAAAACAAAAGTATTTAGTTTTAGTTTATTATAAATGAAAAATAATGAAAGACTAGAAAAAGTAGTTAAATGCGAATTGTCATCATTAATGCACATTATTATAAAATGAAAATTGAGATGATAAAACAAAAGGAAGGGCACCATTTTAGGATAAATAATAAAAAAGAAGGGGAACACATGGAATTAGGAAAAGTCTATGTATGAAGAGATCTTTAGATGTGTTTCACTAAATTTTCCCCTCCCACTGGGAGACCTGGCCATTACTCAGGGTCGCAGTCCTGACACGTATTGACAAAACCAACATAACATATTCTATTTGGGTTTTGCATAGTTTATGGGATTTGGGAGGGCATGACTTACAAAGGCACTGATTCTTATAGGCTTTTCCTTTTCCATATTTGAAGTGCACGCACCATCCTCCTCTTGCCCATAGTCTCCACCAGCTTTTCACCCCCAGCCAGCACAGTCAGCACAGCTTTTTGCCTCTCATATGCTGCTCCAGTTCGGCCTCACTGGGTTGGTGTAGTGTCCTTGAGGCGCCATCTTGCTCCCTTGCCCACTCTTTTCCATTCCCCATGTTCAATGAGACAGTGGCTCCACTCCTTTTTTCCAGTGTGCTCCTTGTTACCCATTCTTGCCCTGGATCTACTCCATCTTTTTGGAGGAACTTCTGGGTTACAAGATGAAAGAATGATGTATTTAACTTCTGATGTGAAATGAGGAAGTTAGTGTTGAAGGCAAAGAAGATCCCAATCTAAAGGGCTCTGTGTGAGAAAACATGGAACAGTAAAAACTATGAATGCATCAAATTAGATAGTGGGGCATCTGCACTGAGAAAGAAATTTCTTAAAACCCTGTGAAAATGAAGAAACATAATCATTATATGTCATTATATTAATTAGGACTTTTGAGGAAACAAAAAATATCTGAATACACATAATGTAATTGCTACTTTTTTCTGTTGCTATCACAAAATACCCTGAAAAAACAACTTAAGGCATGACGGGTGGACAGTTCTAGGCAATACACGTCATCATGGCAGGGAAGGTAAAGAGATAGGGGCAGGAAGTTGACTGTTTCCATTGCAACTAGTCAGGAATCATAGTGAACAGGAAATTGTTCTAGACTCTGTAAACTTAAGGTCTGCCCTCAGTGACCCACTTCCTCCAGCAAGGCTCTACTATCTAAAGGTTCTACAACCATCCCAAACACCACCACCAGCTGGGGACCAAATGCTTAAAATGTGCCTATGGGAAATATTTTATATTCAAATCACAGGAATATCTGGTTTTAGAGTTTACTCAGAATGCTCAAAAAGAAGAGTGGAATCTTACTATTCAATTCTGGGATATTTATTCAGATGTAAGGAATAGATGGAGGGGACACAGGCATAAATATGCTCACCGCAGCAACATTCAAAGTAATGGAAACATGGACATAACATTTGATTTTTAATGTTGATCATCAACTTGACTGATAGACATCTAGAAAATTGGCAAACTATACTTCTGCAGGGGTTGATACGGTTTGTTCAAAAAATTACTAACATGCAGGTCAGTGAATTTAACAGGGAAAACTTGCTGTGAATGTGCAATGCATCCTCCACTGGGATACTGATAGGAAAGAAAGCAGAAGAAATTGGACAATTAATGTGCATATTTTCATCTCTTCTTGATCCCCTGTAATTTTTTGCTGCAGCAATTGCCCAAGACATGAGACTTCGGTTTCTTCAGCCATTGGACGTGAGCTTGCTCAGTGACTCTCCATGGAGCTTCCACACAGTCAATCCTGGACTGGGGCTATATTGCATGCTGTTCTTGTTCTGGGGCCTCCAGCTTCTAAGGCTGGGCAGCTACTGATCTATCTCATCAGACTGCAGACAGCTTTATGGAATTATCCTGCATGCTACATTATAAGCCACTCCTCATATCCCGTATTATAATTATAAATTCAGCCTTTTCTAGTTTTTTGGAAAAGCATTATTAACCGGAGAACCATCACTAATATAAAGCAAGTGCTCATCAAATAATGAATATGTCAGCCTGGCAGAATGGCTCAGCAGGTAGAGGTACTTGCCGCCAAGCCTGACAGTCTGAGCTTGATCCCCAAAACACACATGATGAAAGAAGAAAATCAAATCCTACAAATGGTCCTTTGCCACATAAATGCTGCAATATGTGTGCACCCCCCCACATACACAAAGAGACAAAACATTTCAAATGTAAAAAAAAATTAAAGTACAAATACAAACAAGATGGTTACATACATTTTTTTTTTCAGATTTAAGGAAGGAAATTCTGCCACGTTTTATTGTGGGTGGACATTTAAGGTACCATCATCAGTGTAGTCGGCCAGTCAAAAAAGTCAAATACCACTGATATGAAAGGTACATAAGATTTCAGATTCATACAAACAGAAAGTAGATGGTTATTTACAGATCGTGGATTAAAGAGAAATAGTGTTTTATTTAATGGGTGTGGTTTTAGATTTCCAGGCTAAAATTAGATCTAGAGAGGGATGGTGGTGACTGTCAAACAAAAATGTAAAAGATCTTTATGCTACTGAACCGTACACTTGATACATTTTTTGTTGTATTGATAAATTTTTAAATTGTACACATAATACCACAATTGCAACTAGAATAAAATTGTCACTGCACACAATAAAAAATAATAACAAGGAAGACAACAAAGGACAATGTCTAGGACGATTTCAGGGACTTCATGATATATGACTCTAAATTCCCCCCTTACAGTTACAAAATGACTGCTGAAACTTGTAGCATCAAGGTGTTCCACAGGCAAGAAAGAGGAAACATGTATTTTCCTATATATTATTTCCTTTCTACAAATAAATGTTTCTCAGTCTATTGCCTAAAATTACTATAGTGTGATCAGCCAGAATTATGGTATACAGACATGCCTGGCTGCAGGAAGAACTGTGAAAACAGGTCTCAGACTATTTTAGATGCAATTTTGAAGCAAAAATTGATGATATGTTGAGAAACATTTAACTAATGATATCTACAGCAAAAGAGCATTTTTACACTTATATTTGTGACTTTTTGCATAATCTTCAGAATACAAGAAAATTTCTTGAATTTGGACAATTATCGAAGTGTTACAGAACTTAACATGAAATAATTTAATCTCTTAGAAGAATTCCATATCACTTTTTTAAATCTAAAAAGAAATCATTAACCCAAGCCTTAACTGATATATTTTTATAAAGCTCCATGGAATAAATTTTGACAATGAACAATTTCATGGTACTGTAGCTTCTTGGTATTATTCAGTGTGAACTTGAAGAGACATGCAATAGTATACCTACATAGGATTGTACACCAAAGATTCAGTAGACGTAAGTAACCTCGAGTGCTGGTCACAGGATACATCAATTGATGATATTAAAAATTTGATTGTCTTGCTCTAAGAATTAGATTGATTATAAACTTCTATAACTTGATTTCTAAAAGAGTCTGTATGTAAAAATGGCTTTGGAAAATTCCTGGGTATCCTGGTTTGTTTCTTCATTGCTGTGACAAAATACTCTGACCACTACCAACTTGGGGAGGAAAGGGTTTATTCAGCTTACAACTCCCAGGTCGCAGTTCATCAGGGAGCCCAAGGTTGGAACTCAGGGCAGGAACCTGGAAGCAGGAGCTGGAGCACAGGCCATGGAGGAAAGCTGCTTATTGGCTTGCTCCCTTGACCCCTGCTCAGCTTGCTTTCTTATGCAACACAGGCCCACCTACCCAGGGGTGGCACTACCCACAGTTGGCGGGGCTGTCCCAAATCACTCATTAAGAAGATGCCCCTCAGACATGGCCACAGGCCAGTCCAATAGAGGAAATTCCCCAACTGAGGCTCCCTCAAGCCAGGTGTGTCAAGTTGACACTAAAGCTATCCAGCACACTGTGAAATTAAAAATCAGTTCTTTCCAGTGATAAGTAAGCAACAAGAAATAATGTCAGCAAATAGGGGGTAAAGGATTTGTTTTGATTTTAATTTATTAAATATAAAAGAAGTGCTTTAACTCTTAATTGTGTGTAATAAGAACTTGTTTCTTGTGTGGTTCCAGTGATTAAGCCTTTGGGGATGGCTAATCTCGATCTTCAACTTGATGGAATTTCAAATCACTGTGGAAATAACTCTCTGGGCATGAAGGCTTATCTAGATTTGTCTGATTGATTTGGCAAGACCCATCTGTGTTAGTCAGGCTTCTCTTAAGAAACAGAACCAGTAGAATGAATACATATAGGGATTTATCAGATTAGCTCACAGGATAGAGTTTGAGTAGGCTGCACCACACTGAAGAGGCTGAGAATCTGTAGTCACTCAGGCCACGAGGATGGATGTGTCCCAATCTGGCAGTGAAGGTCTGATGAATTCCAAAAGATCGGCTAGACTTCAGTCTACAGCAGCAAGACAAACTCACCAGCGAGAGAGAAAGCAAGTGGCAAAAAGCAAGCACACTCCTGTTCCATGGCCTTTTATACAGGCTGCCATCAGAAGGTAACACCCACATTTAGGGTGTGTCTTCCAGCTTCAGATGATCTAGTCAAGATCCCTCTCATTTCAGTTAATCCCAGATCCAGTCAATATGACACCCGGGATTAGCCATCACACCATCCTAAACATGGGTGGTGCCATGCTAAATGCTGAGGTCTGTGATTGAAAAGAATGAGAGTGGAGAACCGGCATTCATTCTTCTTTGCTTTTTGGCAGTGGGAACATTATGACCAGTTGCCTCAACTCATCCCTGTAGTTTCAGCACTATACTGAACTATATTCTGAAACTGTGAGGCAAAATAAACCCATCTTCATCAAGTTGCTGGAGTCATGTGTTTTGTCAGATATACAACTAGTACCTAATGCAGTCATCTAAGGAAACAGGAGTCTTTGAATCTTCTACTTTTTCCCACTATTTGCTCCTTTTTGCCCCATTCTAACGTCTAATGTCTAGATTAAGAAGAAAAATAATAATTGATTTGTACCACAAACAAAATGTGAAATTAATGGCAAATTAAAACTGGAGTCAACTGAATATTTATTTTAATGTCAAACTGATTTTAAGGATTCAAGAAAGGGACCAGAAACAAAATTTTAAGATGCCTTTTTATTTTAGAGAGATGAATACAGAGATTTTATGTTAGGAACAAAATTACCAGGCCAGATAGTGGCTGAGCAATGATGAAAACTCCCAGCTCCTGTCTTCTGAAAGCAATGTGTTTTATATTTGCTCCACACTAAGTCTTAAATCCTCAACCATTTTTATCTGGAGGATCTCTGGCATGTTCTTGGAGTGTGAAAAGTGAGAACCATTTCATCAATCAGGTTTCTACGCTTGGTCTATTAAGTCTATGCCTGCCACAACCACAGGGAAGCAGGGCTCCAGCTCGTTGTGCTAGGAATAAACTGATCTCATAGCAGCCATTGTCATGTAATTATATTTGACAGCCAACCTGACAGGCTTTTTTTTTTTATTTGTTTGTTTATTCTTTCAGTGCTGTGGCTTGGAAAAAAAAATGAATCACACTGTCAAAACTATCAGATGCTTTTGAGCTCTTTTTTTGCTTCATTGAAAAGCTTAGGAAAGCAGCTATTTATAACATGTCTGGTGAAAATAATGAGGGATATGATTTCATTTAGAACTCCGTATAAGTATGCACTGTGTATGTAACAATTTGTGATGGTTAACACTCATCAGCACATGGTGGCACCCTGAATAAGGCAGAGCGGTTATGGGCATCTTATAGACAGAGAATTGTGTATATAAAGTCTTTTGTGATATAGCATTTAATTCTCTGAGAGTGGACAATGTATATCTATAAAACCTAAAGAAAATAAGATAGAAAATTGTATAAACTTCAAATGGTACTGTAACTAGGACGTGACTGACAGATTATACTTAAACCTGCCCAAATTTATTTTCCCAGAGCTATCATCTTTCAGAAGTATCAATAGTATATGGCTAAAGTTCATATGGTCAGAGATTTACATCACACTAGAGTACAGTTCCAAGCTAAAACACATCATTTAGTTTTTCTTCATTACAATTTTATCAATTATTTGTCAAATGACATTGAATGTTCAAAATAAATACATTGAGGGGACTGAGAGATAACTCATCAGCTAAGAGCACTAGCTGCTCTTGCAGAGGACCTGGGTTCAATTCCCAGCACCAGAATGGTGGCTTACCACCTCACAGAACTCTAGTTCTATGTGATCCAATGCCCTCTTCTGGCCTTCATAGGCATTGCACGCATGAAGTATACTTGTATTCTAGTAGGCAAAATAAACTCTTAAATAGAAATCACTTTGAATAGTTACATTGAGATCTATTCCAGATGAATAAGTTCAAAGAAGCATTCAAATATGTCAAATATAGAAAGGATCAACAAATTTTAATTGAATAACCAAAATTATAGCAAAATAAAGAGAATCTTTGGATATGTGAAAGATAATTAAAGAATTACTAAAGAATCTCTGTGAAAAAAGATTTTTAGCTGTTGCAACATTTCATAAGCCAATGACTGTAAAGAAGAATGTGAACATACTGTATTTTGCCTTCCTGGGAGACGTGCAGATGAGAGTACGTTTTAGCTATATTCTATTACAGGCTGGCAAGGCCAGATGTGTGCTGCTATAAGTCTGAGAAATATAGATTTTCATTTTCAATGCCTTTGTAAAGTTGGGCCTCACTTGGTACTGCTGAATCTCTACTTTGACAACTTGGACATCCTAGTGTTTACTCACTCAGTATGTACCCAAAGGGAGTTCCATCTCCTAAAAACCAATTTCATTCCATATTCTAACCTGACTTTTTATACCTTCTTAGCATTATTTTTCTGGCAATGAAAATTATAGGGAAACACTATTTTCCTATATTCCATTTTAGGTGAATAATTATTCACAGAAATAAACTTTCCAGCTTTTGGAGAGTAGATTGTGTTTGGTTGGAGATACACTATAACATAATATTTAAAAATGGAATATGCTGAAATGAAGACAGTAAGGGCTCTATGTAAGAACTACTTGAAGAGATAGGGTGGTGTGATACCTCACACCTGGAATTTCAACACTCAAGAGACTAAAGCAGGAGGGTTTTAATAGCTTAAGGATAGTCTGAACTACATGCTGAGCAGCAGATAAATTAAGCTACAATCAGAAGCATTAACTAAAGTAAAACAAAATAAAACCAAAACAATGAAGCAAAAAGGACTGATTGATGCTTCTTAGCCTCTTTATTTCTTCTTTTGAGAAACCTCTGTTCAGCTCCTTAGCCCATTTTTTAATTGTGTTACTTCCTTTCTTGATTCTTTGTTTTTTGAGTTTGTTATATATTCTGGATGTTAAACCTGTCAGACTTGTCGCTGGTGAAGATTTTCTCCCATTCTATGGGTTTTCTCTTCACTTCCTTGATTGCTTCTTTTGATGTACAGAAAAATTGAAGAATTTTATGTATAAGAAAAATAGGATCAGCGGTTAAGAGCACTGACTGCTTTTGCAGAAGACCCGGATTCGATTCCCAGCACCCACATGGCAGCTACAAACTGTCCTTAACTCCAGTTCCAGGGGAATCCGAAGCCCTCTTTTGATCTCCCATTCATTGCACAACACGGATGACTCACATACATGCAGGCAATACACTCATACACATAAAATAAAAATAATAAATAAAATATTTTTAAAAGAAAAATAAAATTATCACAGTTCAATGGAACTGATTTTTTGTGACTGTAAGTGCAAGGAAGTTTCAAGGTTTAGGTCAGGTCAAGGAAATAGGTCACCACATGGTATTAGATAAACAATCTCAGCTCATTGCTGGAGAAACTGATTTTCCTTCTCTCAGCACATATTGATTGCTTGCAGTTTTTCTAGAGCTGAGACCTTCTGAAATTTACCCCGTCCATTTGACACAATAGCTGGTGAAGGCAGAAGGCTTCTAAAAATTATCAACATTTTCATCAAAGTGCAGGATACAAAATCAACTTACAAGTTCAGCAGCTTTTCTATAAATCAATTACAAGCATGCTGAAAGAAAAATCGTGGAAACATTCCCATTTACAATAGCTTCAAAATAAAATATCCGAGAATACATCTAACCAAGGAGGTGAAAAACTGCTACATTGAAAATTTAAATCTCTAAGAAAAGAAATTGAGGAAGATAGTAGAAGACAGAATGACCTCCCATGCTCATAACATGGTAGAATTAATAGTGTGAAAATGACCATCCTACTGATTGCATCTAACAGATTCAATATAATCTAAATCAAAATAACCAGATCAAGGGCAGACGTGGTGGTATGGGCCCTTAATTCAAGCTCTCTGGAGGCAGAAGCAAAAAATCTTTGTTGGATTGAGTCTGGTTTGGTCTACATAGTGAGTTCCAGGCCATCTGGAACTAGGCAGACCCTATATCGAAAAGAAAACCATAAAACATAATTAAATTAAATTAGCACTATGACTTTCTTCACAGAAACAGGAAAAAGAATCCTAATATTCATATGGAAGCACAAAAGAACCCAGAAAGCTACAGCAATTCTGAGAACAAGTACCAATGCTATGGAGATTACCCTCACCAGATTTGGACATATATTTCAGAGCACAAGTAATAAAGCAGGACAGTACTGTCATATAAACAATACATGTAGATCGATGGAACAAAAAGGTAGACCCAAACATGAGTGCACTTAAATACAGCCATCTGATATTTCAGAAATTTGCTATAAATAGACACTGGAGAAAAGAAAACATCTCCAACAAATGGTTATGGGAAACTGGTTATCTACATGCAACAAAAAATGAAATTATACCCTTACCTATCACCCCACACAAAAATCAGCTCCAAATATATGAAAGTCCTGAGTGTGAAACCTGAAACATTGAAACTTTTGGAAGAAAACATAGCCAATACCCTACAGAATAAAGGTACAGGAAATTACTTTCTGAGTCGTATGACATTCATTCCAGAATTAAGGCCAACAGTTAATATATGGGACCTGAATAAACCCAAAAGCTTCATAGATTAATGGAAATAATCAAGTGACTAGATGAGCGAAGTCATCAAGGGTGATCAAGGGTAGGTTACCCACACCCAAAAGAGTTAGGGGAACACAAATTGTATTAGATGGCCTATAAAAATAATACAGAGTAGGGGGTTTGTGGGGGTTGGGTTGGTGGGGGTAAGTCTGAGAAGTGGAGTAGGTTAGTTGAAGAAGATTAAAATACATTGTATGAAATTCTCAAGAAATCAATGAAAATACTATTTTTAAACTGTGTAAAAATCTGAACAAAGAGTTCTCAAAAAAAGAAATAAAAATATCTAAAGAAATATCATTTGAAAGTAATCAACATCCTTAGTAATCAGGGTGGGTAGGGGTGTCCTCTAAGGAAACTAGAATTGAACCCCAAGAGACTCAGAGGTGCAGGGTCTAAGGACAGAAGCTCTGAACACTGAAAAATGCTAAGGACACTCAGGAAAAAGAGGGAGGTAGTAGCCACCTTGGAGCCACATCTCTGTTGGGAAGCAGGGCTGGTGGTGTGGATCTCAAGAGGTGGTAGAGAAAGAGCCCATGAGGGTTCACGTCTTTGTAAGTGACCCTGTCTTGAATAGCATAAGCTTTGTGGGCAAGCCCACAAAAAAATTCTTATTCTCCAAACTGTAACTTAAGAGGGACATTGTGATGATTTAGTCAGTGGGCATTAGAACTGTGCTGTCTGGGAGCTGTGGAAGTGAGCCTGGATCTCCTGGGGGGAGAGGAGATTTTGGTTCAACACAGAGAAGCTCAAAAGCACTCAGATTTCATGTTACTTCACTCAGAATGGCTATAATCAAGAAAAAAGGACAGCAAATGTTGTCAAGATTGCAGGGAACCTCATTCATTGATGTTGGATTGAAAACGGGAGCAACTGCTATGTAAATCAGTGTGGAGGGTTCTCCAAAATACATCAACTATATGATCTATCTATATTACTCAGCATATACGAAAGCATGTCAGCATTTGACTATAAAGATACTTGTTCATCCATGTTCATTTCTGCCTTATTCACAATAGCTAGAAAAAGCAAACTCTATGTCCTTCCATGGATGAATGGATAATTAAAATGTGGCACAAAATAGAATTTAGTAGTAAAGAAAATTGAAATTATGAAATTTATAGGTAAATAGGTTGTATTAGTCACTTTTCTGTTGCTGTGATAGAAACACTGACCCAAGCAATTTATAGAAGGAAGAGCTTATTTGAGATTACAATTCCAGGGGAAATACAGTCCATCATGGCAGGGAGGCATGGTGGTTGGAGGTGGCTGGAGCATGAGCAGCAGAATCTAAGCTTTCACATCATCACAAAGGCACCAGAAGCTGAGAGAAACTTGGGATCTGGGAAGGCTTAAGAACTCTCTAAGCCCACCCACAGTGATGTGCTTCCTCCAGGATAGCCACATCTTCTAAAACCTCCAAAAACAGCTCCATCATCTGGGGACAAAATGTCTAAACCCTCGGAACCTATGAGGGTCATTTTCATTCAAACCACCACATTCCACCCTCTGACCCATATAGGTTCATGATTATATAAAATGCAAAATGCATTGAGTCCAACTTTAAAAGTCCCCATAGTCATTATCAGTCTCAATACTAATCAAACATCCACAGTCCAAAGTGGACTCAGGTAAATATCTTAACTGTAAGCCTCTATAAAATCAAAAGACAAATTACGTGCTCCCAACATACAGTGGAACGGAATATGCATTACCATTTCAAAAGGGAGGAATGGAGGCATAGTAAGGAAATACTGGACCAAAACAACACCGAAAACCAGCAGGACAAACACCAAATCCAGTAGCTCCATGTCTGACTTCTGGGACTTTACTTCCAAAGGGCTTAGAGGGTTCAGCCTCAGTAGCTTTGCTGCATGCAACACACATCTCTCTCGTGCTGTTACCACTCCCTGTATGCAGGTCTTCTTGGCAGATGCCTCACAGCTCTGGAATCATGAATGTCTTCTTGGGGTCTCCACTGCCAACTAGTGCAGGGCACCCCTGCTGCATGCTGCCTGGCCTCAGTGGCTCTCTGAAACCATGGAGGAAGAACTGATGACGCCTTCACTCTTGTATCTTTCATGCCTCTAAAGCCATCACTAGGTGAATGACACTGCCAAGTTTGACTGCAAGTTTGGGATGGACTCCAACCTGCTTTCACTATTTCAGAAGCTTTTCTCTTCAGTGGTCCCTGTAGCATTTTCCTTTCACAAGTTGGAGACTTAACTGGGTGTAGTCTTGTCCTGAAGGCACTCTCTCCATCGTTTAAGTTTGAATCTCTAGGCCCCTCCTTAATCACTTTAATCTCCTTATCAATGGAATACTCTCCATCATATGCGGAGGCTCCAACATTTATCTTCCTAGTGCTTTTTTTAAATCCAAAATGTATTTCTTTCTGTCCATTTGCTCTCTTTCACTATAGAGCTGCATAATATTCACTATTAATAGCCATGACACAGTTTCTACATTAGGCTGTCTTAAAATTTCTTCCACCAAAGAAATTATGTCCATTATTTTTCAACTTAGCCTCAGGCAAGCTTTTTGGCTGTGGGGAGACTCCAGCCAGACTCTTTGACAAAATATCCCAATTGATACTTAAGTCCTTATTTCCCTCTGTAGCTACATTGTTCTCAGCACTTCTTTCTTCCAGGCCCCTACTAGAATGGCCTGTTAAGCTCTGCTTAGAGCAACCAACCATTTCTCTACTCCAACCTTCCAAAGTCTTCCACATTTCTTTGAAACCCCACATGGTCAGGCTCTTCACTGCCAACAGCCCACTCTCTGGTACCAATTACTGTATTAGTCACTTTTCTGCTGCTGTGCTAGAAATACTGACCCAAGCAATTTATAGAAGGAAGAGTTTATTTGAGCTTACAGCTCCAGGGGAATTACAGTCCATCATGGCAGGGGGGCATGGTGGCTGAGGTGGCTGAAGCAGGAGCAGCAGAAGCTAAACTCTCACATCATCACAAAGGAAACAGAAACAAGAGAGCAACTGGAGATCCAGGAAGCCTTGAGAACTTTCTAAGCCCACCCCCCAGTGATGTGCTTCCTCCAGGATAACCACACCTTCTAAAACCTCCCAAAACAGCACCATCATCTGGCGACAAAATGTCCAAATACTTGGAACCTATGGGGGATATTTTCATTCAAACCACCACATAGGTGGAGCTGGAAAATATACTGAGTGAGGTAACCCAAAGCCTAAAATAAATGTGTTTCTTTATAATCAACTCATGACAAAGTTCAAAAAGAATTGAAAGATAAATATATTAGCAGTTGTATAAATGGGAGTGATTTATCAGATATAGACTTCAAATCAGTGAGCTGTGAGATTCTTTTCAACTCAGAAAATCTGTGAGTCAATGTTGCATTTTTGAGTCTTTCACCATGAATATCTAAAAATACCTGATTCTGCAGCTTTATATACGATGATGTAAAGAGAAACTCTCTAACCTTCATTTTGTTTTCTCCTAATTTGCAATTTCTCTTCTAAAACACAGCTCTGATTGAAAAGTATTTTCAAGTATTTTGTTATCCCTGCCATTTTTTAGAGAAGCCTTATTCAGTTTGGAAGAATAGATCATGGCTATTTACAGACTTTTGATCTCAATTTTCCGGTTTAGGCTTTCATATATTTAATTGGGTTAGAAACAACTCAATATTAAACCATAGAACCTATGTATGTGGACTTAATATAGCAGAGTCTTTACATAGCAATATTTAATAATTAGGAGTTCTGTTTAATCAAAGGAGTTGAATGTGAAGTCAATTCACAATATGAAAGGTCAAGGTAAAACAAAATCAATCAGGTTTTACTGAGTCAAATTTTATTAAGAGCTAGTCAGAAGAAGCTGAATTCACTCACAATACGATCACATCAAAATATGTAAGGCAACATTTAAAAACCAGTAGCATCATTTTAGGACATTAATTTTATAGAATTACACCATTTTCTAAAGGAGTGGAAAAACTTAAACATTAACCACAAAAAAATTTATCTTTAGAAATGTAAAATATCTTCAAGTTTCTTTTAGAGTCAAAATTTCTTTATAAGGATGTAAAAATACAATGTAATAATGATTGATTTGAATGAATTTTTCATAAAGGATGTCATCACCTTGGTTAATCTCCAATTTGGAGTTACTATTGCATAATATTAAGAACCTTTAAATGTTTTAAGAACAGAAGATATATAAGATGATACGTTCCTGTAAACATCAGTTGGACTCTCATGTGAGGAGCAGCTGCTGGGTTGTAAGAATGGAAAAGTGTTAGTGACTCCAAAGTTAATGGTGTTATGCTTGATGGTGTATGTTCCAGGCTTGATGAGGATATCAAGGGCTCTACATAGCAGAGATGAAGGAAGTGGACTAGAATATGGTTTCCTGTAGGATTCATAGTCCAACATACTGATGTATGAAATATATCCATGATGAATTGACAGAAATCAGTGCAGTCCATCAAGTTAGCCTGAATAATTCTTTACATTGCTGCTCCACTTTGTTCCAAAACATTTTATTCCTGGAAGATTTTAATATGAAGTAGATCATATCCTTTTGTGGCTATTAAGACATATTCCTTCCTCACTTTGAAAACTGGAACAATCATGCCTTTAAAGAAGCATACATTATTAGGGAATCATTTGTATCAAATAATACTGTCTCCACAGTCTGCCTGGTTTATTCAAAATTGATCCATCATTTCTGAAGTTGCTCTTTGTACACTTACACATTTTCTCTCTCCTCCTCCAACAAGGACTCCACACTTAAAACATAATCTTCATATTTAATTGTCCCCCCAGAAAAGTAAAATGGTCACAAGCACTCTTATTCAAAAGTAATAGACAATGAAAAATATTGATTTATATTGAATCATCACATGCAAATGTGCTGAGAGAGGATAAGAATGTTTGGCAAGTGCTACATTATTATAAAATAAATGACATGCTAGTCATTGAATGCTCTTGTCCATGTAAGTGAATAGAAATATATAGTATTTGCTTATTATCTCCAGGACCAGCAATAAATTATCACTGAAATAGCAAAGACTGAAGTGGACATAAATTTGGGGTTTTCAGTGCTGAAGTGTTTTCAGCTTAGTGTGTATTTCAAAAGGCTTAGAAGCTACCCATCATCATGATATGCAGCCCAGTGCTCAGAATAAAATAGAAGGTGATTTCTGGTCGGAAGAACTGACATTTTTTTGGCTTAGAGTTAGAAGATTCTTTCCTCTGGTAGAGAACTTGCATATTACTTTTAATTTCCATTCCAGAGCTATTGATAATGTGTCAAATTATTTTTAGGATGTTATTCTATGGGAAAAAAAGAAGTGGAAATTTATCTACATTTTAAAACTTTTCATTATAGAGTAACTGATCTATGGCTGGTTGTGATTGCACAAACCTGTAATATCAGCACTTCAGTCAAAGACAGGAACATCACTGCAAGTTTAAACCACCTGATATACATAATTCAAAACCAGTCTGGAATATGTAATGAGAATCTATTTTTTTTTTAAAAAAATGTTTGAATAGAATATTTTGGGTCGGAGAAGCAGAGAAATGGCTCAATATTTAAGATCCTTGGCTGCAATGCTCTTGCAGAAGATTCAGGCTTGATCCCCAGTATCCACATGATGGCTGACAGTGATCTGTAAACCCTGTTTCAGGGGAAATGTTGAACTCTTCTGGCCTCTGTGGCACTGCATGTACATTACACAGTTACATACTTACAGGCAAAATACACATACACATTAAATAAACTTGAATAAATGAATAAATAAATAAATGTTTTACTCTTAGTTTTTGATCGATTTCTATTCTATACAAAGCAATGTCCTGTGTCATAGATAATAATGAACAAAAGAAATCTATTGTACCTTCCAGAGTTTATAATCTAATGAGGATTGCAAAAACTGTAAAGTACATAAATATATGGAGTAAATTTGATGCTTTGTATGAAAGTGTTCTTAAGGTATGACATACACACGTATACATCCATTTATATACATATTCATGAGTTATAACCTAAACAGCTAATTTTAAAGAAAATTGATATTATCCAACCTCTAGATATTTCTCTGACCATTTTACCTGTTGAGGAATCTTATATTGACAACAGTTGTCCTTAGCACAAGAAAGATTACAGTCAGGGTTTACAACTCTGACTCTAGACTGATCACTGCCTCTGGTAAGGAAATAGCAATGTATGATGCACTATTGGTGATTCAAAAATTCCAAGATGAAGAAGTCTGGGTTTCTTCTCTTGTCATTCCAATACAGATTCAGTGCTATAAGTTTGCGAGCTTTCTATCCATTTCTCCATGTTTATAGTGTTTGTTTTCTTATAACGATGCTGGCAGTTAATAGTTTCTTTACTTGGAGCTATAACTGCAAGTGGCATTCTCTGAGCTGATGCTCGCTGGCCTGCCTCCTACCCCACAGAGAAGTCCTGGAGTAGAAAATTTCCTTGGTTATTATAGGAGGTCAGCTCCTTGATACCACAAAGATGTAATCCACAAATAAAATAAGATGATCTAAGGCATGTGCCATGGAAATACAATTAGAAACTATTTCTTAGTGTTTCTGAGAACATGGCAGTCTATATGACAGAGCTTATAGAGAATAAATTATATTTTCCTTTCTTAATATACCTTCCACAATAATAAACTTTTAATTCTTTTGCAAATATTCAAATACAAATTAACTTTTTAGTACAGTATGTTCTATACCTACTGATAATGAACTAGTTCTTGTAGGTCTTTGAACATTTTGATTCATTCCCTTACCACTAATGTCACACATTTATGGTTCAGTGTATTGTCTTCAGTATTCTAATTTCAGTTTTAGAAACAAATTACAGACACTTTATTTTTCAGTCATGAGATACCCTACTCAATTGTTTTAAGCACTTTGTCCATAGCTTGGTGTGTACTTTGCCTGGTTTAAGGATTGACACATTTAAAAAATATTTTATTATTGTTTTTGTTTTTTGTGTACAAGTGTATGTGAGTGCACCCATGTCATGCAATGCTGTGGAGGTCAGAAGAGGGTGTCGATTTGTCCTGGAACTGGAATTACGGATGGTTCTTAGCTGCCATGTGGATACTAGGAATCAAACCCAGGTAATCTACAAGAGCAGTCAATTCTCCTAATCGTTGAGCCATCTCTCCAGCCCTGGCTGACACATTTCTTAGAGCCCTGGGATATCATTAGTGATCTGCGTAGATTGCTCTGATCTTCTCCCATGTTGCATTCATTGTAAAAGTCTGAAGTTCGAATGCTTACTTAGAGGCAAGAGTTGGTGAATGAAGCTGATTAAATAGATGCCTAAGGAAGCAAGTTGACAATTCCTGTGATCTTAGGATGCCTCTGGGCTGTATATCAAGCTACAAACCCATCACTGACCACCTAGTAAATACTTCATGCTGAGCCAAAATATGTGGAACCACAAGGATAGGAAATTACATGAGACCTGAAATTAATGGTGTTATGAGTAGTTGTGGTACTAAGCAATAACATTTTGAGACTTGATTCTATTCTTTTGACTCTTTTCATGCTATAAAGATCAGAGGCAGGAGCAGTGCTCAGTAGGGAAACATCCAAATTTCACTTTATGAAATTTGTAGGATATAATAATTGACCTGAAAATCCAATAAACTAGGTACATATTTTCAAAACATTATAAGAATTACAAGCAATCAGAGATCATAGATCTCCCAGAAGTTATGGGATATCCAAGATATGAACTTGGATAAATATTGGGGTATACACCACTGAGACTAGATTAAGTGTTGGGACAGTTTGGGTTTTATGAGTTGCAGACTTCAGGGATTTGATGACCACTTTTGATTAATATTGATGAGTGAAAAGGAAACCAAGTAGATGAGAAGTCAACACCTAGCAAGGGATAAGCACAAGAACTTAATCCCATTTCTTCTGAGAAGCTTATTTGATCAATGTAGTTAATAAGGCATTCTTTGTAAGAATCTTTATAAATTATTACAATTTGCTACTTTGGCTGTTGCACTAAATATATCCTTAGAAATTCCTTATATGTATATGTATATACAATCATAGTATTTCTTTGTATCAGATTCATGATCTCTAAAATGAGTTGAGGGAAGATTCAATAAAACTAGTAGCCCATTCTGTTGTGCAAGTTTAGCAAAATAAGAGTTCATGGCATAAGGTTGAGATAAAGTGTTTTTATGGAATTTTGAAGAATCATAACTTCTATACAGAAACAATAAGCTCACATTAAAAGATTTCAAGGAGTTAGAAATATCACTGAAACATCCATTTTAGATGTTTTGTTGGATACTTTTAACTACAAAATTTTGTTTGCACAGGCCTATAATGCTTTAGGGATCACTCTTGGCTAAGCAGTCTAGTTAAGACTAAATTTATCAGGAAAGAAATGAGTATCAACATGTTCTTTCGATTTTATTGATTCAAAATCCCAAGTTTGTATGAGAATTTTGCTCTAAGAACTCCAAAAATCAAATGCTTTGTAAGTAGGATTTTGAACATTCCTAAATAAAGATTGTGTATTAAATGAAGCAGTATTTTCTTGATTTAGAGAAATGTACTGATCAATAAAATTAAAAATACACACGTACTGAGCACCTATTGATAGCAAAGGATTTTCTTATTTTCTGTTAACGATACTAATCTGAACATATGTACATGTGCTAACTGGTTTGTTAAACATCATGGAATACATAAAAATGCTTTGGAAGGTAATGTGGACTGTGAGGACAAATGTGATCTACATAAGAGATCAGCTATAATTAGGAGAATTAGATTGATTTTAAAGGAACATGTGCATGGTGCTGAAGGTTGGGGCAATTAACAAAGTAACAGAAGAGAAGAATGTTTCATTAGAGTGTACCTACATCTCCTTCTGAAACACCTACTTTTTAGGGAGAGGGGAGCATAGAATTAGGAAAATGGGCAGCAGGCCCCAATCCTAGCTGAAGAACTATTGGCAACTGATTACTGCCACGTGAAGGAAAGTAGATCTTTGAGGGAATGACTCTAGATAGGCTGGCTAATCTCCAGTGGTTGACCTTGCACCAAGGGACATCTGGGTACAGATATTTGCCCAGATAAGACTTAACATATATTAAAAACTGCATGAATTCCAGTATGTAGGGAGGATTTAGGGGACATGAATATGGAGGGAGTCTAAATTTAATTAAGATCTATTACATGAAATGTACAAAAGCTCAACAAAAATATTTAAAACAAAACAAACAAAATAGGTAATTGAAGTCTTCAGCACAAGTCACTAGGACAAAGTACATGACTTAGATTTTAATGTTTGAGATATGCTAATATTATAATACTCACCCAAGAGACCCATGAGCTTATAGAACACTCCATATAATTTTCTTGCTACCTTAGCTAATAGCAAGATCATAAATAGAATTAAGTAATATTAATTTTGTAATTACTAGTAAGAGATGTAAGTTATGTCATCTATAATTAACAACTGTAAAGTAGAAAAAAAGAAATACTTTTCATAAGTTAAAGTACTAACACATGATACCAAAAATAAAATAAAATTAGGGTATTATTATTAATCCATTAATGGTTTTGATCTCTTGGTAAGTTTAACAAAAAAATGTGTGTTCCTTTGTTTTTATCATCTTTGACATAAACTTTTCGACAACAGAGAGCCTACTTAATGGATCTGATGGACGTTTAAGCAATGGTAAGATTCTAAGTTGGTTCTAAAGCAGAATATTCTTGTGATACTCTTTGTGACTCAGAGTGTAGATAAGTTACATTTTCACTATGATGGTTTGAATGAGAATGTTTCCCATAGGCTCCAGGGATTTGAACATTTTGTCCCCAGTTGGTGGCACTGTTTTGGGAAGTTTAGAAGGTGTAGAAGGTGTGGCCATACTGGAAGAAGCAGGTTACTGGGGGCGAGCTTAGATAGTTCTTAAGTCATGTGAGCAGGTAGCTTCTGCTCCTGTTCCAGCCACTACAGCCTGCCTCCATGCCTCCCTGCCATGATGTACTCTTGCTCCTTGGAACCATAAGCTAAATAAACTCTTTCTTTTATAGCTCCCCTTAGGTGTTTTATGACAGTAACAGAAAAGTAACTAGTACATTCAGTTAATGCAGGAAAAGTTCCAAGCCATCAAAATATAAATGAAATATATATATATATATGTTAGAAATTTACCAGACAGTGCCAAAAATAACTCATAAAAACAAACTTGGAATTCAAATATAAGCACTGATCAGTAAAGAGTGAGTGCCTTCACCAAGAAATTTATAACCTCAGAGTAAGTTGACTAAGATCAAGGAATCTTATGGCAAGTATCAAACATTCAAATCACGCAGGATATAATTAACTCTCTTTGGTTTCAATTTCCTTAATTATGTAAGAACTGAAATTTCTTTGATGAAAATAATTTTGAACCTATGTACTTGTTTTTCTCTTCAGAACCCTTGATAAAGGAGTTAATATTTACCAACATTCATTTGTTTCTTAATATATGATTTATAACTTGCGCCATTCGTTTCCAGTCCCAGTTTTCTTAAGATAATTTTTTTTATTGAGCTTTTGTTTATTTCATAAAACAGTTCTTAATCAAATGTGTCCTCTTCCTCAGATCTCTGGACTAGCTACCTAACCTAGACTAGCTAAACACCCTACCATAGATTTCTAAGTCCCTACTCAAGTGGTCCTTACAACAACCATCTGCCCTGAATCCCACTCAATAGACAAACCTGCCCAGAAGAACACTAGTAAGTCAAATCCCACCCACTGCATCTCTAGTCCATTCCTCTTGTCTACCCTCACCCTGCCCCCTGCCAGCATTGGACCCAGGGAGACACCAATACCTCCTCCTCAGATCTCCAGACTAGTTTCTTAACCCAGATTAACTAAACACCCTAGTAAATACTACACTGGCTCCTTATCTGTCTTTCAAATACCAGCCATCTTATTAACGTGATCAGTCTACCTACTACCCTGTCCAGCCATCCACACACACCAGTCTACTACACTAAAAACATGAAACAGAACTCTCCCAGCCTGCTCTCCTGCCCTCAGGCCTCTCTTGGGGTAAATCTATCGCACAGGCCTCCATGCCTAGACTTCTCCAAGCCGCGTTCACCCTTCCATCTCCCCTGCTGTTCTCTACTCCTAGTTTGGGCCTTGTGACATTCCTAGTATTGGGGCCCCAGATACCTGGGGAGCCAGTGCTGCTTCCTGATCCTTTTCACATGGACTGGCTTGGTGCCTTCCTTGGGCCCCAGGAGCACTGCTTCTGGACCCGGCCCTGCCTTCACCTCTCTCTGCTTCCCTGGACCTGCACCACTGGCTAACTCTCCTGGCTTGCTCTCCTACCCTCAGGTCTCTCTTGGGGTAAGTCTATCACTGAGCCCCCCATTCCTTGACTTCCCTGGCCTCATTTACCCTTCCATCTCCCCTGCTGTTCTCTATTCCTAGTTTGGGCCCTGTGCCATCGGCCCTGCCCTCTCTGCTTCCCTGGACCTGCACCACTGGCTAACTCTCCTGGCTTGCTCTCCTACCCTCAGGTCTCTCTTGGGGTAAGTCTATCACTGAGCCCCCCATTCCTTGACTTCCCTGGCCTCAGGCCTCATTCCATCTCCCCTGCTGTTCTCTATTCCTAGTTTGGGCCCTGTGCCATTCCTAGTCTTGGGTCCCCAGACACCTGGGGAACCAATACTACTTCCTGATCCTTCTCACCCAGAGCAACTAAGACCTTTTCTTGGGCTCCAGGAGCACCGCTTCTGGTCCTGGCCCTGCCCTCATCTCCCTCTACTTCCCTGGTCCTCCAAC